>NC_137975.1:27233226-27675726 GCF_963924665.1 Micromys minutus
CTTCTTCTCCTCCTCCTCCTTCTTATTCTTTCTCTTCTCCTCCTTCTTCTCCTCCTCTTCCTCCTTCTTTCTCTTCTCCTCCTTCTTCTCCTCCTCCTCCTCCTTCTCCTCCTCCTCCTCTTCCTCTCCCCCCTCCTTCTCTTGGTCCTCTTTTCTCTGTGTGTGCTCTTTCTCTCCTTCTCTCTCCAACATCTCTCCATGGTGACTTCCCTGGCCTCAATCTCCGGGGTCAGTGAACTCACCCAAGAGCAGCTTCCCAACAAACTTACCAGCCTTTACTATACACTTTACTTGAATTGGTTCATTTCACCAGCTGAGAAATAAGCTCTTAAACTAAGTTATTTAAGATTTGTACAGGTGTATCATTGGTTATTTGTCGAAATTTAAAGTTGATTCATGATATTTTTGTTTGTTTGTTGTCTGTTTTGTTTTAATTAACAAAATAACATAGAAACTTTTTCCTATGATAAGAACATTTATTAGAAATTAATAATAAGTAGTTAAGTTTCTGTTGTCCACCAAGAGTGAGCCCACTGTAGTCTAGCCTTCTTGCTGATTTAAAACTACAATAGGCAACACAAGAATCTTTCTTTAACCTTTTCTCGGTGGTTCACAGATACAGACAGAAATCAGTACGTATACGGCTGAATAATGCTATCAACTCGCTCAATCTAATTAAAAATCTTGAATTGGATTAGATCCTGGAAAATTAATAAAAGCAGTCAGATTGGCGCCCAAAGCCAGAGTAAGGAAAACTAACCTACTGAGTAAGAAGCCCCAGATTTCGTTCTTTCCCTTTTTCTCCCAACCTTGACCTACACATGACCCCGGAGCAAAGCTGTACACCAGACACTGGCAACAGAAGCTCTGGGTGAGAGTCTGTCTCCCTGGAGCACTGGGAAATGCCTATGAGTCGGGTGGCATGAGCACTGGGAAATACCTATGAGTCGGGCGGCATGAGTGGGTCTTTGTTCATTACTCTTTCCAGTCCCTGTCTGGGTGACAGACCTGCAGGGTGGAAACTGCCAGCTGGAGCACACAGAGATAAGTGACTTGGGAGGGTAGGGCGAGGAAGACATCTCTCCTAATGTTGAGGGGTCGTTTAACTGTTTTAACTGTGTCTGTGGTACTGGGGAATCAATCCTCAGGGCCTTGCACAAGCCTTGTAGGGCCTCCACCACCTGACCAGAGAATAGTACCTCCCTATTATGGTCCTTGTGGATTTCCAGGTCCTCCTCCCCATCACCACTTTATCACCCTAGCAACTGTTCTATGTATCTACAAAGAGCTTAAAATTCCAGCATGAGCCCAGTTTGACAAACAGAAGACCTGGGAAAAGATCCTTCAGAGGCAGGAAGTGAGGACCTAGTTTTGTGTGAAAGCCAACAGAACACCCACTCACAAGTTGCTCAGTACAGAAAGAGACTCAAGTGATCCTGAGACAAAGGAAGCCATGTGGGAAGGAAACAGAAACATCAGTCCAGAACACTACATTCAGTGATATATAATGTTTCAAATGAAGGTAAACTAGGAAATAATCTCAAATGAAAAACGAAGAGAAATTGGTACCCAAAGATGTGCTTTCAGTGAAATTTTAGTAAAATGTCTTTTGCTGGGGAGAAATTTTATTATAGGAAAATAAGAATTTCAATAATAAAAAGTAAAAATATGAAAAAAATAGTAAATATTTGGGTAACTGTAATGGGTCATTTAAATTTTTAAATAGTTTAAAATATATACATAATTGTTGAAAAGAAAGACAATAGGCTTTGACAGTTTATTTATTTAATATATGTAGATTGAAATGAATGGTGGCCATCGTATGAAGCAAGAAAGACAAAAGAAACTGTAGGCTCTTCCTTTTCCTAAAGTCATGAACATTAGCTACTAGTTGACCTCAATGTGGCCATATAAACTCTTAATCGCCTAACAAATTAAAAGCAAAATCTGATCCAATGAATGTCTGGGCAAAGAAAAGGGAATAAATGAAAGAATTCAAGTAATTCAAAAAGTTGCAGAAAAACAGACTATAGATATACAAAAACAGAGATATAGAAATCAAATAATAAAACTGTGCATAAATCCAAATAAACCACCAATTATACCCATTGTAAATGGTTTAAATATATAAATTAAAAGGGAAGAATTTTCAGATTGAAAAAACAGCACATGATCCAGCTTTGTGGTAAAGCATTTGGCCTAACATTCATGAGATTCTAAGGTCAATCCCCACTTCCACAAATGACCAGTATAAACACATACAAACATCCCCAAAATATAACTATACATTATGTAAAAGAAATTTATTTTAGACATATTAGTTAACATAAAAGAACAGAAGAGCAAATGGTGTTCTAGTCCAAAAGGTACAATTCACCATTTTAACAGGATGAGACAGAAAAAAACCTTACATAATCATTTTAATAGCTATAGTAATATTTTTAAAACAAATTTAATTTTCATTTGTTTTCCTTATACCCTGTGGTTTCCAGGGTTTGAACTTGAGTCATCAGACTTGGTAGCAGTTCATTTACCTGCTGAGCCATCCACATATTATATGGTTGTAGTTATAGGACACTCTAAAAAAGGCAAAACAGTGGGGATAGAAACACACCAGTGGCTGTCAGCAACTGAGGTAGCAGAAAGGAGCTGGTCCTGGGAAGCACAAGGGAACTGAGGCGGGTAGTCATGGACTGTGATGATCATTGTGACCATACGTTTAGAGAATTCATATAACTATATGTTAAAATGGTCAACTTGCTACACATATACTATCTTTTTTAAAATGATTTTATTTTTTTTTTGTATTATGAGTTTCAGTACACTGTCGCTGTCTTTACACATACCAGAAGAGGACATCAGATCCCATTATAGATGGCTGTGAGCCACCATGTGGGTGCTGGGAATTGAACTCAGAACCTCTGGAAGAGCAGTCAGTGCTCTTAACTACTGAACCACCTCTCCAGCCTTAACTTTTTATTTAAAACAGAATATTAAAATTATAATATCTATATAATATATAGTCTTACAATATAAGATCAAGAAGTCATTAAAATTTTGCCCCTTAAAGAGTTTTAACTCAGAAAATTCTGTAATAAAATATTAAGTGAAAAAATACAGGGAGAACAAAAATATTCTCAGGAGGAAATATGGAGACAAAGCTTGGAGCAGAGACTGAAGGAAAGGCCATCCAAAGACTGCCCCACCTGGGGATCCAGCCATATACAGCCACCAAACACGAACAATATTGTTGATGCCAAGAAATGCTTGCTGACAGGAGCCTGACATGGATGTTTCCTGAGAGGCTCTGCCAGATCATGACAAATACAGAGGAGGATGCTCGCAGCCAACTATTGAACTGAGAACAGGGTTCTTAATGGAGGAGCTAGAGAAAGAATTGAAGGAGTTGAAGGGGTTTGCAATCGCATAAGAACAACAATACCAGCCAACCAGAGCTCCCATGGTCTAAACTACTATCCAAAGAGTACACATGGACAGACCCATGGCTCCAGCTGCACATGCAGCAGAGGATGATGTTGGGCATCAATGGTAGAAGCCCTTGGTGTTGCCAAGGCTTGATGCCTCATTGTAGGAGAATGTCAGGGTGGGGAGGTGGGAGGGGGTGGGTAGGTGAACACTCTCATAGAAGTAGGGAGAGGGGGAGGGGATAGGGGATATGGAGGGAAATCAGGGAAAGGGGATAACATTTGAAATGTAAATAAAATGTAACCAATAAAATCAATAAAAAAAGAAAAAATATATAAATTAGCAAATACAACATGGGCTTAATTATGTATATATTATATGTAATATAATACATATATAGCATATATTTTATATAATATACATATATAAATAATATATGTTTATAAAATATTTATAATACAAAAATATAAATATAATGTACATATTATATATAACATTTTTTATATAATACATGTATGTATAAATAGTTTTTCTACCTGTTCTCAAAAGATAGAAAAATTCTAAATTATACCCAAATGATAACAAAAGGTTCTATTGGCAGAAATTGAATACATTTTGGTTTTTTTTTATTTTTATTTATTTATTTATTTATTTATTTGTTTATTTATTTTTGCTTTTTCTAAATTTTACATGTTTCCAAGATTTTATGTGGTAAAGCAGACAGCTGTTAGTTAGAACCACTCTTCTCTGAATAAGTAAGAAAATATTTGAATATACTGTAAGAATAAGCTAGGGGTGAGGGAGATGCCTTTGGAGCCCAAGCACGCACAGATAAAGCTGCACACAGCAGCACGCATCTGTAGACCCAGGGCTGGGGAGGCAGAGAGCCAGGTTCTGGGAGCCTGGTAACCAGCTCATCAAGCTGAGCTGGTGAGCTCTGGGTTCAGTGAGAAAGCCTATCTCTGAAAAAGAAGGTGAAGTGTGGTTAAGGAAGACACACATCATTGTCTCTAGCCTCCACAAACGTGTACAAATCTGCACAGACGCACAGACACACACAAACATGTACATGCATACAAATAAGCTAGGTAAAGGACTAGTGGGATGTGAGCTTGCAGCTGACAGGGCGGCTCACCTTTGTGACTGGTCCTTCATTTCGAACAGTGTCAGGATAACCTCATCGGTGTGGGACTGGACCAGCAATTGGAAGATCTTCTTTATGGTATCCTGGACAGTTTTCTCCGTGATTCTGTCTATGTGGTAGTAAATTAACTTGATGATTTCAGGCACCTGAAAGAGCGGGATGCGTTTTCCAGACTTTACAATCAGTGGAACAGGAGTCACTGGTCACCAAAGTGTGTGGCTACAAACAATAGAGTGTCAGGACCACACCCATCTCTGTCCTGACACTCCAGCTGATTCCAGGGGACCTGTAATTCTGGACTTTCAGAGGCACAGACAGAAAACAGCCATGGGGGCCATAGCACGTCTGGAAAGCATAGCATAGGAATAGAGGTGAATGACTTGGGAAATGGAAGACGGGGGTATATGATCCTTGCCTCAGAAGAGCATCGTGGAGAGGTGATGGCTAGGTACTTCTACTGCCAATGGAGCAGAGGCTGCACCGTATGGTATGGCCTCAGAGTCCCCATATCATTTGCATTTAGATGTCACTTTGAAACTTACTACCTGTGTGACTTGGAGGAAGACTTTCATCTTCCTTGTGTTCTGTGTTCTCAATTAGAAAACAAGACAGATACCTTTATCTGTAACAGCATCTGGATTAGCACACCTGCATTGGCTGGAACAGAGTTTCTCTCTGCGGGTCACCGCCCCTTTGGCGGTTGAACTGCCCTTCCATAGGGGGGTCACATATCAGATATTCTCCATTATCATATAGTTACATTACAATGTGTAATAGTAGCAAAATTACAGATATTAAGTAGCAACATAAATAATGTTATGGCTGGGGGGGTGGTTCACCAAAACATGAGGAACTCTATTCAAGGGTCACACACAACATTAGGCAGGCTGGGAAACATTGAACTAGAACACTACCTGTCATGCAAGAGGGTCAGAAACTTTGATCTCCAAGGCTTATGAATTCTTTGGGCCTTTCTTTCCTCATTGATTAACATAAGTGTGTGTGTGTGTGTGTGTGTGTGTGTGTGTGTGTGTGTGTGTGTGTGTGTGTTGACTATGGAGGCTAAAAGCAAAAGACCTGGAACTACAGGTGGTTGAGTAACCAGAACAGCTGAAGTGAAACCGTCTGTCTTAATTTTGTGGAGACAGTTCTGCCTCTGACACAGGAGGCTCTGCACTCCACGTCTATTCGTGGACACATCTCCTGAATGCTTATCCACCCCGAACACATAGCCAGCTCCTGCCTTGCGATTCTTCAGCTTCATGACAACTTGAAGGCAATACACATCCCTCCAAACAATGCTTTGAACTAACTTTCATCTTCTCCGGGAAATGACATGTGGGACAACATTCTCTCAATGTTGGGTGGTGGCAGGGAGCTGCAGTTTTGTTAGCCCTCAGATGGCAAGAAGAGAATGGCCGACACAACCATGTGCTACTAAGCCTAGGAGTGTTCTCAGCCTCCAATATTTCCAACGAGCTTATTAGTATTAGTGTACCCCAGCATCATGATGTCAAGACATAGCTTCGTGTTTCAGTGTTAAAGTATGAGTCAGAAGAGTCTCCCATGGGTTCATGCCTCCAACACTTGTTCCTTAGCTGATAGCATTGCTTTGGCAGGCTGTGGAAGCCTCAGGGAAACCTAGTGAAGATCGGTCTCTAGGGGCAGGCCTCTGGAGGTGACCCTAGTTTCTGTACCCTATGCTAATTCCTGATCTACTGTCATGGGACTGGTCTCCTTCTCCACATGCCCCCGCCGCCATGTACTGAGATCCTTTTCTGCCACGTGTACCCTGTCACGATAGACTGAAACCCTCTGAAACTGGGGACCAAAACGAATCTTCCCTTCTGTTTTGTTTTGTTATGTTTTGTGTGTTTTGAAACAGAGTTTCTCTGTGTAGCCCTGGCTGGCCTCAAACTCACAGAGCTCTGCTTGCCTTTATCCCAGCACTTAAGCCCAAGTTCTGGGATTAAAGGTATACACCAGCTGATTCCCTTCCTGCTTAAAATCGTATCTGCCAGGCATCCGGTTGGTCACAAACACCTACTGTTGTCTTGACCAGGCATTCTCCCACCTAGATGAAGCTACACACATAACACATATATAGCGTGTGAGAGCAGTGGAAATGACCAGGGTCTCCCCTGGGCCTGTGAGGCCATTGTATTCTTCTTCTCTACCTTTGCCCCAATTCTTGCCATCCTAGGAGAGATAGGGGCCTGGTCTTCACCACTTCATTCCTCTCCACAAAAACAGCTTTTGCACCATTCCGGAAAAAACAACATGCCAAGTGAGCTTTTTCTCTTCGGGATTAAGGGATCTGGGAATCCTCAAAACCAGACCCCCAAAACCGACCAGAAAGACATCAAAGCAGTGAGCCCCCCAAAAGCCTACCTTGGCAACTTCTGTAACAGAGTGCCTCAGAATCACCTTTAACATCTTGGAGGCTGCAAAGACATCATTCATGCTCCCACTGATCATGAACTCCATGGCCACCAAAATCACATCGGCTCTCTCTACTGGGGTCAGGTATTTCCTGAAGAACTGAGAGAAGACAGGAGCTCTCCATTCCAGCATCCCACTTGAAGCATCCCCTAAAGCATCTGGCATCCATCCACATGGACCCATCAGACAGGGTTTAGTTTAGGGACAGCTGGGGAAGCATCTGTGGTCACCTCCAGAGTGCCACCAATTCTGAGGTCCCCAGGAGGGAGCCATAGTCCAGACAATGTGACACAGAGGATGCCAAAGGCCTTTCCTTTCTGCACTTGAAAGGCAGTTAGAGGAGCCCATGGGAAACGTGCTCTGTGCTTAGTGTCTTTACAGTGTTCCAAAGCAAGTGGGGAGGCGGGCGTGCCTGACACACGGATCTGCAAATGTGAAGCTCATTGCAGTGAACCGATACTGGCACCAACTTTTTCCTTGTTGGGATCTAGGGAGCCCTCAGGGTGCTCAGCATCACCCTGAGCAGTGTAGAGGGAAAAGCTGACAATGACCATGGCAGGGCACTAAAACTAGCTGGAAAGTCTGAAAAGGGCTTTCTGGAGTCCAGTCCTGAGGAGGCTGGGAAGCAAGTTACAGCAATGAGATGGAATATGTGATGATGAGCGTGCACGGGACCTCAGTGTGACTAGAGTGTCCTGCAAGGAAGCCTGGGGCCGGCAGGAAGAGGAGACTGAGGAAGGACAAGGCAGGACAGGTAAGGTGGGAGCCAGACTACAATGGCCTCTCTGGACCCACTGAGGAGGGTTCAGCTTGCCTAGTAAGGAGAACAGAGTTTGCACTCCTTCCAAAGGGAACATTAAGAGGTTTGTATTTTAGAAACATTTTCCCGGATGGCAGAGAGATGGCTGGAAATGGAGCATTTAGTTGAGAGGCTGCTGACAAGACAGCAAGACCAGGCAAGGGGTGATGGGAGACTCAATTGCAATACCTGATGCGGCGCTGCAGCAGGAAGGACAGATTGAAGAGCCAAACAGGAGGCAGAGGCAGACGAGTGTGGTGTGGAGTTGGATGTGGAAGAGGGGAAGGAATAGAGGGTATTTTCTATGTATCTGGCTGAGGTGATGTGGGTTGACCGAGCTTGGGGACATCAGCACTTCTTTCTAACAAGCCCTCTTGGTGACCTCAAAGTTCACATGATTCAAGTGTCACTAGGAGAGAATGTGCCTCACACTTTTAGCTGCCTGTCTCTGTGAAGGCTCCTATTTGTAGGGATCATTACGTCTATAATCTACTCCCCAGCACCCCCCACTGCTAACTCCCCCCCTCTGGACATCCCGTACATGTGGGTATCAGGTTACCAGGGTGAGACTCTGCATGTTGGCCAGCCAGTTTCCACGGAAGTGCTTCTGCAAGTCCTTCAGGATGGCCTCCGTCTTCGTCCTGACACCTCCAATCCAAATGCAGCAAGTAAGGGGCTGGGTCTTCATGGTGAAAAGTGAACCCACACTCCCCTCTCTCCTCCAAGCTTCCGAGGGCATAGAGACGCATGTATGAAAGAGCATTGGCCTGAAAGAATAGAGTGACTTCTTCCAGCGCTCGAGTGGAAGGTGAAGATAGGGTGTGGGTTGGGAGTCAAGCTGGCCCCTGTTCCTGTACCATGGCCACATGTGGACTGAGTCATTCCTGTGATCTCAGCAGAGTGTACTCCCCGCTGGACCCCTATTGACTCATGAGAAGCCAGGGTCTCTGAAGTTGCTTTGGGGAGAATTTGCAGAATCCCTGGTACCTCTGTGATCATGACTATTTAAAACAGAAGAGGTAGACTGAAAAATAAAAGGCCCGCACATCTGTTCTACAAGAAAGGATGCTTACTTCCCTAGTGCTATGTATGCATTTGGTTGAGATGGGACAGATGGAAAATATTGGGAATCCAAATGGCTCCCATAAGTAACTGCTAACTTAGCTGCCCTTCCCAGGGATGTCATTGAAAAGGTCACAGTGTCAGATGAGGGCTGGCATTTATCTAAGGCTGCCGGTCTCACAATTGATCTCCCGGTATATCTGCATCATGCCATACCATGTCACCTCCCAGATGTCCCTACTAGAGGGAACAACCTTTGGGGTGTGTCCACCGATTCCGGGACCCAGCTGCAAGTGGCCAGCGGAGCGCAGTGCACTTACTTCTCTGAAGCACAAGGATGATGAACAGGTAGTGCAGTGCCTCAAATGCGCCTGTACAGATGTCTTGGCTGCGATTCAGGCAGAAGATACTGAAGGTGCCCATCAGTTTCCCCGTTATGGAGAACAATGCCATGTGCTGACAGGAAGCAGAAATAGTTGCCTCTCCTTGTCCTGAGGGAGTCTTTCCCTACTGAGGTCCCCCACCCCAAACTTTTTCCTTCTACAACTGTCTCTATAGATCCCATCCCTTCAACCCCACGCTGCCCTGGCCAAGAAAAGTTTCCATAGCCAACATGCAAGGAAAGGGACAACCAGAGCCCTAAAACACAGTTCTCTGCGGGCACTGGGTCTTGATCTAGCTAAACAGGCCAAGAACCCCAAGTAGGCTCATCAAAGCTTATTAGACTTGGGACAAACCCAATAACAAATCAAGCCTCTTGGTTGTCAGGGACATAAATGAACCCTGATGTAGAAAAGTGGCATGTACTCTCACTAAATGCTCTCCATCTGCCCTTGCATAACCCTGGCTCAATCAGTGCCTCTCTCTGTCCAGAGAAGCAAGGCATGCTGGGTCAGCCTTGCGCGGATCCGCAAATACTCACTGACAGATTTGAGAAATTACAAATAAACCTCAGCAATCGGGAAATAGTGCTCAAGGCTCGGATCTGCTCGTGCACTTTGTCTGACAGCGTTAGCCAAGGTAAGATGATCTGCAGAAGGGACAGAGAGGCTCATCAACATGGCGGCAGAACAGCTCCCCCTTCCTAGTTTGTCTTGTGTCTACAGTTGACAACCAGAAAGAACAGGAGGAAGCTATAGTGGGCACTGGCTCTGGAACTTGGAAGGGGAAGGGAAGTCCTAATTCATTCAGTCTGTTCCCCTTTGAGTCTCTTCACTCAGGAAATGCTGGGGAGGGTGAGTTAGAGGGAGAGGGAGAAAGAGGGGAATGAGAAGGAGGAGGAGGAGGAGGAGGAGGGAGGTAGGGAGGAAAAGAGAGGGGAATGGAGGGAGAGAGTCAAGGGCAAAGTGGAGTAAGGGGAAGTGGAAGATAAAGTCACCCTTATAGCATATATATTATCTCCACCTTCGAGCCAGGCTCAGGACTGAAATGCTCTCTGAAAAGTGAACTCAGAGCCGATGGTTTTTAGGGCTCATTAATTGTTGTAGATTGTCCTGCAGCCATTTGTATTTTGGTGTTAATTCCACTTCCCCAAGAAGGGCTGCCTAGTCACATACTCAGGTGACTTCATCAGAACTTTCTTCCCATTTCAATTTGTAAAATAAAGGCAAGAACAGGTGATTGGGAGGGGTAAGGGAAGGTGGAGAGAGGGTCGAAAAGGAGAGAGGGGAGAAGGAGGGTCAAGATGGCGCTCTGGAAAGATGAGCTAGATCCAGGTGGACTTAATTGGCGTTAGGTCGCTATGAACATTTTAGGGATTTTATAGGTCTTTTATTTCATATAGAAGGGCAGTTTGTATCTTTGTCCATTTGATGTAATCTTATTGTGTAGAGGGTTTGTAGATTGAGAGTTTGATATATAAACCTGCATGAAAAGCTATCTCGACTTAGAGTCGTGTTTGTGCTAGGCGGGGCGGTAATTCCACCCGGAACAGGGGCAGATGCACCAGGGCGGGAGGATTAAACCTCCTGGGAAGGGAGCGGTTCGGAGAATACGGCTTTTGGACCGAGTGACCGAGTCTGTGCTCCGGCTCCATACTAGAAGCGTAGCCCGCAGAGTGAGATCATGGAGCTGGTAAAGAGATAAGCAGTCCATTTTTTAATATTTACTGCAACAAATAACAATATGCTTAATGTAAGGTTTCTGTGGACAAGGACTCACGTCATCGGCCTGCAGTCCTGCAAGGTGGCTTTTTTATTGCTGTTTTAGGTTGAGGTCCCACAGATGTGGGGACAGGTGGGCTTTGTTCTGCTTGGTGCTGCTTTTGAAAAGTAGATCTGGGGTCAGAGCTAAGCAGGGACTAGCATGGGCAGCAGTGTCTCACATCTGCAATTCTGGCATTGAGGAGGGAGAGTCAGGAAGATCTTTGACTTCAAGACCAGACTGGTATAGAGAGCGAGTTTAGGATAGCCGAGGATACACAAAGAAAACCTGCCCTGAAACCAGAAAGTAGGGCCTGAAGGGATGGCTCAGTGGTTAAGAGCACTGACTATTCTTCCAGAGGTCCTGAGTTCAATTCCCAGCAACCACATGGTGGCTCACAACCATCTAGCTACAGTGGACCCATATAAATAAAGTAAATTAAACAATAAATAAATGGGTAATCCTTTTAAAATTCTTTAATAAATAAGTATTTAAGAATTCTTTAAGAAAAGAAAAAGGTACAAAATAAAATAAAAACTTTAAAAAAGAAAACCAGATCAAAAAGAAAAAGAAGAAAAAGAAAAAAACAAAACAAAAAAAGCAGGAGATATAAAGAAAAGAGATGAGTTGGGACTGTGGCTCAATGACTTCATACTTGCTTGAGGACTTGGTTTCAATACCTAGCATTAAGGAAGAATAGGAGGGGCTGAGGAGGTTGGAGAAAGAAGGAAGGGGGAGATAAAGGGAAACAGAGAGAGAGAGAGAGAGAGAGAGAGAGAGAGAGAGAGAGAGAGAGAGAGAGAGAGAGAACCACCCATACCTGGTATATACAAACCCAGACATGTCACAAATGTATACTTAAGATCTAGAATTAAGCTGGTCTGATCTCATACCTATAACCCTAACATTCAGGAAACAGAGATAGGAGGACCACTGTGAGTTCAAGGCATGCTCGAACTTTATTTCTTCATGTGCAGTGACTCAAGTATGCAGTGTTTTAACAATAGTGTTGTTCCATCAAGTTTTGCCAGGTAGAGAACCTGTATTGTGAGGGGGTCTATGACAGTCCTCTTGAAGGAAGGTAACTCCCACCAGCCCTGGGCTTTTGTTTGAAAGCCTGTGGTGTTTGATAGAGGCAGTGTCCCTCTATATAGGGAACTCCTCTTGAATTCTTTATATATGCTTTTTATGTAGAGTTTACCCTGAAGATCTTTAGTATTATTCTACTCTTCAAAGTCAAATTAAAATAAATCATGTCGCATTATGTTACCATAATTTTGTAGGAAAAAATTTTAAGCGAAGTGGCAAATATAATCCAAATTTTGTTGCATATAAAATAACCTGTTTTCTGGTCATCCTACCAAAAGCAACTTTCAACCCAATTCCCATCAAAATCATAACACAATTATTTGCAGACATTAGGACAAGTCTTAACCTTGTATGGAAAAGAAAAATAAAACAGGATGGTTAAAACAATCCTGTACAAAAAAAAAAAAAACTGCTGGAGGAGTCACCATCCCTGATTTCAAGTTGTACTACAGAGCTATAGTAATAAAAACTGCATGGTATTGGCATAAAACAGACCTGTTGTTCAACTGAATCAAATTGAAGACACACACACACCTATAAATGTCTTATTTTTTTTATGAAGAAGATTGAAATACACACTGGAAGAAAAGGACAGCATTTTCAACAAATGGTGCTGGCCAAACTGAGTGCCTACATCATATCTACCACCCTGCCAAAAACCAAACCAAACCAGAAAACAAAAACAAACAAACAAACAAACAAACAAAAAAACCCATGTCCAAGTAGATTAAAGTCAGCAACATAAAGCCAGATACACCAAACCTAATAGAAGGCTGTGGGAAACAGCCTGGAAAACACTGGGAGAGAAGACGACAACCTGAACACCAACATCTCAGGCACTAAGATCAACAATTAAAAAATGGGAAACCTCAGGAAACCAAAAAGCTTCTCAAAGGCAAAGGACACTGTCAGTCAAAGTGGCAGCCTACAGGATGGAAAAATATTTTTACCAACTCTATATCTGACAGAGGACTTATACCCAAAATATATAAATAACTCAGGAAACTTGATATCAAAAAAACCAAATAATCCAATTAAAAAATAGAGTATAGATCTAAACAGAATTCTCAATAAAACGATCTCAAAATGCATGAGAAACGTTTAAAGAAATGGCCAACATCCTGAGCCACCAGGGAAATGCAAATCAAAAATATTCTGAGATTCCATTTTATACCTACTAAAATAGCTAAAAAGCAATAGCTTGTGCTGGGGAGGATGTGGATCAAAGGGAACTCTCATCCATTGCTGGTGGAAGTTCACACTTGTACAGCCACTGTGGAAATCAACATAGCAGTTCCTCAGAAAATTGGGAATCAATCTACCTCAAGATCCAGCTACACTACTCTTGGGCATACACCCAAAAGACGGCTCCATTCTACTACAAGGACACTTGTTCAGCTATGTTCATTGCAGCTTTATTCATAATAGCCAGAAACTGGAAACAGCCTAGATGTCCCTCAACAGAAGAATGGATAAACGAAATGTGTTTATCTGATTACACAACAAAACATTACCAAGCCATTAACAAAAAAACGACATCATTGAAATTCACAGGGAAATAAATGGGAGTAGAATAAAATTCATCCTGAGTGAGGTAAAGCAAACTCAGAAAGACAAATATGGTATGGATTCACTTATAAGTTGATATTAGTTGTTAAGTAAATGGTAACCAAGATACGATCCATAGATCCACAGAGGTTAGGTAAAGAGGAGGGATCTGGGGGATGAGACTCATAGATCCCCTGGGAAGGAAAAATAGAATCTTTTTTTTTTCCCAAGACATAATAGCTTTCTATAGTCTTGGAAGTTCTGGAATTTCTTTGGTAGACCAGGTGGCCCTCAAACTCAGAGATCTGCCTGCCCTGTCCTCCCCAGTGCCGGGGTTAAAGGTATGCACCACCGCCACCCAACTAGAATAGATTTTATGGGTGAATTAGAAGCAGGTAAGGATGGAAGAAGGAAGGACCAGGTGTGGCGAGAGATGGGATGGAAGGAGAGGGTGTGGCGAGATACTGCTGGAATTTGTGGGGTGGCGTGGAAATCTAGTACCGTAAAAAATCTCTGGAATCTATGAAGGTGATCCTAATAAGAATTCCCAGTAATGGGGATCTAGAGTCTCAAAAGGCGAGGCTTCTAGCAGTGGGTCTGGGTTGCATTCAGTTGAGTTGTTGGCCAAGGGGATCCCACCGAAATCTCCAAACAACTCAGGCTGATTCTGAGACAAAGGGTGGCACTCCACAAACTTGATGGGGCCCCGGTGTTGGGGACAACATCCATATGACTCTTTGAACGTGGTGAAGCTGAGATGGTGCCTGCTTGCAGCCTTCACCCCCATGTTTGGTGTGGGGAGGTACTCTGCAGGCTACCTAAAAAGAAATGTGGATACTAACCCAGCCACAAAACCTTTGACCTACAATCTGGTTTGCCTAAAAATTATGCTAGGGCATAATATGTTGGGGGCAGTGTTTGATTTGCTTTAAGGCTACTCCAGGAGAAAGAACTCGTAACCCAAAACTGGGTAACCGAGAACCAAAGACCAAATATCCTAAAGACTTAAGATAAAACCAAACATGACTGGCCTAAAAAAAACAACAAAACAAATTAATAAAAGGATTCCTAATGATATCCTGTTATCCTCATAGACCAGTCAGCATCAGACAGACTTTCTCTGGCAGCAGAGGGAACAGAGCCAGACATTATGCAGAGAGAGTTTAAATGGGAGGTCTCCATCAAATTCCTTCCCTCATAGCTCAGGGAATCTCACATAGAAGAGGAGGCAGAGACTGTAAAAGCCGGAGTGGGTGAAGGACACCAGAAGAACATGACCATTTAAACAAACTAAGGAACATGTGAGCTCACAAATACTGAAGCAGCAAGAACAGGGTTTGCGTGGGTCTGCACGAGGTCCTCTGATATTATATTATATTATATTAATTTCAGGATATATTGGATAAGAAAAGAAACTGATTCCAATTAAAAAGAAAGAGAAAATGCAGACAGCTATTTCGAAATTAATGACAAAATAAAAACAACCCATTTTTTTATGAAAGGTTGAGAACTTTTGTTTTTAAAAAATAAAAAAGATGTATTTATTTTATTGTATGTGTATGGGTATTTTGCCTGCATGCATACCTATGTAAACCACTTGCCTACCTGGTGCCATAGATCCTCTGGAACTAGAGGTACAGACAGTGATGTGGGTGTTAGGAACTGAACCCAGTCCTCTAGAGGGGCAGCCAGTGCTCTTATTAACCTCGCAACCATTTCTCCAACTCTGGTTGGAGACTTTTGTGCAGTGCTATTATATTTTCTGTTATACATATATATATATATTATATGCAATATGCTATATATGAATATATATGACAAAGTCTCCCTATCTAGCCCAGACTAGCCTCAAAGTCATTGCAATCCTCCTGCTTCTGCATTTCAGTGTGGTATTTAGAGACATATACACTACGCCTGGCATCATTTATCTTTGGAGAACAAGAAGCCTAGTAATGAATCCTGAGGATTTCACCCTGAGCAGGACTCGAGCTCAGTGCCTCCCTTCCCCCACGATCTCAGAAGATAACAGAGGGTTTGTTATGGCACTCACAAAGAGGTGTCTATAAAGCACAGACATGCCTCTCAACAAACACACCAGTACATTCCAAAGCACTGTGTAACTCTCTTGCCTAGGAATAAGTGTCTCCTCTGGTTGCAAGCTACCTGGACACTTTTATCCCTTTATTTACAATCATACAGAATTCTCATACCCTGGGCAATAACTATTTTACTCATGAATGCTATTTTCCAGGGACTCCAAGCTACATTCCTAATTCAAACTTGTTCTCAGGAACTGAAAATTTGCCAAAACTAAGAATATTTTAAATCAGCTAAAGGACAAAAAAAAAAAAAAAGTGCTTTGTAACGCTCTGAGTCTCCTATATTCAAGAAAGAGAGTAGCGTAAGGGGTGAACACTGGTCGGATCACAGAACAGTGGCACCCCGAGATCATACAATAAGATCTGAGTGTGACCCGGACATAAATATGATCACTGCAAACATCGAGGGTGCCCTAGTTCTAGATGGAAAAGGGGCCTGACCATGATTCCCAAACAGCATCCTCACCGACTCTTGTTATATTCCTTTCCTGCCTACCTAGCACTGAGTACAGGAAACTGGGCTGCTGGTTTCTGTGGCCACCTACCTCCATAAACTTCTGCAGTATAAACATGTTGGGGCTCATGTCTTCCATCACAAGAGCTTGGAGCATGTCATTCAAGGCCTGCTGCGTCTAGAAGTGAGAAGACATGGAGTACGCACTAGGATGACAGCCGCATGCTTGCTTAGCATCTTGACAATATCCCCCACATCTCCTCAGAATTCTCAACACTAGAGCTGTTCTACCAGTTAGTTTATGGAGACTTTCGTGTTTTGGTTTTACAGTTCTGGGAACCAGTGCCTCGTGGGTGCTAAGCAAGTGCTTTACCACTGAGCTATATTCCCAGCCCCAATTTTTAAAAATAAAAATCATTTATTTATTATTTTTTAGATTTATTTACTTTATAGATACGAATACACTATCAGACACACCAAAAGAGGGCATCAGACCTCATTACAGATGGTTGTGAGCCACCATGTGGTTGCTGGGAAATGAACTCAGGACCTCTGAAAGAGCAGTCAGTGCTCTTACCTGCTGAGCCACCTCTCCAGCTCCTCCCAGACCCAATCTTAAAACCAAACATCCTTGGGAAGATTGGTCAGTCCCTTCGCCAATTATTCCACATAGTCTATGGGTTTTGTTGGTAGACTTGTCTAAGATTACAGTTAGCGTGTGAGCGTCAGAGAGAAAAGGTATGGGTGTAACCATTCTCTGAGAAGCCCAGAATGACAGTAACCAGAATGAGGGCAGAGGGACTTGGGCTCCTGAGAGAAGAGTTAGAGCAGGAGGAAGGCCAGAAAGCCAAGCAAACAGGAGATGGGCCCCCAAGACAAACTCATCCCCATGGAGATCTTCAGCAAGACATATATGGGGGCGTTACCTGGAGGTAGAGGCTAGCACTGTCCTTTCGGTCTAGACTGGGCATGATGAGAGGCAGGGAGAATATGCTGGTGATGCTAATGTTGACCAGATCCAGCTTCTGGAATAAGTGGAAAGGTGGCTTCACCTGACTTGGGGGAGAATTGGTAAAGAACAAGGGACTTAGGGCATCCTGTGGGAGGCTGAGGGATATTTTCAAACCCTCTGGGGAAAACTGCTCCGCTATCCTCTGAGGTACAGAAAGTTGTGGGCCACTTTCCTGTGACTCCTTGTCACAGCAGAAGAACATTGCTCAGTGAGGCTTTCCTACACTAGATTTCCTAATAGATTTCCAAGAAAGGTCCCCCTAGTCCCAGGATGCAGGCAGGTGAATTGGCAACCATAAACTCTGCCACCTTTTCTCCTCCAGCCAAGTTCCCAGACTGTGCCTGCCCTCCCACCCACATGTTCTCATGGTCAGAGCCCCAGAGGCTAGGAGAGGGTCCATGGGGGAGGAACCTCAGGGCCACGATGCAGAGCATAGCTTGCTGACGCACACTACTATCCAAGATTGAAGTGGGTTCTTCCAGGATGAATGTCTAAAAAGACCAGGAAAAACGAGAATTTATCTCAAAGAGGGATGCCAGCCCCAGGTTTAGGAAGAAAATAACTGTTTTTTCTCACCTCAATTTTTTTGGCCAGAAGAGCTTTAGGATAGTAGTTATTCATGTTGCCATTGGCCTGGTCACGTACAACACCGCTCAATGTCGCCACGGCATTCAGGAAGCTGAGTTTGTCTACTTGGGACTGGAACAGAAGACAAAACCAGTCTTAGGGCGAGACCTGAAACCTGCACCCCACTCCCATCTCAACTAGACAGAGCTACACATCACTGATATCTTGAGCCTTTGTAGCCTTCTGGGGACAGTAGCGCCAAGAATCTAAAAGGAAGATCCTTTGTTCAGGAGGGTTACTGCCACCCTGTCTAGTGGCCAAGATTTCCCCAGATCAAGAGCCACTGAGAAGCTGACATTCAGGAGGCCTCGAGGCTGGGGCTAAAGGAAGCATGGACCTTCAGATTTTCCGACTGTGTTCCCCAGTTCCCAGAGTCCTAAAGAATTTCCTTACCATCTGTCCTGGTTCCATAAAATCTAGAATGAGCTGGTAGGCTTCTTTCTCTGATTGGCACAATCCTGCAAGGGGGTGTGGTTGGAGGAGATCAGCTGGTTTTATCAGGTTTTGTCTAGGAAGGGGCAGCCCCTCTTCCCCTCCCCTTCCACTAAGAAGATGAGGTACAGTATGGGGAATTGGCAGCACCTCTCATGAAAACATGGAGGCCAACATGGAATGCATCTCAGTATGGACTTAAGAGACTTTCTGCATCAGACAAGGGTACTGAAGCAAGAGTGGCTGGGAAAAGAAAGAACTTCAAGTCACTCTCAGTGTCCCCCAGATTTCTGGGACCGTCCAACAATAGCTCTGAGATCCCTGATTGTGAACGGACTTTGAGTATTTCTTGTCAGCTAAGGGGAGATGAGCATAGCCTTAAGGGCCTGCTGCAGTGAGAAGTAAAGACCAAGGTTAGGAAAGACAGCTAGGGGAAAAAACCCGATTATCCAAGTCCAGAAGGGATAAGACAAATGAATGGCAGTGTGAGGGCAGCATATACAATGGGCCTGAGTATGGGCCTCTGTTGTTCCTGCAGACCCAAGGTTTCAGGCAGGGCTTGAAGTCAAAGTGCAGCCCTGCCATTCATTATCCTTGTGGCCTGCAGAAAATGAAGCTCTTAACTCAGTTTCCTCTGCTGTGCAAGGGCAAGGATAGATCTCCATGCGGTGGGCAAGGATAGATCTCCATGCGGTGGGCAAGGATAGATCTCCATGCGGTGGGGTTCAATGAACTAATAAAGGCAGACAGATCCTTAGTAAATCAAACCACACCCCCATCCCCAGGCCCGAGCAGTAGTGCACACCTCCTAGCATTTGGTAGGTAGAGACAAGAGAACCAGGAGTTCAAGGTTATCCTCAGCTACCAGTGAGTCCAAGGGCCAGCCTGGACTGCAATAAGAAGAGCCCATCTTCTTAAAAAGGAAGGGATCAGTTAAGAGATTGAAACAATAACCCACAAAGACAGCTGACAGCTTTTCCCGAGGGAAGTGGTAGAGGGAAGTAGTCATATCTGGTATCTAAGTTGGTGATCAGTAGAAATGGGTGATGGAGAAGATGCGGGCCTGAAAGCTAGAAAGAAGTCAAGTTTTTTGTTTTGTTTTGTTTTGCTTTTAGGGTTAGCAGTGTAATTCGGTGGTAGAGCACTTGCCTAACATGCCAAAGGCCCTGGGTTTGAGTCCCTGGTCCAACTACTAAACAAAAATTAACGTGGCATACTGGCATAGACCTGGAATCCAAGCACTTGGGAGCTGGAGGTAGGAGGCTACCTTGAGCTATATAGTTGAGTTCTGAGCCTGCCTGAGCTATGTAGTAAAATCATGAGTGAAAAAGGAAGCAAAGAGAGTCAAGTCAAATAGGTGTGGTGGCACACATGTGTAATTCTAGTATTGTGAGGCTGCGTCAGAGAATCAAGATAATTATAAGGCCAGCTTGAGCTACAAAGTTGACTGCAAGCCAGCCAGCGCCACAGTGCTCTATAGCAAGACTCTGCCTCAAGAAAAAATAAATTAAGTTTTTGGCCTGAGAAACTAGAAGGATTGGGTTGTTGTTTGTTGACCTGAGGGGATCTAAAGATGGTAATAAAGCCAGGGTTCATTTGGAGTGTAGACCATGTTGATTCTGAGATGGCTGCCTGGCCTCAAAGTGCAAATACCGGTAGCCTTTAGGATAGGGTGTCGTGGCACATCCCTGAAATCCTAATCAGGAGAATCATAACCTCGAGTCATTTAGCCAAACTCTGTCTAGAAGAGGAGGAAGGAGAGGAGGAAGGGGAGAGGAGGAGGGGAGAGGAGGAAGAAGAAGGAGAGAGAAGGAAGAGGAAGAAGGAAGAGAAGAATGAGGAGGAGGAAGGAAAGCCCATAGAATAACATAGCAGACAATCAAGCTAGCCATGAAGTCTGACAGCCTGAGTTCAATCTTCTACACCCACAAGGTGGAGAGACCCAACTCCTGTAAAGTTGTTCTTTGACCTCTACCCATATGCTATGGCATGCCTGCCTATTGCACATGTGTGTATGCACACATGTGGTAAAGAAATAAAATTAAATGTTAAAAGATTAGTATAAGAACTTGAAATTTGGACACCTCTGGTTTAAAACTCAAGAGTAGGCTAGGAGATTGTTGGCCTGTGGGGGGTCTGAAAAGATCAGCTCTGAACATCCAGGGCTCCCCTGAACATCTAGTTGTCTCTAAGCGAGCTTTCAGCTCCCAGCTCAGCTCCAAGGGACAGGTGGAGACTAGAGTTACGAGAGGGAGAGCCGGAAGTAAGCCGACCTGTGCCCTTTATGGGACATCTCCAGCAAGGGCCAGGGAGCCATTATCACTTCCATTCAGCAGGAGAGTGACACCCAGGCCTGGCGAAAACCACTTACCCGATAAGCTTGGCTTTAAGAAGACATCATGAAATGCTACGCTGCTCAGATTTTTCTTCGTGGAGTGTGGATCCATCTGCACACCCAGGACAGGACCCAGCGGCTTGTAATGAGACCAGCAGTCAGGCCTGGTGAGAGTCTGGTCTTAGCGATGCAGGTTTAGTATAGGGGGAGGCTGCTGGAGGCAGCCTGACCAGTTACAAGAAAAAGATGGGGTTGGATACCGCAGAGTATCCGCTTATTGTGGGCTAAGGCTCTGCATTTATCCACAGCATGAGGGCAGAGCCACAACAGAACCACAAGAACTGAGCAAACAGTGCCAATGCTAGGTCCCGTTTGCTACTTTCCCATTTTATCTCCTGTTTCGGGGGAAGGTGCACAACCCTGTCGAAGAACCCTGACTCCTTCTGGGTCATGCAGGCACCGCCAAGGATCTTCTGTGGCAATCTCGGACACAAGGAAGTTTCTGTCTATGGCCTGGATGTTTAAGGTCAAATCCTGAAGTTGTCCTTGGCAAAGAGGCTTCTTTCCCTATGATGCCCCTTCTGCTGCCTAGCAGGGGAGGCTAAAGACTCCACGTGCCTGCCACTCTCAGACATGGCCACGTAGAACTAGCTTGTGGAATAGAACTGAAAGGAACTGTACCCAACGCGGGCACATTGCATACTGGCTGCTTATAAGAACTTTGCTATTCCTTCTTAAAAAACAAAAAAACAAACAAACAAAAAACCAAGCAAACAAAAATCCTACACACACTTCAACCTGCTTTGCAACCTAGACCAATTATCAGAGCGGATCCCTCTGATATTGGATCAAGTTTTCTGTGGAATTAGGGGCGGGAGCTGGAGAGGTGACTTGACTGTTAAAAGTTGACTCATGGTGACTCCAGTTCCAGGGAATCTGATGCCCTCTTCCAGCCAAAGTGGGCACTGCACACTCATGGTGCACCCATATACATTAAAAAAGAAAAGAAACCCTTAAAATTTATTTCCTTGAGTCTGACGAATAACAAGTGGCTAAAATACAAAACCAAATACTTATCTAGCATGTTTGAAACCCTGGGTTCCATCCCCAACACAGAAAAAAATAAAGTTCAAACTCACCACAAAAACAAGTTAAATCCAAAACTCAAGTCCTTACTGGTCACAGTTAATAGTTAAATTGATGCTCAGGTCTGAGATAAGGATGCCCACAGCTTCTCAAAAGGCCCTGGAACTATCTTCCCTTCCCACCCAACCTCTAGTGTGGAACAGCCCCTAGGCCTAATGATGCTAGGCCCTTGAAAGCCAGATTCCTAGACTGGCCACCAAGAGCAGGACTGGAGTCACCCCTGCATGACCCTTTATGACCTACCTCTTCCCTGACTGGAGAGGGACAGGCAAAACAGAGACCCCTTTCTCTACCTGACACAGGGTTACCTCAGACTTCAGCTACAAGCTCTCCAGATGCAGTAGCCACAGTAGGCACTCTGCTACTGAGCGGAGTCCTGAGCACTCCCTACAGGGCAGCAGTAAAAGTTGTGCACCCCCCACTCCACACACACACACTGTGGCTTTTTGCAAAAACACAGAAGGGGTCTTAATGGACAGCCCCTCCTTACCCAAGGAAAGCCTGTTTTCCCAACCACAAGAACAATTTTTCATAAGCCTATAAACACCGCCTGGGCCATCTGAAACCAGAAATGGAGCTGTCCCAAAGCTATGAAGTTCCTTCCAAGGTGACTAGAGTCACCAGGAGCTACCATGAGGGTGCTGAGCATGGAAGCTGGGCTTTCCAGAAGAGCAGCCAGCACTTTTAATAGTTCAGGCTGTCAGGGAGCTTTGAGGGATTCCCTTTGGTCAGAATCAGCTTGAGTTTCTGTCTGCCACCACACTTGTTCCCTAGAATCATGTCCAGACCAGTTGGAAGGTCAGGCAGACATCTCAGGGAGCCCGCACTGTGCTTGTTCCAAAAAAAAAAAAAAAAAAAAAAAAAAAAAAAAACAGCACAACACAGAAGACTTCATCCTCAGCTGGGCCAATCAGATTTTATTGAAGTATTTGGCACAACGTCGCACAGTCTTGGCCCTGCAAGTGAGGGGCGCTGCCACTGCGCAACCACATGATAGCTGTTAGGTAAGACCAATAAGTTAACGTGAAGGATGCTCAGATGTGGGGAGGCACTAACGCTCAGAAGCCTCCCGGCTCTGTGACCTAAGGCACTTAGGGATCCGGAGAATACACTGGGGCGGGGGAGGAAGCCATACAATATGGCAGGTGGAGGTGGGACTGCTGTAGGATGTGAGAAGAACACTGTGACAGAAATGCCCTGTGCCCTGGGTGTGCGTCACAGAGCACATAAAGGGAAGGGGGTCCTGCCCAGCATCTGGGAAACAAGGGAAGAGTCCCTGCTGAGGGAGTACCACATCCTGCCTCCAGCAATAAGAAGCAGTAGCTATCTCAGAAAGAGGGCCCAGAGCATCTGGGGAGACTCAAGGGCCCCTCTATGCCACCTGTCTTGCATAAGGAGACAAGCACTGTCCATTAGTCCAGCATGATGTTAGTCCAAAAGGCCAGACTCTGGGGGATAAAGCATAATCGTGTTATAAGAACCTTGAAGACATATCACAGATATAAATCCTCAGGTCAGGACTTCTGGAAAACACATGTAAAAAAAAAAAAAAAAAAAACCAAGGGTTTCAGCTCTGCGTCATCGGCCTGCAATGACGGTAGGAGAAGCACTCAAGGGCAAGGGCTTCTCTGTCCCAGCTCCAGTATAAGTCTTTTCCAGCACCGGGCATGGTTTTCAGAGAAGTTACACTTGGCTGATGATCTCTCCATTCTCAGGCACGAAGACTTGCACGGGGGCCCCGTCTGGCGACCTCCGGAGCACGCACACCGGGGGCACCTGTCACAGGCAGGGAGAGAGGAGAGGCGGATGAGCAAACTGGGTAGAAATGTCAGCAGGGCAAGCTCAGTCACACCATTGTTTTTGCTTAAAGGCACAGGCCATCAATAGTGAAGCCCTGGAGCTCTGCTCCTGCCCTCCCCAGGAACGATGCCCCAAGGTAACACCCCTGATCCGTCTACCACTCCAGGTTCTTAGGGGTGTGATGGGCACCCTGACCTTCTCCACCTTTCCTGGGCTCACCATGTCTCATCACTGTCCCTGTCTGACAGGTTGGGATGAGCCAAGCCTAGACCAAAAGAGACAGGTCCAAGCCCGCAGGAAGGGAGAGGCATGGCGGCTAGAGCGTGTATAGCCTGGGACTGGGCCAGGATGCTGCCCAGCCAGGGATGGCAGCTGCAACAGCCCAAAGAATCGGGGGGAGGGAGGGTTATGCAGCTGGGCTGCTGGGAATCTGGGGTCTCAAAGAAGCAGCCTGTTGGTAACTTCTAGAGCGTGTCCCCTGCATAGCCTTCTGAATCAGGATGGGAGAATAAAGAAAGGATTCATGCAGGCTAGCCTCAGTCCCAGGATGAAGAAACAGGGCTTACAGAAATCAAGGCTGCTGCACCCCTACCCTAAGTCAGAGTGCTCCTAATCCTACCCACTTCCGATACAACCTAACACACACACACTGGTGCACACACACACACACACACACACACACACACATACACACACACCACCCTACCCTCTGTGAGCTATTGCTGATCAACTACTCTTGCACATTGCTTTAAACATTTCAGCCTCTTATCTACACCATGAGAGGGGTCATTCACTATACCTGTCTTCTAGATGGGAGAAACAGAAGTCTAAGAGTTGTGTAACTCATGGGGCCACGTAGTTTAATCAGGGCTAGGATCAGAACCTGCTATTCTAGCTGTTGACTGTGAGACCATCTTCTTCCCAGCCTGGCTACAGGGAGTTGTTTTCTATAAACCCATTTTCCGGATTCTCACTCTGTCCCTGGGCCCTCCAGTCAGGAAATTCCAGGGCTTAATTTGGGTTGCACATTTGGTTCTGAGGAAGTTTATCTGTTTTGTGGATCATCTGTGAAGCCATTAGAGGGAAATCTCCAAGCTATCTGTGTGGACAATCTCTACCAGAGCACATTGGTATGCACTCTTGCACAAGACACTAAGCACAGCAGGTACAATTAAGAGGCACCCCCAGGGTAGTCAGAAGAGGAAATATTCTCTTTTTGGCCTAATTTTCCTAACTAGTGATTATTCAGCCAGCAGTCTGCTGGTCTAATTACATCCCCCCCAGGGGAAGCTGTACCTGTGTCCGGGGTCCCGAGGCCCGCCCGAAGCTCTCCCTTCCAGGAGGCAGACTCCTAACACGGAAAGCCCCTTGCCGGTCGAGCGAGTGGGGGCGGCTGCTCCGGAGCCGTGCGCGTTCATGCCACCATTTGAGCTCCTCCGAGACGGCTGCCTTGCTGAGTCCCCGGCCGGCAGGACTGTCCTTTAGGGAGGGTGTGCGCACAATGCGGCTGTGGGAGGGCACCAGCCGCTGGTAACGCAGGGGGGCACCTTCCTCGTCATAGGCGGCACCCACGGCTGCATGACACAGCTCCCACTCGCCCGGCGGCAGGTGGCCCTCGGCCACCATCACATAGCGCCCCGTTGGAAAGTACCCAGCGGGCAGCAGAAGTTTCGGGTAATGCGTGGCCAGCTCTCTGCCACAGGCTGGGCCCCAGGCTCCACGTTGGCGAGATGGCTCAGGGGGACAGAGGGGCCTCAGAAAGGAGATGTCTGGACTGCTGCTGCCGGGTGAGGTGGGATGAGAGATGCTGGAGACATCAGAGCCGCTGTCTTCAGAACAGGAATGGCAGGCAGGGTGTGGCAGCGGGGGCTTGCTGGGTGTGAAGCAGGAGTCTGGCACCGTCACTGTGTAATGAGTGGGGCGGCGGCGGGGAAAGGCACTGCGACCTCGGCCCTCCGCACCTGCTCGGAAGGAGTCCACTCTGAAGAGGAAAATGGAAGGCATAGGGTTGGGGAGGGGCCATATCCGAGTGCTGGATTATAGGCCAAGGCAATGAACAGGTGCTAGGTCTTACTCAGGTCAGACCTCCACAGAGCAGACAACCCAGTCTTGTCCTAATGTGCAGAGGTAGGGCATTCCCTCCTCGGATGCCACATTTGCCAGACTGTTCTTGTTCCCTTCCAGACTTTTCCACATCAGGATAAATTGATTCCTGAGCCAAAAAGTTCAGGTCACACAAAATAGGGAAGTATCGTATACAATATGTAGACTTTAATCTCTGGAGTATTTATATAATTCCTAATGCAGTGTAAATACCATGTAACTAGTTCATACATTGTACTACTTAGGAATGATGACAAGAATCTGAGGGGTGGGGGATGTGACTCAGAGATAAGAATATTTGCTTATTATGGACGAAGTCTTAGGTTCAACCCCAGCCCTGTGAAAAGAATTGGTACATGTCCGATGCTTGTGTTAATTTTTTAAAGATGATTTACTTCTATCTAAGTGTGTTGGTATTTTGCCTGTATGAGTGTCTGTGTGAGGGTGTCAGATTGACTGGGACTGCAGTTACAGTTATGAAGGGACATGTGGGGGACATTGGGGATTGAAACCCAGTCCTCCAGAAGAGCAGCCAGTGCTCTTAACTGCTGAGTCATTACTCCAGCCCCATTTGTTTATTTTTATTTTTATTTTTTTAAGTATTTTGGCTTCTCGGTCGATTTCAATCCACCAATAGGAAGGGCCAACATTCTGCTACATCCACGCCACATTTCCAGCCAGCTAGGGTACGGGAGTTTAGGAGCTTTCATTCAGACCCTCGAGTGTTAGACATCATCAAGCACCCAACTTAAATATGTAAAGCTTTCATGTGTCCCAAAGGAAGAGGGAGGGCCAAAGTCTAGCCCCCAGCTTTGCTGGGCACGGGGCTGTGTTGCCTTTTAAAATTTTTGCACACATTGTTTATAGAATGACCTGGGTAAGGGGGTAACATAGAAAGTATGTTTTACTTCTGAGCTGTCTGATGCTACCTGATAAAGCTTTGGTGGCACCGGGTGGCTATGGCTGATGTGACCTCTCAGACCTCACTGGCTCAATCAGTGGCCAGGTGGCGTGAA
Organism: Micromys minutus; assembly: GCF_963924665.1. NCBI lineage: Eukaryota > Metazoa > Chordata > Mammalia > Rodentia > Muridae > Micromys > Micromys minutus. Next base: position 27,259,903 of record NC_137975.1, read on the forward strand.
GAGAAGTGTGCAGCTGATTTTCATTATTGATATTTAGTATACGCCAGCCTATCTACTTCCAAAAACTGACTCACAAAATCCAAAATAAATAGGCGCTATGTTTTGGTAATGGTCACTCTTGTCAGTTTGATAGGCTCTAGAATCACCTATGAGGCAGGCCTCCGGATGAATATGTCTGTGAGGGGCTTTCTAGACCGGGTTGTTTGAAGTGAGAAGACCCACCCTGAATATGGGTGAACTGGGAAGCATCATTCACTCCTCTCTGCTTCCTGACTGAGGATGCGCTGTGACCTGCTGCCTCATCGGCCTGCCTCCAAGCCTTTCCTACGTAATAGACAGCACCTCAAACTGTGAGCCCAAGAAAAACCTTTCCTTAAATCACTCTTTCTTAAGGGTCATTCATGGTCACTTGATGCAGCCAAGAGTTCAGATTGCTCTAAGCACTGGTCTCCAGCAGAGACTGAACAAGGATCAAGTGCTGTGTTTGGAATGGTAGTACAAAGGTACCACACCAGGGAGGCGGAGGCAGGAGGATGGCCTGGAACTCAGAGATCCACCAGCCTCTGCAGTTTCTAGACACAAACTACTGTGGGTGCCTTGTAGAGAAAGTAAGACTGCAAGACTGACTTCAGTCACTGAGTTACAGTGTCACTGACTGTCCTTCCACATAAACTGTCTTTAAACAGAAACTCATGCTCAATAAGAAATTGTGTGTGTGTGTGTGTGTGTGTGTGTGTGTGTGTGTGTGTGTGTATTAAAGGTAATGATCAACGCTGTCCCCACATCCTGTATTTCCTCACAGGACAGTGGTCTAAACCTTCCTAATGCCCCAAACCTTTAATACAGGTCATATTCTGGTGACCCCCTAACCTCAAAATTATTTTCATTGCTACTTCATATCTGTAATTTTGCTGTTATCAATTGGGATGTAAATATCTGTGTTTTCTGATGGTCTAATGCAACCCCTTTGAAAGGGTCATTAGGCCCTCTCCCCCAAGGAACTTGTGACCCACAGGTTGAGAACCACAGGTATAGGAGATTGGATGTTTACAGCCATTGGTATAGACCAAAACTACCATGAATAACGAGAACCAACTGTACAGCAACCAGAAAAGAGAGCTATGCACTGTCAGAGACCAACAATTAACCTCCATCATCCACCAGTAAGTGCAAGAAAACAGAGCAAGGCTGGAACCCTCAAGTTCTGCTTCCCTCATGGATGAGGCGCTTTAGGTTCTGCTGAAGAACAGACTCTTTGGAGAGGCACCCCAGAGAGGGGCACTAGCCACACGTCACCCAGGGTGTCTCAGCTGTACCTTGTACCTTGGGATGGGAATGGGATATTTCCTGAACCTCTTGGGTAGCCATCTTACCTCAGAGACTGTGACTGGCCCCTCCTGCCCTGCATCTCAGGGGTGGCTGGGGCACTGGTGCGGCCCTGACGCTGACTAGGAACGTTTCGGATGGGGACCACATGGTAAGAGGCAGCATCCAGCACCCATAGGCTGGAGGGGCTGGGCTGGTCCTGAGGAGTGGTGGCAGGGCTGCTGCAAAGAAGTTGAAGGTAAGTCAGTGACAGCAATGTCTTCATTTAAAAACTCAAGAGACAGGGAGCCCAAAGGAAATACTGCCACCCACCAGCACCCCAACAAGCTGCCACTTCTTACATCTCTAGCATTGCATAGCTAAGGAGTGTGATTGCCTGCACATTTCCCCTATCCATGTCCCCAGGCTGGATCACCCTGTCACCTGCCCCCCTCCCCCCCACTCTCGGCTCTCCCCTACTCCCTTCCTCCCTGGTCTGACCTGGACTCGCTACTGAGCTCAGAAGACTTCCTTGGCTTCTCATAGGGATGGTCCAGGCTGGTCTCCTTCCATGGACTGTTCTGGATGGGGGCCCGTTCCAGGCCACCAGATTCAGGTCCTGTTGGCTGCAGGCCCTCAAGGCTCTGGGGTGGAAGAGGCCGTGAAGATGGTGCTGGTGACTCTGGGGGAGGTTTTGGCGCTTGGGAGTCGTCTGCAGGGGTAGAGAAGGCAGGGAAACCGGCTCAGCAAGTACCTCCAAAGCCCTAGCCTTACTCATCAATGCCTTGACCCACTGCCACAGGGCATAGTCCCAATCCTAGATAAGAAAAGCTGTTTTCTTCCTGGGGACTCCCTCCCTCCCAATCCTATTTAATTCACACCTGCTTCCTCTGCCTCTCTCTACCCCACTTTCTAGCCTTTGCTTATGGCACCTTTCTGTAGCTAACTACTTTTCTTGTTCCTGCCCCACCTAAATGTCTATTTCCTTATTGGCCTGGGCACACCCTGGCCATGCCTGCGTTGCCTTCTTAGTCCACTTTGACCTGACATTCTTAGTGTTTTTAAACAAGGTCCTTAATCCAGTCTTGTATTTCCTCCCTAATGCTGCCTTCTTTACAACTACGGCAATAATTTTAAGTAGACCACTCCTTAGCTCTAACTGGCTCCACCCAAATCTAGCCTCAGCTCGAAGGAGAGACTCCCAGGCCAGGCTAAAGATCACCTTTCCCTTCCTCATCAAAAGGATCCATTGAGAGAGGAGCCTAGCTCATTCCCCCAAATCTCAATGGGGCATGTACCCAGACAGCTCTGACGTCAGACTCAGAAAGACCCTTTGCTAGTACCTTAAACCTTCCAGTGCCACTGAGAGTCTTCACTGGGAAACTCTGCAACCCCCCCCCTATTGTCTTGACCAAGCCCCCAAACCGTCCATCTCACCTTCCTCCAGGAGCAGGCCATCAGACAAGGAGCTGTCGTCAGAGGCGCTGAGCTCTGGAAGGAGCCAAGGGAGAAAAGAGAGACAATTAGCCCAGGGTTGGGCAGCAGTGAGCAAACCTAACCCCAATTCTTCTACCAGGACATCAGCTGAATGCCCCCCGCAACGCCCCAGAAATACCCACTATTTGCTAATTAGTGCTTCGGGAACTTAGTCCATAAAGGTAGGAAAAAGCTTGACAGGTTAGGGTCCAGGAGACAAGAAATGGGACTGTAATCACATTTAGATGGTTCTATCCCTAGCCATTTGGCATTGAATAAGCTATTTCAGTGCTTTGGAACACGGTCTCCCCATCAGCCAACACAAGCGGCGCTCTCTGGTAACAGAGGAGGAAAGCTAAGAGCCATTTTAGAAGGCACGTAGGATGCAAAGCATTGTGCCAGTGTTTCTATAACCTTCAAGCCTCACAAATGGAACCCAGTTCCAGAACTAAGTGCAGAAAGCTGGGCCGTGAGGACTCAAGAGACCAGCTGACCATAAGATAAAGTGTCCAAAAGTGCTCTGCAAACTGCATGAGATTGCGGGGAGGGAGGTGCTTATATTTGCTTTTGTCCCCAAACAGATATAATGCTTTGGAGTCTGGGGCTCTCTATGTGACCCTCATGGAACCCAGAAATCATTTTCAACTGTTTGAAGACAAAGCATTAATAACGGCTTTTCTAAATATGTTGCGTACACTAATTCATGTAATCCCTTAACAGCTAAGGTAGATGCTTATCATCTCTATGTGACTGGGGAAATCCAGTCTTAGTCCATTCAGCAAGGAGGCTTAGCCAATCTACCAAAAAGGCTTCTGAGGAAGAAGAATTCATATCCAGATAGTCTGGGGAGAGCCTGTGTGCTAAGTAACCCCTGCTCCATGATTGGCACTTCCTACCAGTCAGCAAACAACCAAGGGCAAACCGTCTTAACCATCCTGAAATCTTCTGTTAACAGAGAGGGTGGCATGGCCGGGCGGTAGACACACACCTTTACTCTGAAGGCAGAGGCAGGAGGATCTCCATGAGTTCAAGGCCAGCCTGGTCTACAGAGAAAGTTCCGAGACAGCTTGGGTTACACAGAGAAACCCTGTCTTGGGGGGGGTGGGGGAGGTGTTAGAGTGGATGGGGAGTTGGCAAACTTTGGCCCACAAACCAAGTCCAGTTCACCTAACCATAGCTGATTTCACCAATAAAGTTGTAAAGACACAAGTACAGATCCGTAATTTCTGGCTGCATTGGCACTAACACAGCAGTGAGTTGCTATAGACCATACAACCAAAGTCTAAAAGTATTTGCTATCTAGATCTTTATAGGAAAATTGCCACAGTGGCTCTTATCCTCTGTGCTGAGCCACCCCAGGAGCTAGATAAGGCTTTGCATAGCTAACAGTTAACCTTTGCTCTGGGGCCCAGCGGAAGATAAACCCTCTTACTTAACACTCATTCTCTTGGGTTTTTGTTGTTGTTGTTGCTTGTCTTTTACAAAACCTTTAAGAAAGTTTTTTATGTTTGGCAAATGTCAGGTTGAAGGGATTACCCAAGTGTTATTCCCACAGCCCGCTAGTGTATTGTGGGTTGAGACTGTAGGCTTTGGTTGGAAAGTAAAGGCCTGGGAAGGAAGACTTTATTCTCCATCACCTCTAAGAGCCGCATAAACAAGACAATCAGTTTTGTGGGCCAAGAGCTGCATTGCTCTGAGGGAAGTCTGGAGCCATGTTGGCTTTGCAGAGATGGAAGCCATTTTCTATGGCCCCTGAGATGCTCACAATCTCAGCCCTGTCTCAGCTCAGTCCTGGCTCGCCCTTCTGCTCTATCTACCATGACTCCCCGGCAGCCATGACAGAATACCCTAGGCAGAGACAAAAACTATGACATCATTCACACAAAGCTACCCTGCCCAACAAATCAAGCCATACGATGTGAGGCCACACTAATTAAGAACTCAGCTCCTCAGCTGCTGAGGGCACAGTTCAGATGTTCAGTAGCTGGGTGCAGCTAGCGGTTGCCATGTTGGACACACAGCATTTCAATCATCACTAGGCTCCTATTAGCGTTGCTCCAGACTGACGCAGTCAATCAGCAAACACAAACAGGGCACCCATTCCATTGGAGGAGTACAGGGGGGGTTCTTGGGCTCACTCATAGTAAAGATTAGCTCAATACTACTTCACTCCTTACCACCTGCAAGAGCTAATTACCCCCATCTGACTAATTACTTTCTCAAATTGAATAACCCCTGTGTGCAAAGGGGGTGTGTATAGGTGGGTGGAGTTTTGTTTTGAGGGGTTTTTTTCTTTTTGGTTTGTTTGCTTATTTTTCTTAATTAAAACACCCTCTAGCCTCAAACTAATTAATATCTATCTCTCTCCCTCTCCCTCTCTCTCTTTCTCTCTCTCTCTCTACTTCCTCCTTTCCAGGTGAGTACAGCCGCAAAACAGGAACAACTAGTCTAGAACCACCTCCTTTTGAGCTCCCAATTCAGGACAGTAGAGCCTAGAACCTAAGGCCTGTCTGGAGGGCGGGGTCCGTGCAGGAGCCACACAAGTCACTGGTTGTACCGGCTGGTTTCTCTGTCTTCTTTCAGACTAAAGGCCCTGAGAATAGTAGCCGTCTTCCCTCCTACACAGGGTTTAGCCAGAGCCCTAGGCATGTCCTGGCCTGCTTCCCCACTTCCAACAAGGAGTGTCATCATTCACAGTGGCAGCAGTAGTGACACCCCCCCAAAGCCCCACCCTGCACAAACGTTCCCAGTACTTGTGGGCAAAGAAGCTTCTGAACAGTACACATGAAGAGGGACCAGGAGGGTGAAGACCAACTGAGGCAGGTGACATCTCTACACTAATGGCTCCTTCACATACAGAGGTGGCCCTTGGGGACACCATTATACCTCAGTCAGCATCTGCCCTACCATACCCAGGACCTGTGGGAAATAAAGAGCAAAGATTGACTTTTTCCTTAGCATCAGTGATGTGCTGTATTGGGGCCAGAGCCACTAAAGGCAGAATAGGGTTTGGCCACTAGACCTGGGTTTCCTGGTCTGTGGAGACATGCAAAAACACGTTGTGCCTTGCCATATACTCCAGGCTTCCCAGGGTGGCCTGGCTGGTGTCTGTTCACACACTTCTTCCTGGAGGTCACAGGTGCTGAAAGCATTGCCTGACTGAGTCATACATGGGGACCAGTGAGGACCTCGTGGCTTCTACTGTGTGTCCAGTCAGGGAAGAGAAAAATTACTGGGCAGGAACCACATGAAGAGGGACCAGGTGTTCGAGTATAGACAAGGGCACAAAGGAGCCTGTTGCTCCCCAAGCTGAGCCTGAGGCTCTGGGTAAAAAGCAGCTGGTCCCTCATACCTCTTCCTTCAGAAACTGCAGGGTAGCAGAGCTGATCTGGGAGTGGAGGAATGGAGAGACTACAAGTCCTAACCTGACAAGCAGGATTTGGGTCAGGACAAAGAAATCGGTCCTACCTCAGGGCTCAAATGCACTAGAAGCTCACCGGACTGGACATACTGAAGTCATCTGGCTGGCTCTGGTTCTGAGGAACCCCACAGCTTCATCTCTGGGTCAGGGCTCAGTCGCTAGGCTACAAGAGCGATTCAGGGTTGACCTGTTGCAGACACTGAAGGGACCATGGGGGGTACAACTGGATTTCAGACTAAATGCCCATGAGTATGTGGCCCTGAACACATCAGTCCCTGGCTACCCACAGCAGCAGCCAATCCATAAAGCTGCCTAACTTGAGGTAGACGAAAGAGCCTTCGGCTTACTGCACCTTCCCCTGAAGATAACATTTGAGTTTGAATAAACCCTTGCATTGCAATCAGAGTTATACAGTCTTGCAGGAGATGCAAAAGGAGGAAACGAAATGAAGACGGTCTCCCAGAGCGGAGATGCCTGTTGGGGTACATAGACCTGTGTGGACCCAGGAAGGAGTACGCTGACTGCGCTGACTTGAGACACGGACGCAGGCGCGAGCCAAAAGCATAAGGAAGGGCTGCGCTGGCCCTCCCAACAAGAGCTGTGCGAGGCCTGCATGGCTCAAGACGGTGGGCTCACCTCTGCCCAGGGAGGGCACAGTGGTAGGAGGGGGCTCGCTGTTCCGCCGCCGATCACCCAGGCAGCGCTGAAGGTCGCGAAGTTTCTTCTCCTCCTGCAGCGCTGCGTGCTTCCGCTGCCGGCGTGCCTGTCTGCTGAGGTTCTCCTCCGCACACAGCCTGCGAGCCGCCTCCGTGATCTGAAGCTGTAGTGCCAACTGGCGCTCCAGGCTGCTCAGTGGGTCCTGAAGGAGGAGTTGGAAGTGAGGGCCAAAAGGGTCCTTGGCACTTGAGGACAGAGGACTCCAAGCAGCTCTGACCTGGTTATGAGCAGACTACAGTGTCCAGGGACACACGGGGTGGGGGTGGGGTGCACTGGGAGCAGCCCAAAGCCAACATGTCATGAAAAGTTGGCATGATCGTCCCACCCCCTGCTACCTGCTGTGCCCGGCAGGGAGAAGACTTAAGTAGGTCATGATCCTAACTCCAAAGGACCAAGCATGTCAACTCATGGGAATCTCTCCGAGAGGAAGGTCATCTAGGGTCAGAGCGACCCCTATCTCCTTCCATCTAGGTTGAGAAAGGACAGGCTTCATGCCACACCAATGTCCCTGAACTGCCTCTTTGAGCTGGTTATTGGTATTTTTAATCCTCTGCCCACTGGGACCAAGCTGCTGAGGTGGCATGCTTACTCAGAGCCATCTGGACTATTAGTGAGACGCCCGGGATTGGCATGGCCGCCACCCACACTGGATGTTAGGGATTGCCAGTGGACTGAACTGCTTTCAGGAGTCAGCCCTTGGGGATGAGGGACAGCGATCACATCCTCTGATGTTCCTCACCTCTCTGTGCAGCGCCCATTCATCCAGTTTGTATGCGGCTCCGATCCTGCGCCTGACCTTGGGGGCCTTCTCACCTGGTTTAAGGGGATACTCTGCCGGCAAAGTACCGGTCAGCTCCTAGAGGGGGGCAGAGTCAAGTCAGGCTCCACTCTGATCCACTCGCCCAGCCCTTGACCAACCACCCGGCTCTGCATTGCATGGGCCCAACATCCAGAGACCCTCAAAATGGCTCCTGTACCGCTGCCCGCCTCACCCCATCTGCCACAGTTGTTTTCTTCCCATCCTTGAAGCACACTTTGTGTCTCCTCCTTCTGCCCTCTCATTCCCTCTGGTCACTTCCTCCTGAGAGCCACCCCAACCCAAGGTACGATTATCAAATGTGCTTCTGTTTCTTTGGCCCCTCTGCACCCCCTAATCTCTACCTTTCCTGTACTTGAACCGCTGCTCAGCTCTACCCAGTATCCTGGTCAAACCCACATGACAGAAACTCCAGGCCCACACCTCAGACTAATTCCCAATCCCCTAAAAAGGGCTCCCCCCTTGGCATAGTTTCGGGCCTCCTCAGATAAAGCCTAAGTTGGTGGGGGCAGGGACTCCAGGAGCCTCACCGCCTCCCTCAGGCAGAGCCTGCGCAGCTCCTCCAAGCAGGCCTCCAGCCTCGCTTCCAGAGCCCTCTGCTGTTTGCGCACTGCGTTGGTCAGCTCTTTCATTGGAGAGACCGGGCTGTCCGGGCCTGCAGGGAGGTGAGGGACGTTGCTTAGAAACGCTGAAGCCAGGCATCCCCTAGGACACTGTTGGCCACCTCTGGGGGTGTACACACCCATACCATCTCATGCTTGCCCACAAATTACAGGCTAGCCATTATGGTTTGTGCCACAACCACATCATGTCTCCTGGCAGCCCAAAGGTTGGTAACACTATAGTTCAAAGGGAAAGCTGTCCCACCAGGTGACCTGTGTGTGGGAGGGGCTCATGGTCAGAACTGTGTCTTCTCTCCTGTACTGTATCAAAACCAGGCCAGACTAGACCCACAGACTCAGGCTTAGTAGAGACGGGACATTAACACCAGGGAGATGCTGTTTTCCAACTTCTTAGTAAGCAACGGTGCTGAAGAAGGACGAGGCAGATCCCTGCTCCAGATAGGACAGAAACTCCTGGCTGTTGCCTTCCAGCAAGGAAAACTATTCATTCCTTCAGGTGCCAAATCTTCCAGTCTTTCCACCTCTCCAGTAGGAGCCTCTCCATTCCCTCCTTTCCCCAGCCCTTTGGGAGTTTTAGCCCAGCTAACCCAGCTCCTAGGGACTCACTCTGGAGTCAGGGACCAGGGCAGGGGAATTTCCTGGATCCACTCACCAGACTGCAGGATGATGCCGCTGTCAGAGTCACTGACTTCATCCTTACTCTCCATGATGAGTTTCTGGGAGGAGGGGGCACAGAGGAAGGAGGGGCTGCACCGGTCCCAGCCTGGGCCAGGATGTGTAGGTAGTCTGGAGTTTTCCCAGCTTTTAAGAGAAGATAACAACCAAAATGCTCTATGAGGCCTCCTGTGGCTTGGTGCTCAAGGCCGAGGGGGATGGAAGTGGGGATAGATCTCTCCAATGATCTGGGGTGAGGGGTTCTCAGAGTGCTCTCTGGGGTGGGAGGACATCCCAAGGGTGCAGCCTAGCTCCCCCTCCCCCAATTAGTCCTCCCCCCAAGTCCTCTCCGTCCAAGGGGGTTCACTGCACCAGTGGCTGTACAAGAACAAGAGAAAGAACAGAGAGAAGGAAAAGAGACAAGAAGACTGGACAGGCTAGCAAAGCAAGATGACAAAGACTCTTCATGAGGTCCCCAGCTTGAGAACATGGGAGACGCGCAATGAGAAAATGTCTGGATAGTGGGCACAAAGCTGAGGCTGGTCAGGGGGCCCAAGGACCAGTGCACCATGTTGTCTGGACCTGGTCATTCACCAGGCAGGGAAAGCAGAGAGTTGTATTCAATCCCAAGTCACCAGTAGACTTAGGAGACTTCTCAAAGAGGAGTTACCCTGAAGACCCTACCACCCCACAGCTAGGGCGGAGGGGGTCTATTGGATTGTCGGTGGGGGCAACGGCAGACTAGAAGTTACCGAGGACAGAAAGGGAAACACCCGTTTCTTTGCTTCCCGGCACTTCGAAGGTGTAGGTACAGCCCAGCACAACGCTCACCAAAACAACACCTGTGAGCACCCGGATCTCTTCCCCAAACCCACACCCTCAGTGGGATCCCAGCTGGCCAGGGCTGGCAGCTGCTGGCTAGAGCAGGGGTGGGGAGGGGAGGGTGGAGTCCAGGCGGAGGTCTGGGAAGGAGAGGCCAGCCACCTCCTCACTGAGTCAGCCCATTGAGCAAGAGTCCAAAAGTCCTTCGGAGTTTCTGTCTGGGGCTCATCCTGCTGCCTCAGAGCACAAGGCCGCAGTGAGGGGGAAGGGGGCTTCGTCCCTGCATGACAGAGGGCGGAGCAGAATGGGAGAGAAGAGGGGTACTGCTGTCAGCTAGGCTCCCCATGTCTGCCACCTGAGCCCCAGAGAGGGTAAACAGCACAACTTATCAGGGCGCCGTGGACGGCAATAGTTAAAAACATGGCCCTGAAGTTGGCGTGCACTCTGGAATTCCAGTTTTCCAAGTAAAACTAGAGAGAAGGAAAAGAGAATAAAAGGAAGAGAAGCTGATGAGGTGGCTTTGCAAATGCACAAGACGGGTCATATGACCCCTGGGGCTTCCAGGAGTCCAGGAGCTTAGGGTGACGGGTAGTTCACGCCATCCCTTTATCTCAAGTCTCCTTTCTAGCACAGAGAAGTAGGCAGCTGGGCCTTCCTCCCACCCTCCGCAGATGAGGGCGAGATCATCTCAAACTAGAAAACAGGACCAGGACTCTATCTCCCAGGGCTGGCAGCTGGCACCTGAAGCCGTTTGGTTTGAACAGAAGGAGGGGGTAAGTGGGAGGGAAGCTATCAATTAGTCACACTTGTTAATTAATTATTAACCACTAAGAAGTTGCCTTGAAAAGCTGAAATAACTCAAGCCCTCCCTCGGGCTGGGGCGGGGGTAAGGAAGGAGGGAGGTCAGACTGTAGCAGACAGAGGAGCATTCGTTCTAAGACTAAGGGGTGTTTTAGCATGCATCCCCTCCAGGATCTCCTTCCTCCAGGCTCTCTGCTATTCACCATAGACCCACTATAATGCAGGGTCAGCTCTGGGCTCACATGCTGCTCCAAGGAGGGCAAGGAGCACAGGCTCAGAGATCTGTATTCCAGATCAGTTGTGCAGCTTCCTGAAACAGCTAAGGAAGCTCTCTGGCCTCCTAAGCCCCTACTTGGTCTCACCAGAACAATCAGAAAGGCCTAAGGCCCTTTCCAGCCCTATGTCTGAATTGGGACCTTTTGGGCAATACCAGACAAAGAATAATACCAGTACTAACACAGACCGCAGATCTCCAGTATGGGGAACTTTCTCCAGAGTCCACAAGGGCAGCCCAGACCCACCCAGAAGAGATCAGGTCTTGGTGTGAAAGTTCTTACTTTAGAAAAGGGTAGTTTAGATAGCATCCCCACCCCTTCCCCACCCTTTCCCCAACCCCTTCCCCACCCCCTCCCCAGCTCAGGAGTCTCTCTGTCTCACTGCAGTTCCCCAGGAAGCCCAGACACCCAAAAACTATCCCAGCAGCTACCATCCGCTCAAAGCTATCCCCAGACAAAGTCAAGGAGAGAAAGAAAGGCTTAGAAAAAGGAGGGAAAATTCCAGCATCCTTTACCTCGAGGAAGCCATTGGGAATCCTCCCCATCACAAATGCACCTCCAAAGCCAGGTCCTTTCTGCCCCAGCTCATCTCTGATGGAAACTTAGGCCTGCTCACAGAGACAGGCTCCCTGTTTCCAAACGCACTAGCAGTCCCCTATCGCCCCTGAGCCCAGAAATGATCTTAGGGGGAGGGGAATGTTGATGTCTGGCTGGGGCTCTCTCTATTTCCTGGTCTGCCTGCTGCTCAGCCACACTGGCCTGACCCTACCCCACTCTCACCTGCTCCAGAGCTCAGTCCAGATCAGGGAAAACTTCTGCTTCCGGATAAGACACCTCTCATTCCACCTCAGGGTCTCTCCCAGGTCACAAACAGGCCACCTGGTGCTCTTGCTCCCAGGAAGCTCTCCACAGGCTAGCCGCCCCCTGGCTCTCTCTCCCTCTCATCAGGTCCCGCCTGCCAGTTGTCCCTCCCAGGCTGTCGGGCCAGGGGAACCAGGTTACCTGTTACGACTTGAGTCAGAGGGGAGGGGCAGGTGAGCAAGTCCTTCCCTGAACTAATCCGGCTGCTGGCAGTTGCCGGCAGGCAGCTCCTAGGCCTCCGCACTTCCGGGCCGAGGGGACCAAGGTAAAGGGGCTCCCCATAAAAGAGAACTAGAAGGCAGCAGAGTCAAGTTTCTATAGCCACAAGGAACCCTGATAATACAGTGTGCTGAGCTATGAAATACTCCAGTGTCCTCCAGTTCCCTCCTGTCTTGTATGGTTCTTCTTGACTCCCTTGCCTCACTTTCTCTTTCTAAAGACTGAGAAATAAGCCCCCCACACACACACACAAAACAAACAAACAAACAAAAACCAAAACAGAGTAAAAAACTGTCCGCAGAGTCGCTGCTCTCCTGACACACAGGAGTAAAGACCGAGCACAGCCTCAGTCTTCCCCTGAGTAGGATCTAAAAACCTCAGACTGAGCTGTGGCAAGCACCAGTAGCAACTTGCAGTCCCAACCACTTGGGATCTGAGGCAGGAGGATCACATGAGCCCGCAGACTAGAGAAGATCGGCCTGGCAACTGAGGAAGATACTATCCGAGCAAACAGACAAGCAAACAGAAACAACAAAACCAGAAGGACAAGACCGCTAGGAGTTTACGGAACGCACTGGCCCACTACAAGCCAGAGGTTTAAAACCCAGGACCTAGAAAAGAAACAAAACCAAATGGACAACAGAAACAGGCCAGGGCTGCTTTTACAGGAACTCTCAGATGCTAGGGAGACAGGACACTGATTTCTTTTAATCCCAGCCACATCAAGAGCACCACACCATTTGCAACCTACATACACCCCAAACAATGTTGTCCACAAGGCACTGACCCACACTGCCTAGTCATCCCTTATCCCACACAAAAGCAACAGTAACCTTCAACCTTAGCTCACTCTTCACGCTCACTAAAATGAACCTTGGTCCCGGCAAGAAGTCAGCCTCTGGGCTTTCCGTCCACAGACCCTCAGGCAGACAAATTGTGGCTGAGAATACATTGCTTTGGAGTGGTGAGCAGAGCTGAGGCTGTCGCCTGCTCCCAGAGGCTAGGAGGACATGGCAGACTGGCATGTATTTCTCGGATCTTTGTCTCATCACCTCCCATCCTCTACCTCTGGGACCCAGGTCTCAGGACGTAACACACAGCCAAGTGACTTCCGTCTCCCAGCCCCTACGGAAGCCCCGTCCCCACACTGCAGGCCCGAGCTGGCTGCTAAGCATCTCCCGTGCATAGTTATCGCAGGCTGCTACCACCCTTCACCAACAACCCCATTTCTTCTCTACACAAACCCCCTCCCATACCTTCACATTCCTGTACACACCCTCTCTCCAAACAATGCTAGCCCCAGAGTCCTCTGGGCTGACCACCTCCTCCAAGCAGAAGCTGAGGGGCCCTCGCAGGGGACAGACCCTCCCCACTGTGGGGAGCATGCTCTCTGAACCTCCCAAAGAACCCACAGCCCTTCCCATCTTGCCCCTCCCCAAGTCCTCCACAATACTGCAGTCCCTTCCCATCCCCCAACAGGTTTACACGTTCTTCCCGTGTCTGAAAGGGCTTGAGCTGCCCTGGCCCATCCCCCAGCTCCAACTGAGGACCGTGGGTGGAGTTTCTAGAATCAGCTCCTAGCTCCATTTCTAATGATAAAATCAAGAGACCCAATCTTGAAGCCTGATTTTGCTGAAATACAGTTCTGAAACCAAAAAAAAAAAAAAAAAAAAAGTATCATGTACACTTTATTGTCAACATTAAACAGGACCCTGCAAAGGGTTGTTCCAAACAACCGATGAATGAAACTCTTTACCTATAACCGACCTCATGGGAAAGTCACAGGCACTGCTGCTGCATGTCCCACAGCAGCCTGAGGTGTAAGTTTTAGACTCAGCTGAGAACTCTGGCCTCAGGTAACCTCCTCTGAATTCGGGTACAAAAAGCAAGATCGGGTTAAGGCCTGTACACACCGGGACATAAATTCTTTAAACTGTCTTCCAGGAAAAGCCTCCAGGCTGTCACTAAGGATCCTCAGTGCTTGAAAACCAGCTTTTCAAGAATGGACTTGAGCAGAAGCCAGGTCACAGGTATAGCAAACCCAAACCCCCTCTAGCAGAACATAACCCCCCCCCATACACACACACCCCAACCCACCCCAAGAAACATGCAACCTGCAAAGAGGCAAGCCGGGCAGCCAATCAGCAGCTCCCTCACTTTTCGATAGCCACAGATCAGGGAGGAAGACTTATCCTCAGGGCCTCCTGCAGGTCAGCTATACCATGAAGCTTTTTCTCCTTTTGCAGAAACTCAGTGCTGGCACGAGCTGCCACTGAAGATGGGTAGCAGTCTGCTGCTCAGTAATGTACTTACAGACCAACCAGCTTGCTGATTCTTGTTACATACCCCAAGAGCCACACTCAGCATTCCACCACTAGAATCTACGGTTTGGAATTAGGCTGACCAGCAGTCCTCCTGCCAAGATGGGTATTAGGGAGGGACAACACCCAAGGATAGGTGGGCACTCTCTGGGGGTAGCTTGCAACTTAGAACTCAGCACCCAACTCCAGGAGACCGGTAGCCGACAGATCCCAGGTCCCAGAGTACAGCTACAGGGGCAGATGAAGAAGTGAGGTTTCCTTGCACTGGCTTCCCATCTAGGTGGAAGACAGCCATTTCCACGAAAATCCACCTCTTCAAAACCTTTGGTGTCCAAACTCGTCCACAGACCTGTAACCAAACATACTCCACTCCCTCCACTGTCCCCAGAGTTTCTTCAAGTTTCTGTGATACTTTAGGAGTCAAAGTTTTTGTTTTGTTTTTTTAAACCATTTCCTTCAATATTACCAACATCCCAACAGCACCCAGCAAAGTACAGCCACCAGTGTTCCCACAATTACTTAGTGAGTTAACAAATCAATGGCCAGCCGCAGGAGCTCACAGCCAGGGGAAGAAAAGCTCAAGGAAATAGTCGGAGATTCTCTGGGCAGGAGGGGTGGAAGAATATCCACTCTTCTCTCTGGCCACTAGGAAAGGTGTTCACTTCAACTAAGCCAGGGTGCAGAACTCCGGGTAACAGAGGATGTACCCTGAAATCAAACCTCTAAGGCTCTCCGTAAAAAGCCCCTTTGTCCTGCCCCCCCAGCCCCTCCCCCACCGCGCCCTCTCCTTCCAGGCCGGCCTGGGACTCGGGCTCCTTTTGTTTGCCTGCTTTCTGCCTTCTCGGAACCTGGCCAGGAGATCCACCGGCCCGGGGAAGAAAAGTCGAAGGAGAAAGGTTGGCCGTTGGAAACGGTTTTGGGGTAGAAATTCGGGAATTCTCGACCCCTTGGTAAAATTACCCCCTTTCCCTGCAAAACTCCCTCTGCAGAGGATGAAGACCGAAGTTCAGGAGCTCGACCCCCCAGTTCTCCCGCGCTCCTTCACTAAGTTTCCGCCTTACCTGTCCCACCGAGCTCTGGCGCCCCGCGCCTGCCCCCGCGCCCCCCGCGCCTGTCGCGCTGCTTCAGGACCTGTTGGTCCCGCCCATCTTCCCTCTCCCCAAGGCTCCCCCGGGCCTCCCCTCCCCGGAGGTATTTCATTTAACTTCGGCATTTGCAGCATCCCAAATGTTAAAGATCCCAAGACATCTGTCCCCTGGGGCATACCAAAGGCCCAGTGGAGAGAGGGGAAGATGCTAGAAGGGATTCGAGATTCTGATCCAAGAGACGGGGCGGGGCCTCACGTTGGGTTGGGACCGGGCCAGCCCGAGTGTGCATCCTGCGGGAGCAACAGCGCGAGAAGCGACGCTGCCCCCTATCTCCGCATTCAGGCGGCCGCGTGACGGGACACCCCCTGCTAGACCGGTTTCTGAAATCTGGGCGGGACGAGGCTCCACTAGAGGTCCTAGGGGCCGCCTTTCATCCCCCTTGCTCCAGCCCGGCTGGGGGCAGTTTTCATTCCGGAGACCCTAGCGTGGAAGAATGAAAGGAGACGGCACGCCCCTCCCCCTGCTGGCCTATCCGTTCGGGCGGCGGGGACTGCGGCGCGTGGTCGCCTCCTCTCCTGAGTTCCCAGTCGTGTCCCTTTGCGGGGGCAGAGCTCCGGCTTCGGAAAAAGGCACACACGCCTGGGCAGCGCCTCCTGGTGCTTGCGACCAGCCCACGAAGCCATCCATTCATTCAAACTTGCGCTTCCTTTTCTTTTCCCCGTTGGTTCTGTTTACATTTGTGCTGCCTTTGCCAGGGCCAAGCATGGCGGTTCAAACTCCAGACTCCTTCACTAGAGGCTCACTAAGTCTAGATCAAGCCAGGATAATTTTGAAGAGCAAAGAACCAACGGATAGTGGAGGCTGACCCAGGCTGCGGGTCCCCAGAGCCTGGCCAGAGGAGTGTGCTAGCTAAAGACAGCCAGGATGTACAAGACATCTGGGCAAAGGAACGCAGCAGGACCTAGGAGCTGTAGGGGGCGTTAAGATGGGATGGGGAGGAGGGAGGAGGTTTTGACTGTTACTTGGGTAACTTGTACACTGGGGAAAGAAAAAAAAATTAGACTTTACTGAGTCTATTGGATACTGGTTCTGAATTGACACTGATCCCAAGAAACACTGTGGCCCTCCAGTTAAAGTAGGGACTTATGGAGAACAGGTGATTAATGGAGATTTGGTTGATGTCCAACTCACAGTAGGTTCCCAAACTCATCCTGTGATTATTTCGCCAGATCCAGAATGTATAAATGGGACAGATGTACTTAGAAATTGGCAAGTTGTCACATTGGCCCCCTGACCTGTGGATCGAGGGCTGTCAGGGTTGCAAAGGTTAAATGGAAGCTTTTAGAGTGGCCTCTGCCAAAGAAAACAGTGAATCAAAAACTGGTATCGTATTCCTGGATGGACTGTAGAAATCAGTGCCACCATCAAGGATTTGAAAGATGCAGGGGTGGTGGTTCCCACATCTCCCTTTAACTCTATCTGGCCAGCACAGAAGACAGATAGATCATGGAAAATGACAGTTGACTATCGAAAACCAAATCACGTAGTAACTCCGATGGCAGCTGCTGTACCAGATAGTGCACTTGCTTGAGGAACTTCGGCTATTTCCTGATACCTGGTATGCAGCTATTGATCTAACAAATGCCTTTTTCTCAGTACCATACGGACTAGCAGAAGCAATTTGCTTTCTGTTGGCAGGGCCAGCAGTATACCTTTATCCTTTTGCCTCAAGGATATATTAACTCTCCTGCCCTGTGTCTTAACTTAGAAGATATCTCAATGGTCTGTCTCTTCCACACAGTATCACACTGATGCACTATATTGATGACATTATGCTGATTGAACCAAGTGCGGGAGATAGCAACCACTTTGGACTCATTGGTAACACATATGAGTATCAGATGATGGGAAATAAATCCCACCAAAATTCAAGGGTTGTTTACTTCAGTGAAATTCCTAGGAGCCCAGTGGTGTGGGGCATGCAGAGGTAAAGTTATTGGGTCTGTCCCCTCCTATCACCAAGAAAGAAACACAACATTTAGCGAGTCTATTTGGATTCTGGAAACAGCACCTTTCTCACTTGAATGCATTACTCACGCCCATTTACCAAGTGACTTGAAAAGCTGCTAGCATTGTGGTGATCTGAAACAGGAGAAGGCTCTCTAACAGATCCAGGCTGCTCTACCACTTGGATCATATGGTCCAGCAGATCCAATAGTACTTGAGGTGTTGGTGGCAAATAGAGATGCTGTTTGGAGTCTCTGGCAGGCCCCTGTAGATGAATCACAGAAGAGACCTTTGGGATTTTAAAGCAAAGCTCTACCATCAGCAGCAGACAACTATTTCTCCCTCTGAAAGACAGCTTTTGACCTACTATTGGGTCTTAGTTAAAATTGAATGTTTGACAATAGGACACCAACTTACCCTGTGACATCATATGCTGGGTGCTATTAGACCCTCCAACTCATAAAGTAGGACATGCACAGCAGCAGTCTATTATCAAATGGAAGTGGTACATACGTGATCAGGCCTGAGCAGTTCCCAAAGGCACAATGCCTATGGTTTCTACTCCTGTTACAATGCCGTCTGCTGCCAAACATGTGCCTATAGCCTTATGGGGTGTTCCCTATGATTGATTCACTGAGGAAGAGAAGACCAGGTTTATTAATGGTTCTGCATGTTATACAGGTACCACTCAGAAGTGGACAGCTGCAACTTTACAGCCCCTTTCTGGAACAACCCTGAAAGATAAATCTTCACAGTGGGCAGAGCTTAAGGCAGTACACATGGTATTACAGTTTGTTTGGAAGAAGAAATGACCAGATGTACTATTGCTCACTGACTCATGGGCTGTAGCCAATGGATTGGCTGGATGAATTTGGAAAGATCACAATTGGAAAATTGGCGAGAAAGACATCTGAGGAAGAAGTATGCGGATAGATCTCTTCAAATGGGCAGAGGGTGTGAATATACTTGTGTCTCATGTAAATCCTCATTAAAGAGTAGCTTCAGCCAAGGAGGAGTTCAGTAATAAAGTGGACAAGATGACCTATTCTGTGAATAGCCAGTTTCTTTCTCCAGCCATCCCTGTCATTGCTCAATGGGCACATGAACATAGTGGCTATGGTGGCAGAAGTGGAGTTACGTGAGGGCTCAACACCACAGACTTCCACTCACCAAGGCCAACTTGGATACAGTTGCTGCTGAGTGTGAGCCTTGCCAACAGCAGAGACCAACACTGAGCCCCAGATATGGCACCATTCCCCAAGGTGACCAGCCAGCAACCTGGTGACAGGTTGACTACATTGGACCACTTTCTTTGGAAAGGGACAAAGTTTTGTTCTTACTGGAGTAGATACTTATCCTGGTTATGGATTTGCCTTTCCTGCAGGTAATGCTTCTCCCAGAACCACCATCCGTGGACTTACAGAATGCCTTTTCCATTGTCATGGTATTCCACACAGTATTGCTTCTGACCAAGGAACTCATTTCACAGCCAGAGAAGTGCGACAGTGGGCTCACAGTCATGGAATCCGCTGCTCTTACCATGCCCTCCATCCTGAAGCAGCTGGTCTGATAGAAAGATGAAATGGCCTTTTGAAACAGTTACAGCTCCAATTAGATGGCAGTGTCATAAAGGGCTGGGGCAGATTTCTTCAGATTCTTTGAATCAGTGTCCAATATATGGTAGTTTCTCCCATAGCCAGAATCAACAGGTCCAAGAATTAAGGGGCGGAAAAGGGAATAGGGTCACTCCTAGTGACCCTAGAAAAATTTTTGCTTCCTGACCCCACAAGTCTAGGTCTACTGGCATAGAAGTTTGGTTCCAGAGGGAAGAACGCTCCTGCTCGAAGCCACTACAATCATTCCATTGAACCAGAAGCTCAGACTTTTCCTGTGTTCATTTTAGGCTTCTAATGTCCTTAAACCAGACTAAGAGAGGGATACAATGTTAGGAGGCGTGATAGCTCCTGATTACTATGGGGAAATTGGATTGTCTCTCCACAATGGAGGTAAGGAGGATTATCTGGAGTGCAGGAGATCTTTTAGAGAGCCTGTTAGTACTACCATGTCCTGTGATTAAAGTCAATGGGGGACCAAGCAGGATGACAAAGAACACAGAGCCATCAGGAATAAAGGTATGGGTCACTCCTCTAGGAAAAGAGCCAAGGCCTGCTGAGGTGCTTGCAGAGGGTGGAGGAAATACAGAATGGGTAGTAAAGGAAGGTAGTTATAAATACCAGGTAAGGCCACATGAGCAGGTACAGAAGCGAGAATTTTAAGTGTCATGAGTGCTTCTGTTTTATTTTGTGACTAAAAAAAATGTTTCCCAAGGGACATCAACCTATTCTAAATTTGCAATGCTTTTTTGGTTCCACAAGGGATGGTTATATTATCTAAGGCATTATTATGACCTGATTCTTGTTTATTTTTTTAAGGACTTTTAAAGATTCATTTATTTTATGAGTACAGTGTAGCTGTCTTCAGACACACCAGAAGAGGGCATCAGTTCCAATTACAGATGGTTGTGAGCCACCATGTAGATGCTGGGAATTGAACTCAGGACCTCTGGAAGAGCAGCCAGTGCTCTTAACCGCTGAGCCATCTTGCCAGCCTGATTCTTGCTTGTGCACTCACAGCTATACAAGGGATAGTTATATCATGTCAGGCTTATCTATAACTTAGTTACTCTTCATTTGGACATGAGATATGATTCGTGTCAAGTTGACAAAGGGTGGACTGTGATAGCTATTCTCAATTATCAACTTGACTGTATCTGGAATGAACTACAATCCAGAAATGAAGGGCACACCTGTGACCCAGATCTTGAGGCTGGAAGATACAAGCTTTTGATCCAGATCTTGAGGTAGGAAGGACGCAGGCTCTTAATCTAGATGGACACACATCTTTAATCCAGATCTTAAGGCACACCTTTAATCTGGGCCACACCTTCTGCTGGAGGCCTACAGAAGGACAATGGAAGAGGAAGGATTTGCTCTTCTTCACCTGCCTGCACTTACTTGCCAGCACATCTGTTGGAACCTACTTCTTCAGGATTCCGGCTGATACAGAAAACCAGCTGAACTGCTTCATGGGACTGAGCAACTACCTGGTTCTTGGACTTCCCATTCATAGCTGATCATTGTTGGGTTAGTTGAACTGAAGCCTGTAAGTCAGTCCAATAAATTACGTGTGTGTGTGTGTGTGTGTGTGTGTGTGTGTGTGTGTGTGTGTTCATTCCATAAATTCTGTAACTCTAGAGAACCCTAACTAATATGAGACCCAAGAAGGTTGAGAACTTTTAGATCTGAGGTAAAGGGTAACTTTTGATTTGCCATTATTATTGGTGGGTGTAACTGTTGATTGCCAACGTGACAAGATTTAGACTCACCTAGGAGACAGAGGGTTCCTAGAGTGGGCTAACTGAGATGGAAAACTATACCCTAAGTGTAGATGGTCCTAGTCCGTAGGTTCACATTAAAAAGAGAGTGGGAGGGCTGGAGAGATGGCTCAGCTGTTAAGAGCACTGACTGCTCTTCCAGAGGTCCTGAGTTCAATTCCCAGCAACCACATGATGGCTCACAACCATCTGTACTGGGATCTTCTGGTGTGTCTGAAGACAGAAACAATGTACTCACATACATGAAATACATAAATAAATTTTAAAAGAGAGAGCAAGAAGGGGGAGCTGAGCAACAACGCCCCCTGTGTTCTGCTTCCTGAGTGTAGATACAATGTAGCCCCACTCCTGCTGCCCCATCCTTCCTAGGATAAAGACTCTTATCTTCAAACTCAGAGCCAGAGCCAAAATAAATGCTTCCTTCGTGTCAAGTATTTTGTCACAGGAGTTTTTTTTTGTTTTTGTTTTTGTTTTTTTAATAATAATGGAGAAAGTTGGGACCAAGAAGTGGGGGTCATTGCTGAGGTAAGCCTGACCATGTGACTTGGAAGCTTTTGGAGATGATCTTCCGGGAGGCATGTGGAAGAGTTTGCACCTGTGAATTCTAGAAGCTATAGAACAAAAATGTACCAAGCTTGGTGGGTCATTCTGGTGGGAGTTTAGGAGGTTGATGTTGTGGTTTGAATAGGTTTGGCCACCCAAAACTCATGTTTTTGAATGCTTGACCCATGGGGAATGACTCTATTAGGAGGTGTGGCCTTGTTTGAAGAAGTGTGTCACTGGAAGGGCAGGCTTTGAGGTCTCCTATGCTCAAGCTATAACAAGTGTGGGACACAGTCTCCTTCTGCTGTCTGTGGATCAAGATGTAGACCTCTCAGCTGCTCCAGCACCAAGTCTGCCTATGCACAGTGATGCTTCCTTCCACAATGACAATGGATTCTAAAGCTAAGCCAGCCCCAATTAAGTGTCTTCCTTTCTTAGAGTTCCACTGGTCGTGGTGTCTCTTCACGGCAGAGGGACTCTAAGACAACCAGAGTGCTGCCAGGACTGACGAGTGGTGGCCCAGTTCATGAGGTTTCCCAGAGGAACAAGGATTGGATCAGGAACAAGGTTCCAGGCCATCGGGGTTATACTCTGGGAAAGAGTCTGGCTACATTTTGCTCGTGCCTTGAGAGCTGTAATGAGCTGAACACACTAATCTGATTGGAGACTCTTCAAGACAAGATCCTTAAGATCATGCATTCAGGCTACACCCTGTTCCCATTCAGGCTCTTCTTCAGACCCGCAGTGAAGAAGGACAAAATAAATACATGGTAAGTTTGCAAGGAAAGGTGTGCATGCAGTCAAGTTTAAAGTTACCAACAAGGAGTGCGAGAAGGCAGCAGTCATTGTTAAAGGAATCCTCACTCCAAACAGCTCTCCCAGGAAAGCACCACACACAACGTCCACTGATGTTCTGTTTTTTATAAGAGGGGATCCGGCTGCTTCTCAAGCCTGCAGTAGAACGTGGCAGCTTCATCCGTAGAATACTGAATTAAGACACATGGAAGATACAAGAGCGAGGCTTGCACTAAGCCAGTCAGGCCAGACAGTGTGTGGAAGGGTCGGAGTCTCTGCAAGGAGGCCTCCAGATGCCATTTCCAGTAGCTGTGAAGGTGAGGTCTAAGTAGCTTGCAGCGGAGCTCCCTGGGGTGTTGGAGATGCTAAGACAACGGGTGGGCGTAATGGTTGTTCTCGGTTGTCAACCTAACGACACATGGAATGAACTACAATCCAGAAACAAAGGGTACACTTGTGAGTGATTTTCTTCTGGGTTCAAAGTGGGTGAATCCACTTCTAATCCTGACCTTTGAGGTAGGAACACACACACACACACACACACCTTAAATCCAAATCTTGAGGCAGGAAGACACACTTTTAATATGGGCCATATCTTCTGCTGGAAGTATAATTACATAGGGACATAGAAAGAAGCTTTTGCTCTGCCCTCACGTTGCTAGCACATCCATTCCTTCACTGGAATTAGAGCCGAGCCTGTTCCTCTCTGGGATTCCTGAATATACAGAAGACCAGCTGAGATACTCAGCTTTGTGCAACTGAGCAACAACTAGATTCTCAGACTTTTTATCCACAGCTGCCCATTGTTGGATTAGTTTACACTGCAGCCTCTAAGTCACTCCAATTAATCTTATATACATATATACATATGCATACACATACATATATGGAGAGGAGGAATTCATGCCACAAGTTCTATGACTCTAGAAAACCCTGACTAATACAGTAGGACACCTGCCAAGAAGTAGAGCCCAGGAGAGAGATACTATGTTTTTTTTTTTTTTTTTTTTTTTTTTTTTTTTTTTTTTTTTTCAGACAGAAGAAATGGAGAGGCGGGGCTATTCAAAGATTCTATTAGGAGCTCCAGATGCCAAACCCGCTGCTACAGGATTTAGGGTTTTCCTGCTGGGATTTGGTCTTTCTGTGGTCCCATCATTTCTTCCTATGACCCCATTCCTCCCAGTTGAATATTTATTTATTCTATGAAATTATATATTGAATATATATGTATATATATATATATATATATATATATATATATATATAATATTATATTTACTTCAGTGGTACTCAAGAGAGTGACTTGAATCCCAGAAAAGACTTGGACTTACTTATACATAGTACTGGAGCTGCTAAAGGTTATGGGGGCTTTTGAAGTTAAACTAAATGCACTTTGCATCATGAGATGGCCCTGAGCATACAGGGACAAGGAGTAGAAAGCTATGGCTTCAAGATGACAATGTTTGTGTCAAGGTGATGAGGAGCAGACTTGTGATGTGGTCAGTTTGACAGGCTCTAGAATGACCCGAGGGAAGACCATTTGGGTCAACTGTACGAGAGTGTCTAGACTGGGTGAACTGAGTTGGGAAGACATACCCTAAATGTGGGTGGAAGTATTCCATGAGCCGTGGTCTTAGGCTGAATTTAAAATGGGAAGACTGAGCCCCCACATTTCTGTGGTTCTTTGCTGTGCTTACACTGTGGTCAGCTGCTTCACACTCTTGACGCTGTCTCTTCCTCACCACGATAGGCCGTATCCTCAGATCGTGAGCCAACAAACTGGTCCTTGAGTTGCTTTCTATCACAGCAGAAAGAAAAGTAACCACTCACAGAAGATGGTGGTTTATGACACACAGATCGGTGACCCAGCCCTGGCGTACTCACCAATACCTTTCCTATAAGTGAGAAGTAGATTCTTCCTGAAGGTACCAACTCTGGGCTCACTTAGAAAATGCCAGCAGCCCACACGGGCAGAGGCAGGGATGGGAGTCTTTTGGGGTCAGGAGAATAATGAGGTACACTGAGGATGGGAGCAATGTCCTGGGTACCATATCACAGCGTATTCTTGGAAAGTGATGGAACCCCAGCAGGGATGGAAGTGTAGGCTCCAGATCTCCTGCTGATAGATTCTGATATCCTATGTGTCTAGGGAGCAGGTTTCTTCCTTGTAAAAGAGAGCTCAGTAGCCTAGAGCAGGGAAGATGTGGGTCCCTAACATACCAGCCTTCCCTAAGGCTTTAGATTCTTCATTTTTAAAAATGAATTTTTTCCCTCTGCCTAGGTCAAAATCAATGCAATTCATATGTGCTATAATTGTTTTGTTTTTAAGATTAATTTTATTTTATGTATATAAATGTTCTATCTGCTTGTACACCTGCATGCCAGAAGAGGGCATCGGACCCCATGATAGATGGTTGTGAGTCACCATGTGGTTCATAGGAATTGAACTCAGGACCTCTGGAAGAGCAGCCAGTGCTCTTAACCACTGAGCCATTTCTCCAGCCACTTGTACTGTAGTTTGAAAAATGTCCTCCCCCCCAAAATGTTTATGTGTTGCAAAGCTGATATCCTAATTCATAAGTTGATGATTTGCATATGCTTGGCTAAGAGAGTGGCACTATTTAGAGGTGTGGCCTTTTTGGAGTAGGTGTGGCCTTGTTGGAGTAAGTGTGTCACTGTGGGTGTGGGCTTTAAGACCCTCACCCCAGTTTCCTGGAAGTGAGTCTTCCACTACCAGCCTTCAGATGAAGATGTAGAACTCTCCAGTCTGCCTGCTCTATACCTGCCTGGCTGCTGCCATGTTCCTACTTTGAGGATAATAGACTGAACCTCTGAACCTGTAAGCCAGCCCCAATTAAATGTTGTCCTCATAAGAGTTACCTTGGTCATGGTGTCTGTTCACAGCAGTAAAGTCCTAACTAACACAATGGCTCTGAGGGAGTCTTGGGTGGTAATCAGGATTAGATGAGGCCATGAAGGTAGAGCCCTCTGTGTGGCAATTAAAGGCTCCAGAGCTCCTGCCTGCTTCATCTCACAGTGTGATGCCCGTATCCTGCTGTGGCAAAAAAGAGTGCCCATGCCAGAAATCAGCACAGTGCTCTTGAACTTCTCAGCCTCCAGAAATAACCCTAGGGTTTTTGGTTTTGTTTTGTTTTTTAGTGTTTTTTTTTAATTTGTTTATTCACTTTGTTTTATATATAGTCTCAGTTATGTAGCTCAGATTGGCATAGGACTTGCTGTATAAACAAGTCTGGTTTTCAACTTACAGAGATCTGCTTGCCTCTGCCTCCCAGAAGAGCTCAGTTGTTTGTTTGTTTGTTTGTTTGTTTGTTTTAAACAATTACTCAGTCTCAGATAGTTAAGTATAGCAGCCAAAGATGGTTATGATATAGAGTTACTTCCTCAATATGGGGACAAAAATGCCTGGCAGATACAATTTTTGGGGTGGGGGCAGGAAAAAGTTTATTTGGTTTTGTACTTCCAAGTTACAAATTCTCTTTCCTGTTGGGAGATCAGGACAGGAACTTAAGGCAGGAACCTGGGGCCAGGAACTGCTGTGGAGACCATAAGGAATGATACTTACTGGTTTGCTCTCTATGGCTTGCTCAACTTCTATTCTTCTTTTTTTTTTTTTTTAATTGAACAACTTTATTTCAAAAAACAAAGATAAATGGCAGATACAATTTATAGAAAGAAAGTTTTGTTTGGACTCACAGTCCAAGGCAGTTCAGCCTATTGTGGTCGGGGAGGCATGGTATAGGAGCCTAATTAAGCTATTCACATTGTATTTATAGTGATGAGCAGGTACTAGCTGGCACTCAGCTAGCCCTTTCTTTTCTCTGCATCCCATGCCTTGGGATGGCGCTATCCACACTTAAGGTGAGACTTCCCACTCTGTTAACCTAATATAAATCTGTGAGGGCATACACTTGCCCAGAGATTGGTTTGTCATGGTGATTCTTAACCTCGTCAACTTGACAAACAAGGTTACCCATCATAGTGGACTGTCTTGGAAGCCTGGGTTTGTAGGGTGACTGGCTTTGCAGTGTTACTGTTACCATCACTTGGCAGACGAGGAAGCTGAGTCCCAGGAGTCCCAGCAACTAAGTTGACTTAGACTGTGAAGACAGAGCTTCTATTGCCACATCTCTATAATCGCTGAAAAACTTTAGATGTCACAAGGACCGTCTGAATACACTATGTAAGAATTCTGGTCCTCAAGCATCCTAGAACTTTGTTTATGGTCTAGCAACTCATTCTAAGCTTTGGTTTGAGTTGGGGAAGGGAGACAAGATGAGCCCCAAAGAGGGTGGGGCATCAAGGAGATCATGACAAATTATAAAATGCAGGTTGTCTGTACTGAGACTTCCTTTGTCAATGCAATTAACATAAGTCTCTTCATCTTAGCTTTAGGTCGACTCTTCAGACAAGGGCAAAAAGCCACATTTTTTCACCAAAATACCACAAAACAGTCTCTAGGCCACATATTGGAATTATTCTCCCCTGAAACCTCTTGGGCCAGGTCTGCACAGTTGAAATCACTCACAGCAACAAGATCTTCCATATTCCTACTTTTGTTTGGACTCGCAGTCCAAGGCAGTTCAGCCTATTGTGGTCGGGAGGCATGGTAGTAGGAGCCTAATTAAGCCCCACTTAAAGCCTTCCATGGCTTTCCAAATCCGAAGTCCCAAAATCTACGTTCTTCCAAACAAAAGCATGGTCAGGCCTATCACAGCAATATTCCACTCTGGTACTAATTTCTGTCTTAGTTAGGGTTTTACAGACATGAGCAGATACCATAACCAAGGCAACTCTTATGAGGACATTTAATTGGGGCTGGCTTACAAGTTCAGAGGTTCAGCCCATTATCATCCAGGCAGGAACATGGCAGCATCCAGGCAGGCATGGTGCCAAAGGAGCTGAGAGTTCTACATCTTCATCTGAAGGCTGTTAGCAGATTACTGACTTCCAGGCAGCTACAATGAGAGTCTTAAAGCCCACACCCACAGCGACACACCCCCTCCAACAGGGCCACACCTTCTAATTGTGCCACTCTTTGGGCCGATCATATACAAACCATCACATTGTCTTAAACATCAGTCACTGAAAATATTATCACACACACACACACACACACACACACACACACACACAATTGCTTATGTTTTAAAAATAAAAGCTAAAAATACAATTTTTGATGAAAAAGATAGACTAGTTGGGCAGTGGTGGCCACCCCTTTAATCCCAGTGATTGGGAGGCAGAGGCAGGCAGATCAAGTTTGGGTTGGCCAGGACTACAGATCGAGTTACAGAACGGCCAGGGCTACATAAAGACACCCTATCTCAACAAACAAACAAAAACAAAAACCCTCAAGCATTTGAATAAATGTATATCTCTTAGTCTGTGCCATCTCACAGTGTAACCATTGGGAACTTAGCTCCAGGGAACCTTGAGCATGGGCAAAGGCTGAGGCTGGAGAAGCAGGAATTCTGGCAGCAGAAACCCAAGTTCACGGAAGGTGCATGGTAAGTCAGCTAAGCTCCGTTCGTTTTCTCTTCTTCTGAGTCAGCTGAAGAGTAAAAAGCCTTCTAGCAGATGGGCTTGAGAGGGGATCGGAAACAGACGTCTTGTCCATCCGGAAGAAGCAGATAGAGAGAAATCTCACAGCCCTCTGGAAGCTGAGCAGGTTGTCTGTACCCCAGTGTCCTCCTTCAGAAGGAGGAGGCCCCAGGCTCTTCCTGTCTTGCCTTTCAAAAGCTGCTATGTCCAATCCTTCCTTCCATCCTTGGGTCTGGCAGAGAGGGAGCACACCTCACATAGTCCCCTCCTGGACTCTCAGAGCCAGGTGGGGAAAGAAAGGCCAGAGTAACCACATAGATGCTGTCCTCTCAATGTCTTGACAAGAAGCTCTCTAGAAACCCCAGAATGACTGGGCCAAGACCTGCTTCCTCTCCTCACCACATCCTGCAAGCTGAGGCAGGAGCCAGCAGGCATTGCCTGGAGGCTTTTGCAGCCAGGACTAGAACTCTTGATTGACAGGCTGGACTCCAGGGGGCTAAGTAGCTCCATGAGCTGCATAGGACTCGAAGGGGCAAACCTGGGGCTTCCCTTGGCGGCCACAGGGAAGAGACACAAAAGTGGGCCCAGACGCTGAGTCTGCACAGCTGCTCTAGACAGGACAGGCCCAGCCCTGGGGTCAGACCCCTGACTTGCATGAGTCAGGCCACTCCTCCAGCACCCTCTGGTCTAGTTTTTAGATTTTTCTGAGTCCTCTCCAGGGTTCCAGCATCTTCTCATTTATGTTTTCTTCACCCTTTCTGTTTGCATCTTGGCTTTCCTCTCCACCCCTTCTGTTCTAACCTTCTGGGCTTCTGTGGGACTTGAGAGGCCACGGACTAGTGTCCTTGGGGCTCTGTGTAGATCCCTGATCAGATCACCGACATCTTTCTGTACCTTCTTAATCTTAATGAGACCATTAGGGGGTGATAATTACCACTAGTTCTGGTCACCGTTGGTCTGGATCAGTGGTCTTCTGTAGGTCTAAAAGATCCCCCAGGAGGTGGGTAGAGGACGGGAAGAGGACTCAGGGTCTATCTCAGTTCCCCTTCCTGTGTCCACGCTGGGAGAGACTTGGAGGGGAAAACCTGACCCCTCTCTTGTTCCCACCTAACCTTCATCCCCCTGAGGACCACCGGCCACCAATCCCATAGCTCCTACCATCCTCTCGTTTTCGGAGACCTAAAGAGGATTTGAAACTTTAAGGTAAGATTTAATTATGGTTCTGTTTTGTTCCTTCCTTGAGATTCAATACAGCAGAGGGAGAAATAGATGTTAATCTGGGGCTGCATTCAAGACAGAACAGCAGGGCCCCAAGGATGCTCTACCCTCTAAGCCTTCTTCAGGTCCCTTGGGAAAAGCCTTCCTGATTCTTTGGGAAACCTTGTTTGAAGTCATCTACAATGGGGTCTAGAGACCCATCGATCTGGTCTTGCCTGTTTCTGCCCTGGTTGTGGAGTGAGACAGAGTTTATATCTAGGCCAGGCCAGGGGACAGATCCAGGGACTGAAGTCTGCCAGAGCTGCAGACTGACAACTCGTTGTCCTCGGATAGCACGTTGTTTTTATGCTTGCCTGAGGATAATTATTCTCATGGGAGGGGGTGCTTAAAAAACCAAGTGCCACACGTTTCTAATTGTGGCTCGTGAGTAGGGAAGATGTTTCCTGTAAAAGGTAGGTAAGACCCAGATAAGCTGGAAAGGGAAAAGAAAGCAGAAAGGGACAGAGAGCAACCTGCTGGCTTCGTTACCCTGATCACTTTCCCTAAGGGACAACTCCATGGAAGTTACTTCTTTTGCCAGTTAGAAGCTTCCAGTTTGAGGATTTAGCTCTTGAATTTTTTTTTTTGTTTGTTTTTCTGGTTTGTTGTTGTTGTTGTTGTTTGTTTGTTTGTTTTGCTTTTTGTTTTTTCCCTGAGAAATTTTGTTTCGTGCTACTGAACAATTTTGGTCTGGTCTTCTGGGCTCGGTGTGGGGGCTCAGCCCAGACAGTAAACGTCCTGTAACTTTTTTTTTTTTTTTTTTAATATAACATCACTAAGAGCAGTTAAACTTTCAAAAGGTCTGAGATAGCAGATGTCTCATCATAAGGGAGTGCTTGGGCTGAAGCTATCGCTGGCTTACCTTTTATGACATTAAATGGGTAATTTAGGAGACACATTAGGAGAAGTGGAGCTCAGGGGTAGAGCACTGTCTACCCTACAGAAAATGATCCTCAATTTCTTCCTTTGTAAAACAGGTGTGTTGGGGCCCTCACCTCCCACCTTCATGGCTGTGACGGGCACCCGTGCAGATAAAGCACTTGCTGGCCTTGTGCTTTGCTGGTAGTAAACATCCAATAAGTGGTGGTGATTTTTAAAGAGATGTCTTCTTACATTTTTGGTCTTAAAAAAAGACCCCCACACACCTTTTTTCTTCCCTGCTGCTAACCCTCAGTGGGGGGAGAACACTTAGACTTTCTGCATGCTTCTATGTTTTGAAGATCCAGACCTGTTCACCACTGACCATCTTCCACTTCCTACGGCTTAGCCACCAGCTGCTTCAAAAGGCTCCACTCCTCCTGTATTGGGGTTGAGCCAGGGCTGTGGCCGGGACCATCAGAAACAAGTGAATACCTCCTCCCATCTTTTGGCTGCTTGATGAAAAAAGAGGAAGGTGGGTTTTCACCGAGGTCAGATGATAGCTGTCTACTTAGTGGAGATAGGCTATGTCTGACTTCCTCCTTCCTCCGTCTCCGAGCTCTGACCCCAGCCTTTGCCCATCGCCAGTCTTCTGTGAGTTCACTTAGGTCAAAGCACGGTGCCTATTGGCTCATAACCACATGTACTGAAGAGTTCCGGTAAGAAGCAACTGGTGGGGAGATGGGGCATGGGGGGGGGGGGAGTCCAGTCTGTCTAATGAATTTCTCTTTACCTATCATGTGGACTTAGGAAAAATATTCTTTGAGAGAGACAAGTTTTTACGTAGCTCAGCCTGGCCTTGAACTTGCTGTGTAGCCAAGGATGAATTTGAACTCCTGGTCTGCCTGTGCCTCTGTAGTGTTAGGCTCACAGGTGAGAGCCACCAGGTCTGGTTTGTTTGGTACTGGGACTCAAACCCAGAGCTCTGAGCATGCTAGACAAACACTGTACTGGCTGAACTGTATCCCTAACACTAGACTTAGTCATTATTAACCCGCCCCTTGTTGATGCTTTCCTTTTATTAAAAGGAAAGGTTTCTAGGAAAGTAGTATGGTAAATACGTGTCTGGAGAAGGGTTATGGGTGGATGGGATGTTTGGAATCTTTGAACTATAGAAGATCAGGGAGTGTTTTGATCCAATCCCAAGAAGCCTTCTGATCTGTCCTAGTGTTGAGACAGAGGACAGTAGGTTTATCGGTGTGGCGTATAGCACTTTATGGAGGTGACACCATGAAGGAGGTTCTCTCATCTCAGGGCTCCTTCTGAGATCCCGAAGATAATTTTTAAAAATAAAATCTTTAATCCTAACCCTCAGGAGGCAGAGGCAAGTAGATCTCTGAGCTCAAGCCCAGCCTGGTCTACAAAGCAAGTTCCAGGACAGCCGGGGCTACACAGGAAAAGCTTTCCTCAAAAATTAATAAATAAGTAAGCAAGAAAACAAACGAACAAACACATAACTAAAAATTTTATTTTATATTTATTTTATGTGCATGGATGTTTATGTGCCTAGGACCTGTGGAGGCCAGAAAAGGGTGGCAGATGTCCCAGCACTAGAGTTACAGATGGTCCCGAGCCACCATGAACAGCCATATGTGTGTTGAGAATTGAACCCAGGTTTTCTGCAAGAGCACGGTGTTCTTAACCGCAGAGCTGTCTCTCCAGCCCCTGGAAGAAAATGTTGAGCAGGGAGACAAAGTGTCCTTGCTCTATCCAGAGACTTCTATCCCTGTGACATATTGACCTGTCACTAGAAACCCAGTGAACACACAAGAGACCAACTCACAGCACAGAATTCATCTTATAAGTTTTAGCTTCAGTGGGATTTTTTTTTTTTTAATTCGGTAACCACTGACTCTGCATTTTCTGTCCTTTTGTGACTGGATAGAAACTCAGTTTTCAACTGTTGTTTTATAGAATTGGGAGCCTGTGCCCCGTGGCTCTTGCGCTCTTGCTTCCTGGAACACAGGATCACAAAATGAGCGTTACATTCACTCTGTGAATTTGAGAGGCGAGATCAGAACCATGGAACCGCTCATTGTTCTGTTGTTTAATTTATCTTACTACTGGAATTGTAGCGCGCACAATGCTTGCTATGTTCAGGATAATCCTAACTTCTCCATGTAGCGACACATCGAACCTTTCCAACTGCCCGACGAGCTGGAAGCTGTCCCTGATTCACGGACTGTGAGACAGTCACAGAGCTAAGGCTTGGACCAGGCAGAGGCAGCAGAAGCTGTAAACGTTACCCCTGCTTTCCTTAGCTTGTTATGCCCCTTTTCAAAGCGCGTCTGTGATGTATTTCCACCCGTCCACCGTCACTGCTGTTGAGAGTCTGTCTTCTGCGTGATACAGTCAGACAGACCAGCAAAGGGGCAGGCAGCAGGAGTCTGATCACTTTTGACACAGTCCAAGCCATTCCCCAACTGGAAGGAAAAGATACTCATGCCGGCGTAGTTATAAGAACAGCATCCCTGGAAGAATTTCAACATCCAGAAGAGCCTCAAGGGATGGTTGTCAACCTACGATCTATCCACAGAACAAAGCTTTCAAAGTGACAGTCCTGAAATCTATATTGAGACAGAAAAAAATAATAATAACATATAGAGTGCTGTGCAAAAGAAAAGGCTGAACATTGGGGGCTGGAAATTAAGAGACTGGGTTCAATTCCCAAGTACATGCATGGTATATACACATATATGCAGGTAAAACCCCATACATGATAGAATGATAAAATTCACCTGAAAAGGAGAGAGGGAGAGAGAGAGAGAGAGAGAGAGAGAGAGAGAGAGAGAGAGAGAGAGAGAGAGAGCCAAACAGCATATTACATGGATGTAGCAAGTAGCCACACCCGAGAAGGTTTGTAAAGACATACAGATGGAAAAATTCTTGTCATTAGACCAGAGGGTCTTGAGCTACTTCACTCAATCTCACAAATACGACTTTATTTGTAGCAATAATTTTAGAGGTGGAGTCTTGAGAGGATTGGGGGCACGAGGGTTGGCCTCGATCTGGTTAGCTACTCACAGTATGCTTCGACTTCAAGATCCTAGAATCTAGCATAGGGGGCCCCCAACTAGATGGGCCAGCAGATTTTATACTTGTTTGGGCAGGAGTGTAGAACGGAGATGGGGAATGTCCACATCATGGAGACAGTCGGTAAAGCTATGAATCACCCCTGTCTGTCACATCTTCCTGGGTCAAACCACAGCCCCACACCCCCACACACAAATCTCAAGCTCCTCAGCATCTCTATTGAGTAAGTTTGTTTTAAGAGTCAGGTGTCGGGTAAACTCCTAAAACCCCAGCCTGAGGGAAGCTGAGGATCCTGAGCTCAAGATTGAACTACGTTAAAGACTTTTTAAAAAATGAAAAATATCACTTCTAGCAATTTGTCCAGGGTTGCCTCTCCCCAGAGCACACCTCTGGCCTCATTCTACCTTCTGGACATAACTCATTTTCTGTAAGGATGCTTATCCTGAGTTATTAGGCTAAATTGCATGAGTAAAATCCCAGGGAAGCCGAGGCAGGAGGATCATGACTTAAGCTACATGAAAAGTAGCAAGACAGAAACACCGAGAAACCCTGTCTTGACGGGAAACCAAAAACAAAAATGGCACTGAGAATAAATGCCTGGGTACTCAGCCTTAAATGGCACGCACATTTCAACCCTCAGTAAGGACCACAGACAGTAAGAAGGATGAGGAATATAAGACCAGAGGACGGAGAATGCTGCAACCTGAGGTCCTCTGGGCCTGACATGGCTGTGGCATACACAAATGGTGGCACCTGTGGTACTTACCCACGATCTAGTCCAGTAAAGATTTCAGCGTGGAGGGCTAGGACCTCCAGTGGCTACGCCTCTAACTGAGGAGCTATTGGCAGTTGACAGCTGCTGGAGAAGTGTCACTTTGGGGGGGGAGGGGAGGTAGTTGCTGCCTTGCCCCAGGGGAGGCTGCCACACCCATCTGTACACAGGGAGCACTATCTAGGCTCAGTGGGTCATAAGGAAGAGGGCATGAAGGAGCGGGTAGAGAGGGGTATAATTCAGATGCATTATATACGTGTAAAAAAATTCAGATAGTAAGAAATACAAAAAGGGGATATATGAAGAAAAACCATGAAAAGTCATATTATTTTTGTCATAGATTATAGAGTGTATTTGTCTTTTCCTTTCTTAAGGTTTATTTTTATCTTGTGTGTATGTGTCTGTATCTGTGTGTAGGTGCCCACAGAGGCCAGAGGGAATTAGAAAAGCAGCTGGGAGCTGTCTGGTGTGGGGACTGGGAACCGAACTTGGTAGCAAGCGCTCTTAACTGTTGAGACTTATCTCTAGCCCTGAGTGCATGTCTATATACATAAAAATACACACATGCATATATATAGCTCATTTGTATAGTTGTTTAATTATAGAAAAGAACTACCGTATGGTTCTTTTTCTACATAACTTGGTACAAATTTATATATAGAGTATTGTGAGTTTGCTATGCTCACAAGTGTGTGTACTCTCTGGCTCAAGCTTGGTATTTCGGTAGTCATTTGTTAATATAGGTGTGTGCCCTCTCTCTCTCTCTCTCTCTCTCTCTCTCTCTCTCTCTCTCTCTGTGTGTGTGTGTGTGTGTGTGTGTGTGTGTGTGTGTACAAAACAATGCTAGCACTTGAACCAAGGCTTTCATCCTTGCTAGGTTCTCTACAATCAAGCTATAGTCTTGACCTTGTTACTATATGCAGTATACATTATTGCCCAGGCTTGTCTTAAAATCACAATTCCTCCACCTCGACTGACTGCTGGGATTATAGTTATGGGCCATGTTTGGTCTGCAGCTTGCTTCCACCACAACAAGAAGTTCTGTGACCAAGATGAGAACAGCACAAATCCATGAACATAAACCTAAGTGTCTAGGAGAAAGGTTGACAGCATGACCATTTAGCGACACATCAGTAGGTCCCCTCTTCGGTTTGGTGACTCACCCAGCCTTGGGTTTCTACCTAAGTCGGTACAAATTTATATAGACTATTGTGAGTCTGCTGTGCTCACACGTGTGTGTAGTTCCTGGCTCAAGCTTGGCGTTCAGTAGACCATGTTTTCAGTACCAGGCATGAATGCTGTGCTGGCTCTTCTTGGTTTTCATTTTGCCTCCGTCTGGAATGAACTATAGTCCAGTGGAGGCTGCAGCTGTGAGATTTGTTTGTTTGGTTTGATGGTTTGAATGGACAAAACCAGACAGCAATGCTACCATCGAGCGCCTTTTTTTTTTTTTTTTTTTTTTTTTGTAAGCTGGTGTCTCACATGTGCTCTCTCCCTCCCAGTCACCTGAGGCACCTGGTCTGGTCATCCATGGTGTCATTTGCTGTGTCTGAGGGTGGGGTGGATGTTAGCAGTCTCCTGTAGGCTTCTTAGCTGAGCCTTAGACCTGATAAAAATCCCACAAGTGACATGACTTCCTAGTGTCCAGGGTCCCCTCAGTGAGGAGCAGAGCTGAGTCATATCACACACCACCACCGTACACCCTGGCTCTGCCAGCCTTCTGAACTCCTCAGATCACTCAGCAGTCTGGGCCCCAGTTCCCACACTGTGCCCCGAGAACAGACCGGTGGGGTCGAGGGAGGTAAGGAGAAAAGTCAGAATTAGTCACAAGAGGCAAAAGGCCATATGCCAGCCTTTGCCTGGAGGTGGAGTTTCCCTCTTCTCTTCCCTTTTCTCCCTGCCCTGCCCCCACTCCACCCACCCCACCCCCAGCTTTCTCACCTGCTAGGTATAAGGGTCTATAGCTGAGTTAGAGCCTCAGGCTAGATGTTGACTTTTTCAATTCTCCTGTCTCTCCACAGTTAAAAAAAAAAAAAAAAAAAATGGGGAAGGAGATTAAGGAACATGCTAACCCCAAAGACAAGCTCTCGAGACACATCTGTCTAAAATACCACCCCTCACAAAGTACTTTCAAGAACATCATTTCCTTTGATCTGTGATACAGAAGAGCAGATATGATCAGTCTCAGCTTCAGCTCAGAAGTCTAGGTGAGGGGCCAGGGACAGGCAACTGAACGTGACTCTGTGTGTGTGTGTGTGTGTGTGTGTGTGTGTATCAGACATGTCCTGCTCTAACCTTAGCTTTCTTGTATTGGGCACATTGATATACTGCTAACAGCCCTTGAAAAGCTTATAAACATTTTCCAGGATGGATGAAGAGAAAGGTGCTATAATTCCCTTATTCTAATATGACCATTGCTGGAATTTATTGCATTTTCTTCTAGCCTTATCTCTGTGCCTTTTAATAAAATGTAACTACCATTGTACATAGAATGCAGTGCTGTTTCTTTCACTTCACTGTGTCTTACATGACGACACAGTTCTTTTTTTTTTTTTTTTTTTTTTTGTTTTGTTTTGTTTTGTTTTGGAACCATTTTTTTAACATTTTTTTATAGATACTCTGTATTTACATTTGAGATGTTATCCCTTTACCCTGCCCTGCTCCCATCCTCCCTCCCCTCCATTTGCCTTCACAAAGGTGCATTTCCTCCTGATCCCCCTCTCTACCCCATTGCCTTGTCATTCCCCTACACTGGGAAAAACATGCCCTCCCTGGAACAAAAGCCTCTTCTCACACTGATGCCAGACACTGTTGTCTTGACACAGTTCTTGTGGCAGCTCTTGTGGCAGTAGTTAACACCTGCTGTGTGGGGACGATGCTCCAGACACTGGGGACATGGTCTACTATCAAATAACAGAATTTCCTGTAATCATGGAGTGCATATTCTGATGAGAGAGACCAATAAATAAGTAAAATGGTTGCTATTATATTAGTGAGCAGCAGGAGAAAAGATCTTACCTTTTGTGCCTAAACCATGAGGGTTAAGAAAAGAACAAAAGATAGTGTTGATCCAAAGGTGACAGTGTTAGTGAATCTATAGCAACTTGATCATTTAGGGCATTGGTCATTTAGTACAAAAGAATCTTTTCTTTTTAAAGATTTATTTAAAATCTTGTCTTCAGGCAAGAAGACAGCAGCAGATCCTATTAGAGATGGTTGTTGAGCCACCATATGGTTGATGGGACCTATGGAAGAGCAGTCAGTGCCCTTAGGGGTGGGGGTGGGAGTGGGGGGAGATCTCTCCAGCCTCTGACAAAAGAATCTTTATTAAGAAAACACTCCCTGTGCTGGAGAGATGGCTCAGAACACTGCCTGCTCTTCCAGCGGTCCCGAGTTCAAATCCCAGCAACCACATGGTGGCTCACAACCATCTGTAACAGAATCCTATACCCTCTTCTGGTGTGTGTTAAGAGAGCAACAGTGTACTCACATATATGAAATAAAATAAATATATCTTTTTCAAAAAAAAAAAAGAAAGAAAATACTCCCACCAAATTGACCTCTCTGAAGGTCTGTAGAGGTATTTTCTTAGTTGGTGGAGATACCTTTGGGCAGGCAGTCCTGAATAGTATAAGAAATTAGCTAGGTGAGGAGAGAGGAGGTTAAATAGTCCAAGAGAATACCCACCTTTAGACTAACCTAGCACTGAACATCAGCCTGGACTGCTACTCCACCGTCCACAATTTAGGTAGGACTTGGTCCTCAGCAGGATGAGGGAATTCCTTTTCCTCACTGATCAAAATGTTTGTGGGCCAAATCCTCTCAAATAAAAACATTTACTTTCTAAGCCTTCCAGAGCCTCAAAGGATAAACCAGAGTCTGAAACGGTTAATTCCAAACATTTGTACTGGAAGAGCTCCCAGAGCGGTGGGGGGAACTCCCGGACCACATTCTAAAAATCAAAATTACACATCTCTTCTTTGAAATGACACCTGGCAGGCAGATGCTGAACATCTTCCTCATTTCCTTTCATCTTGCCACTCTCTGGATGTGCCATGTCCTTTAAAACATTCTCTGCCCTCCTGAGAGTACCACACTCACAGGTGCAGCTGGCACTCCCAGTCCCAGGGTCACACGAGTCACCCCCCTGAAGGGCCTGACTGTGTGACACACCCTTCTGACCCCCATCTAACTCTCAATGTTCAAGTCAAGACACAGTTGCCAACTGGAGCCAACCATTTTATTGAGATGTGTGCTCACAGAAAGAAGAGCCTAGGGTTCTTTCTGGCTGAGTGGGGCGGGGGGGGGGGGTCTGAACACCCAGGTAAAAGTTTCAGATCCCAGCATCCAGTAGGAAGGTCAGAACTACTTTCAGGGTGAGTCCTACAGGGAGGGTCTCCAGAGGTGAGAAGGGTCCAACACCAGGGTGAGGCAACGGGCAACAGGTGGGACCGACCAAATTGAGCAGTTCACACTAGGGTTGGGTTCCATTTCTTTTGTGAGCCTTTGAAAACGAAAATATGAATCAGGGATGAGAAACAATACAGACAACATAGTAATGATGATGGGGGAGGGGGAGGAGGGGAGAGAGGGAGGAGGGAGAGAGTCATGTCTCAAAGGACAAAGGCTTTTGCAAGGGCAAGAATAGTCAGGGACAAGAAGGGCCATTGAGAGTCTGGATTGGATGTCTGGGCTGAATTACACAGAATGAAGCCGAGAACGGAACCCACTTCCCTCCCACCTACTAGGTGAACCCGTTTCTCCAGGTGGGTGTCTACAGCTTTTCTTGCCCTGGAGAAAATTAAGGAAATACCCCATCTTTCCCCGTCCTTCCCCAGCCTCAGCAGCCAGCTCTGAGAAAGCCGATAGGCAGTCCCCAAGCGCATAGTCCCCCTCGTGGTTCCTGTCTTTGAAGCTCTGTTCCATCTGAGCCATCGCGGGGAAGCTACCAAGCGGCCGACGCAGAGTTCACCTTCGGGGACCGGCCCCAAAACACCGAGCTGTCGTCCCTGGAGAGCGAGGAGGCCGAGCTGATCCTGCGCACCTGTCGCCCAGCGCGCGTGCACAACCCGAACCGGGCCCGGGCACGGAACGAGCGGTCCAGCAGGAGGTAGATGACAGGGTTCGCACAACTGTTGACGAAAGCCAGGCAGGTGGCGACAGCCAGACCCCAGCGCAGCGCCAGCAGCAGGGAGCAGGGCAGCGGCAGCGCCCGCAGCCGCGCCAGGTAGAAGAGGGCGCGCAGGACGCCGAAGGGCAGCCAGGAGCCCACGAAGACGCTCTCCACGGTGAAGATGATGCGCAGCGATTTGCTCCGGGCCCTACCGACGCGCGGCAGGCGGCGTGACACGCGCCAGTAGCAGGTCAAGGAGACAGCCAGTGGCAGCGCGAAGGTCAGTAGCAGCAGCAGCAGCCCGATACCCTGGAAAGCATCGGAGGACTCGTCGGCGCACTGGCTGCCCGCGCCGTCCAGGCTCGGCTGCAGCCCCCGGTAGAGCAAAGTGGGCAAGCCGGCCAGGAACGCCGCAGCCCAGGCGGCTCCACACGCGGCTCGCACACAGCGCGCGCTCCGCAGCGGGCGCGCGCTCAGCGGCCGGCCCACGGCCAGGTAGCGGTCCACGCTCAAGCCGGCCAGCAGCAGCGCGCCCGCGCAGCGCGTGGCGGCCAGCGCGAAGCTGCTGATTTTGCACAGGCCGTCGCCGAAGGGCCAGAGGCCGCCGCGCGCCTCCGCCGCGGCCCACAGCGGCAGCGTGAGCACGAAGCCCAGGTCGGCGGTCGCCAAGTGCCGCACGAAGGTGTCCACCAGCCGCCGCGGCCCGCGCGGCCGGCTCAGCAGCCACACCACGAAGGCGTTGCCCGGCAGGCCCACGGCGAAGGCCGCCAGGTAGAGTGCAGAGATGATGGCGTGGCCGTAGGGCAGTTCCCAGGCGGGGCACAGCTCCACTCGATCTAGGGAGCCGGAGCCCGAATAGTCCCAGGATATCGTGCCCCAGTTTGCACTCCAGAGCTCGGTGGCCTGCATGGCTGGGGACACCGGACTCGCGTACACCCTGGAGCAGTGCAGCTCTCTCTGAGCAGGAGGGGGTTTGCTTTCACAGCCGGTGCCCAGCACCTCCCTTCCTGCCACCCCAGGCTGAGGCTATGGGGGTGAGCAGGAGGGTGGAATGTGAGAAGAGTGTGAGGCTGGGTGGGGCAGGCCTCTGTGGTGGAAAGAGAGACCTCCAAGTTGTGGCTGGCTCAAAGTTATGGCCAGCGGGTGCTTCACAACTGGGTATTGTGAGATGTCCTTAGGGCTGAGCGCTGGCCACTCAGAGTAGGTGGCTTATCATTTCTGGGTGCTTGGCCTAGTATCTGGGGAGGGGATTGGGAATCTGAGATCGGGTGCAAAGGGCAGTGGGTGCCTTAGAGCCCTAAACCTGCTCTCCATGTTCTTACCAGGTATTTTCTTTTCTAGTTTTTAGAGGGGAGGAGACAGACCAGGCATGAGGGCTTCTAAGGAAGGACAAGGCCTTGGCTTCCTCCTCTGCTCTGCCGTGTGACATGCAAGGGGATCTGAAGGGCGAGGGACCTTCCCTTGGTTCCTGATCATGAATTGGCTTGGCGCCAGAGTTTTTGGACTAATTAGCCTCCTGGGGTGAAGGACTAGATGTACTACCTGGGGTGGCATTTTTGTCCTGGTCCAATCCTCATGGAACCATGTGGAAGGGGTCTAAGCCAGAGAGGGATAGTATTGCCCTGCTGGAAAGGCCCAGCCCCCTGGGTTAACCCTTCTCCTCCTTCCCCATAATTCAAAATCTTGCTGGTAAGCCTAACAGGGTCATAACCTTTATATAGAAGAAGATACCAAATGGCCCCTAACAATCCAGCAGATTTGCTATTCTAAACCATGAGACAGGAGCTCTGCGAGTTCTTGTGAACCGAGGGGAAGGAAAGGGTTTGTGGATAAGGGGGTGCAAGATGTCTAAGCTTGCATGGAATGGCAAAACAGAGGAGAGATGAGGGTGGGTGAGGCAAGACCCCCTGTCTCCTCTCGGAGCTGCACCACACAGTCAACAGCCACCCACACCCTGACAGGCTGTGTTGGAACTAATGTTAATAGTGGTGTGCCTTCCCACAGTCAATGCCATTGTCACCAAGAATGAGTGATTGGTACATTGAGCAACCCCATGTTGGGAATCCCAGGGAACTGTCTGCTTTGTCCATTCCCATTTCACTCACGAGATCTCCCCAAGCAGCAGGCACCGGTTTGCTTTGCATTGCAAGAAATGCATCCTTGGCCTCAGATCCTTTGCTGAGGAGGGAGAGACACAGGCCGGCCGCGTGTGCGATGGCCAGCGTGCCATCAGTCAAACTGTGGTACAGGTTTAAGACAACGTCCACTCAGAAGGAGGGGCTGTACATCCAATGGGAAAAGGCCTGCAGAGGGGTCAAGAGTTCAGGTCAGGTCTAGGAAGGGGTTAAAGGTCAAAGGAATGGCAGAGCAGAGAGGAGGGGATTAAAGAAGCAAGTAGACTGAGGCTTGTAGGAAGACACTGGCAGGCTGCCGGAGCCCAGGGGAGGAGTGTGGGTAGTGGATGAGTAGACAACGGAGGTTGACAAAGGGCACTGTGGCCTGATCCTGAAGGCAATGGACATCAGTCTGATTTGGAAAGGTCCCTGCAGGACTGTGTGGATCGTCTTGGGGGAAGGCTCAAGCCAGCGGGACTCCACGGGAAGCTGTTGTATTTGTAAAGGAACTAGGTGGTGGTTGCCATTTTCTCTGGGAGGGAGTAAGATCCCACACTTATTAGGCAGGAGCTCTGCTACTAAGTGACACAGTTATTGGCAGTAGGGACAGAAAAGGGACGATGTGTTAAGAGATACAGCACAGGTCTCCACACAGAGAGAACTGGAGGGAGATCTGGGGTTTCTCTTCTTTGGGACATGGAAGCTGTCTCTGTAATGAAAGAATCAGAGCACAGAAGAGCAGCTCTCTGTCTCTGTCTATCTGTCTGTCTGTCTGTCTGTCTGTCTCTCTCTCTCTCTCTCTCTCTCTCTGTGTGTGTGTGTGTGTGTGTGTGTGTGTGTGTGTAACCTAGACATGTCTCAGACTGAAAATACACCGTCAGTAAACAGTACTGTTCTGGGAGCTATGGATCCCCATGGGTTGAGTTTCCTTTCGTATACAGAGCTACCCAGCAGGGAATAGGAAATGGGATGGAGGGCTAAGTGCTTTCCAGTTTTCATAGAGCAAGGGTCTTATGCTAGAGAGGAAGCGGGTAGCCAGCTTTCTTCTCTGTAAGGGGAAAGGGCCTGGGGTTAATCTTACCCACCTGCCTCCATCCTGAAAACCTACCCATAAATCAAACATGCAGGGACTGGGCTTCGTGTCTAGTCTGTTCCTGCCAAGAAGCTGTTTTCTTGGGCAGCTGAGATGACTCAGTAGGTAAAGGTGAGTTCAGTCCCCTAACCTACATCTTAAAAAAACAAGCTTACCTCTGCAAGTTGTCTCCTGATCATACTTGTGCCATGACACATATGCCCACACACATGCCCCCCCACATGTGTACACACATGCACACACATGCACACATATACACACTAGAAAGGTATAACAGTTTTTTAAAGAGTATTTCTCATGCCAGTTACAAGCTGGAAAAAGAGGCTACAGAGTGAATGTCTAAACTCTTTGTGGGCACCTCAGTTTCTAGGCTTGAGTGTCCTCCTAAAGGTCCTCAACCCACATAGAGCTGGTGAGCTTCATCTACTTCCTGGTTGCCCAAAGGGGCTACAGCCACCTGGCAGACCAGCAGGACAAAGCCTGGACAGCTGAGGTCAGGGCCAGTGCTGGATTTTTACTACTTGCACTTGGGCATGTCTCAGAGCTCAGAGAGCGTGAGTAATCGTGAAAGCAAGTGATGAACATCTGAGATGCCCCTGGTGGGCTGGAGGCAGCTGCCAAGAGGGGAGGGTATCAGGGGGCAGAGGGGAAGTAGAAGTTGGTTGTTTACTGAAAAACACAGATTCGTGCTTTCAGGCTGTGGTCTCATACCCAAGGGAAGTCTGGTTGAGTGCGTATGGTGGATTTTCTCTTCTCTTTCTGAGCCTGTCCAGAGAAGATAGCAGCAAAGGCAGGGGCCGAGGACAACGCTCTGAGTGTGGGCTCCTGTAGTATTAAGGCTGCTTTCTGAGGGGTGGCCAACTACTGTCTCTTTACCCCTGAGAAGAACTCACCACACAGGATTACAAACAAGTTAGCCAACTAGATGAAGCCCACTCTCTGGCTAGTGTGCAGAGGCTAAGCGGAAGCGGCCGGCTCTTTTTCCAACTACTCCCAAAGCCTTCTCTGATACCGACCCTCACAGGTCTCCTGCTGTACTGGGGGAGCCACAGGGCTGGCTGTTCTGTGGTTCACCCAGCCCTGTCCAGGGCACTGTATTGTGTTTGGAGGAAGAGAGAATAATGTGTGCAACATTTAATCTCAGTTGGTTTTGGAAGTTGATTTTTCTTTCTGCCCCCATGTAGGCTGTATTTAAAGCAACAGACTACTATTCATTTTTCTATACAAATAATAAACTTCAAGGAAATTTTGTCCTTGCCTTTCTCATTACCCAACCACATGAAAATCACCACAGATGTGGCTCTTCAACACAATTATACTTAATAGATTGGTGATTTTTTTTTTTTCACCCAGGAAAGGATGTTTCTGAAAACAAAGTGTCCATACACTCCCATTATTTTTAGATTTAAAAAAAAATTTACTTTACAACCCAGTATCAGCCCTTCCTCTCCTCCCAATATTCCCTCAGGAAGATCTTCTTCCCATTCCACCTTCCCCTTCTCTTTTGAGGAGAAACCCCCCTCTGGGTGTCAACACCTCTAACAGAACCTACACACACACACACACACACACACACACACACAAACAAACAAATGCGCGCACACATCAAGTCATTGTGGGACTAGGCACACTCTTTCTCACTGAGGCCAAACAAGGCTGTCTATTTAGGGTAAGGGATCCACGGTCAGGCAGGCAATAGGCAAAGGGCTGGCCCCTGTTCCAGTTGCTGTGGAACCCACATGAAGACCAAGCTGTTCTTCTGCTACATAAGTGCAGGGGGCCTACCAGCCCATGCTTGCTCTTTGGTTGATGATTCAGGCTCTGGGAATCCTCAAGGGTCCAGCTTAGTTGACACTGTTGGTTTTTCTCTTCCCATCTCTCAAATCCTTCTCCCAACTCTCCCATAAGGCCCCGAGTTCCATCTGATGTTTGAATTTTTAAGAATATTGTATACCACATATCCTCCAGGCATGCAGATTTTACACACCGTTTTAGCCATCGTTGTTATTAGAATGTACCTGGTTCATTGTCTACTATTCTCAAAAGTCCTGTTTTTCTGTTTGGCTTTGGTTTTATGAGGCAGGATCTCTGTGTAGCCCTGGCTGTCCTGGAACTCCATCTGTAGACCAGGCTGGCCTTGAACTCACAGAAATCTGTCTGCCTCTGCCTCCTGAATGTTGTATTAAAGGCATGAGCCACCAAGCCTGGCTAAATTGATTTTTTTTTAAATTTTGCTTAAATTTTTAAGTACTTAAATTTAGACATTTCAGTGGTTTGGGTGCTTTTAATTGCTATAGTTTGTGGTATTCAGACAATCATGTTCTTATGTATTATTATGATTATGTTTACTATTAATTTTCATAAGCTATTTAGGATAGATCATGATCACATTTAATTTAGGTATTTTTCCAAACTTTTTCTCAGCTACTTTAAAGTTTTTAATCTTACAATTTCAGATTTGTTGCTGTTGTCATTTTCAGTTTAAAATGTTACTTTCTCTTTGATTATGTGCTGATTTGAATGTAAAGTGTTCCTCACAGGCACACATGTACATACTTGGGTCTCCAGCTAGTGACGTTGTCATGGAATGCTGTCTACCTTTTGGACACAGGATTTAGTTGGTGGATGTGGGGCCTGTAAGGAAGACCTTGAGGTGTATAGACCAACCCCACTTCAACCAGTGGGAATTCCATAACACTCTCTTGGGCTGTGCTGAACTGAACCCTCTCAAACTGTGAGCCCCAAATAAATACTTTCTCCTTTAAGTT
Source organism: Micromys minutus (assembly GCF_963924665.1). Classification (NCBI taxonomy): domain Eukaryota; kingdom Metazoa; phylum Chordata; class Mammalia; order Rodentia; family Muridae; genus Micromys; species Micromys minutus. The sequence continues at coordinate 27,304,669 of NC_137975.1, forward strand.
AGCATCAGATACTTTGTCACAGCAACAATAATAGTTAACACATGCTGTGTGGACATTGAGTTTTATGGCTATTGTTTTTAAAGACTTATTATAGGTGTAAGAATGCCTTTATGTGGTAGTGGGTGGGAAAACACTCTCATAGAGGCAGGGGCAGGGGGGATGGGATAGGGGATTCCAGAGGGGAAACTAGGAAAGTGGATGACATTTGAAATGTAAGTAAAGAAAATATCCAATAAAAATAACTTTTAAAAAAGTAGAAAAATGCCTGGTGTCTATGGAGACCAGGTGGGTTCCCCCGGAACTAGAGCTACAGGTAGTTTTGAGCCTGCTATATGGCTTGGTGGCTGTCTTGCCGCGAATTCTACCTTTCCCTTCCAGCAGCTGACTTATGTATGGAAGCTACAGAGTATCTTCAAGACTTGACCACCACTATTCATAAGACCTGGTGTCACTCTGATGATGAATCCCTCAGGGCCAAACGTTAGATGATAAAAAGAAACTGCTAGATGGATTAAAACCACAGCTTGCATTCTGCTAAGTCAGGCAGTTAACAGACATTAGAATTTGAGTCTCAAGGGTGAGTTAAAACAAGCAAAGCTCCACCTTGTGTTTCTATACCATTGATGCAGCTTGAACTGGGAATGAAGAATCCTCTACCTCTGTTGGGGTAGGACCTTTGTGGGTGTGAGTATGTATGTATGAAGGATACAGGGGATGATCAATAGTCATTCTGGTCCTGAGAGATGGCTGGAATACACACACACACACACACACACACACACACACACACACCACCCTCATATCTTAGCTCTTCAATTATTTTAGATACTTTTAGGTACTAAGTGTGGTAGCTGGGAATGGACACTATCAGTCAGATATGAGCACTGGGCTCGAGCCTAAGGGGATGAGTCAATATGAAAGCCCCGGGGCCTGCAGCTGTATAACTGTCCCAAGGCTACATCTGCCCACGTTTCTCTGGTGGCCCTTGAAGGACATGGGGGAGGAATGTAGGAGCAGAGCTGGAGAGTTGGGGTGAAATGTAGCTTTTAAGGAAAGTGATACTGGTTTCCGGCAAAGACTTAAGGTTAAACAAACTCACCAGACAATTTAAAGACAGCAATAGGGAAGACCCTCAATGTAAAAATGCCCCTAGAATTTGTCTGGAAAGGAAGCAAATTGTAATGGTATGTGTTCTGCTAAACCCCAACCTACTTGCCTGCCACTACTTCTGAGATTTCACATTTTCGTGCAGATTTCTAGCTATTCACAGCATTAGCATGGGCGGGAGAGAGCGGACACCGTCCCCAGGGCTATTCAACGAAGCCATTTCTAAAGTCACGTTCAGTTCAGACTGACTTTGTAAACAGCCCTTCATGCTTCTGGGCAAGGGCATCAGTATCAGGAAACAACACAGATTGGGACTCGGGGGCTTCCTCTCAAGCAGGGCACAGTATTAGAGATACCATCCTGTACTAGTTACCGTGATAAAAGGCAGATTGTGACATCCTGCCCTGTGTCAAGGCCAAAGCAAACTTAAGGGTTTCTAAGGTATGTATGGACAAACTCTGTGGTTCTGAGCAGTGACACAGAGGATCACCTCCGCTTTCCAGGTCGTCCAACATACAATGCTGAACAGGAGAATAAACATGGAGAAGGACTTATAGTTCAACACCCTGCCCCAATCCCAGACATACTTGATAGCTTGAAATATCTCAGCATTCTATTTGGCGTGTCTACAAATCTGTTTCAGCCATGCTAAAAGCGAGCTGGGTGAGTCTGCGGGGGCTTTCAATGACCACTGTGGAAAGTGATGTTCACCAAGTTCTGGTTACTGCCTGGGAATCAAGGTTCTTCTGTTAGTAGGAAAGGACTCAGTAGCAGTATGAGACTCTGGCGGTTCTAGACTAGCATTTGTAACGTGCTTCTCAAGGACAGCCATTGTGATTTTGTGAGGTGGAATCTTAGTTTTCATTTGCAGCTCCTTGGAGAATAACTGTAAATAACTCAGCACACTTGTACTGGTCGCTCTTTTGAGAACTGTCTCTTTAGTTGATTGGCTCACTTACCAACTGGCAGGTGCTTTTGATGTCTAGAGGCCAGAAAACATCAGCTTCCCTGTAACCAGGGTCACGTACAGACCACTGAGCCATCTCTCCAGTCCTGCCTGTACCTTTGTAACCCAAAAAGAAAGCACTGGTAATGCAGGTAGCTCCTGTGCAACCATGTCACCAAGTTTTGCTGTCACTTAAATTTGCATGACACTGCAATGCTGAGGTGCTTTTGAGAAGCACCCAAAGGTGCAAACATGAGCGATCCAAACTCCATCAAATTATACAAACCCCATGAACCTGATTATTAGCAAACACAAAACCAAACCCTTGTTCTGAAAGCACAGCTGTGGTTTTAAGTGGCACTGTTTCTATGAGGTGACAGAATTTCACTCATTTCAGATTTTTTCTAATTTCTGGTTCCAAAGTCATGGGATTGCTGTTTGATCCGATTTTATTCTGCATTATCTCCATATAGAGGTTAGTAATAGCAATGTTCTGTTGGCCATGGAGCATTTTCCTCTACCCTAGCAACGTCCACCCATTTATGAGCCAGATGAAGAGAAAGTACCATGGCTTATGGATATTTCTCTGCTGGTAGTCAGAATTTAGGATCAAATGTTTTTATTTTGGAAAATTTAAATCCTGGAGACTGTTGTGGAAGTATAGTTGTACTCTGAGGACTGATTGTCTTTTATCTTTTGGTTTTTCAAGACAGGGTTTCTCTGCGCAGTCCTGGCTGTCCCGGAACTTGATTTGTAGAACAGATTGGCTTTGAACTCAAAGAGATCTGCCTGCCTCTGCTGCCTGAGTGCTGGGGTTAGAGACGTGCGCCACAACCGCTCAGCTGAGGACTGAGCATCCTACAGACACGTGATGCTCATGCCAGTGCCCGAGCTCATAACATGCATGAGGATGTTTTTTGGCTGTTTTTTTTTTTCATGCCTACATTTGAATAAGCTGAGCACAAGTGAAAGCTATAGAATAATATGGAACTGCTGTGGTGTGCAGAAGGTTGAGTGCCACACTGAAAGGCATAGCAGTTCTCACACCTCACAATTCTCAACACAGAGATGCTGTGAGGTGTGTATCTATCTGAGCAAAGCATAGAAGCTTAAAAACATTCTCATATCACCTAAGAAGCATTCAAACATAGTTTAATATTAAAGTTACTTAAGTAAATATTCAATTACTAAATTTAAACACAGGCTGAGAGACAGGAAAACTCCATGATGTGTTCTCCCGAGTCCAAATAATGTTACCAAACACAAGACCACACACACTTTATTGAAGAACCAGAGTCAGTTGGTGCCATGCTTTTATTTAAATGAAAGGGGAACTACACTGTACCCGGAACGAGCAAGCCTGACAGCACGGATCACCTGCAGCGCTCGGGAGCGGACAGGAAGCACACCACACACGGCACATTGCCCAACAGTGTCCATGGGTCACATCAAAGAAGGGGACTTTGGCTTTAAGTGGCCAAATAAAAACTATAATAGTTCTCCTAAAACAAAACCAAGAAACTGAGAGGAAAACTTGAGAAGTTGTGCTAAGTAGCAAAAGTTGACAGGCTACACTGGTTACCATGACAAGGATTTGGCAAATTTACCTAAGTAGTTACCATGGTAATTTGAGCTCCAATGATGACAACACTTGTGTTTCAGTAAGGTTGATAGAAATCTCCAAACTTTATGGAATGGCATATTTCTCTTGTATAATTTTAAAACATAATTTAAAAAGCTGCACCATAATAAAAAAAATCTGAAGACTAAAGAAATATATCTGTATTCCTCTGGAATTAATAAAGTAAAATCTAATACTGAGAGCAATGAGCTTTGTGGCAATATTCACAGCACACCTTTACACACTAGACATCCTGCTCAGTTGCTGGATATACAGATGTAAGAACGAAGACAGGCGAGTTCAGTGTTCATGAATTCTCTCAATGTCCTGCATCTGACTTTTCTTTATTCAGTACTCAGGCGACAAGCAAGGAGACCGCCGCTTTGATAGGGAAAAGGCCATGGTTAGTAATATAAAATGCTTATTAAATTCCTTTGTAATTCACTTTGTTTTGATTATGTTTGTTTATAACTTTTAAAATTACTCTTATCCCAAGGATATCTTTGTTTGCCCATTTCCTTCTGTGATAAAAATTGGTGTCTGAAAGGTAAAATGTGAAATTCCCCATTTTTAATATTTATATATACACAGTATGTATACATTTAAAATATAAGAGTTACATATCCTGGTCTCTCACATGCAAGCAGTAGATCGCAAAGAGTTTTGAGCTACACATACATTTTGCACAGGTATTGGAAAAAAATCTGTGAAATTTTTTTTTACATTTTAACAAATATACATAAATATAAGAACATAAATTACAGTAAAATATTGACAGCATTTGAGAAAATGTTGAAAACCCAGATGCACTGATACTAAAAGGCTTTATAATAATAGAAAAGTACAGCTCAGGGACTCACATTCCATTCTTCTTTTTAAATAAGTAAATACATCACATGAGACATGAGTTCCCTCTCTAAACAACTTAATTAGAGAAATGTACATATATCATCTCTATATCCCATGGAAAAAACCCAAACTACTCTGTCACTTATAAACAATATCTTCCCCACTGGTGTACACAGTTGTCACAACACTGACACATAAAAGGGCACACAATCAATCATTCAAGTCTATTCCTGAGAATGGAGTTTTCCCCAACTAACCCTCTGGTATACTTGCTAAAGAAAGATTGTGTAGAGGAGATTGCAAATGTGTCCTTAATCTAAGCTGTTCCACTGGAAAAGGATTAAAAAGAAAGAAAACCCAGTATAAGTAAAATAACGTGAAGCTACTTTCAAATCAAAATGTAGCCCTTTGTGCATGTTTAAAAATTCTAAATATAATTTCCCTATCAGTTATAAATACAAAGGCCTCCTGAGCTTCCCAGGAAACCGGACATTTCCATACTGAAAGGCAACACTCCCACGTCACTCACTTCTGCCAGCTTGTAAAGGCATAGAAAGTGGTCTTTGTTGTTGTTAAGAGTACAATCTAGTTCATCCTCAGTTGGCCAGAAGTGGTATAAAAAACAGCACTGACTTAATCAGCAGTTCCTTACAGGATACTCTGGGTTAGCTTGTGTGGTCTACAGGGAACCCAGTAGCAGCTTTTATACCTTCTTACTTAATAAAGAAATGTTAATACTTGTGTGAATAATAAATACAGAGTGTAAATACTTAGGATTTTTGCAAACGCTGTAACACCATTAGAACATGAGGGCTATTGTAAAACGTAACACTAGTGTTTCTCTTAACATCATATGAAAGGTGCAAGTGTTTCTTTTCAACATGAACTTTCTACTTTCATGATCTCACATAAAACAAACACAAAGGCAGCTTAGAATAAACCCCCAGGAGAGAGAACAGGAACAACAACAACAAAACCATTTGAAGATGTGTACACATAGTACAGGGTTAAAAAAATACAACACATAATTGTCATCTAGCCACACCTCAAGCCTATGTCCTACTGTGTCCATGAGAATTCAGTGCTTCAAGTTCTCTAACACAGGCAGGCGAGCCCGGAAATATACAAACCTCCGTTTGTGAATCAAAGCATCTCCTTCATCGAGTAGACTTATCACCTAGTAAGAATCTTCTGCACTCCAAATACTGTTTACATTCCAGTTGTTCACAACAACAGAGTTAAGGTCCAGTTTTAATTGATAAAAAATCTTGTTGGCAATTAGAAAGATTCTCTATAGGCAGGAAAGACGAAGTACAAATTTACCACACAGCTTCTGAAGCAAGCATCTCCTGCCTCCTATGCTTTAGTGGGTAAGAGTTTTTTGGGTGTTACTGGTCTTTTGGTCTGCCATAAGTGGCTATGAATGGTAATTGCATCCACACTAGCAGATAACGTTTTAGCAGGTATGTGGCTAAACTGTTTTCTGTCAGAATTGTACTTGTAAAGTCCCTCAATCATCTTTTTAGTGATAGATTTAGGACCTATCCCAGTCAGTTTATTAATTTCTTCAGTTTCTGGGCAGTAAGTATACAGAGACCTGAACTGGCAGCCTGAATCCCGGAACAAGATTAAGAAGTTGTTGGCATCTGACTTCTCCATTTCCTTTAGAACAGAAAACAAGAACAAGATAACAATGAAGCTGTAGTATTTTACTGAATGTTTATACACTGCTAATTATTTCTCGGTTAGAACTTATGACACAGTCTAGAAGCAAACCTTCTGTTAGTATCTGGCAGTGCCAGGGATTACCTACACTTGCTAAGTATGTGCTCATCACCATACACTACTGACATATTTTAAAGTCTCTACGTGGTTTTAATTAAACCTGTACGTCTTCCAGAACTCTGAGGAGAGTAACACCATCTAATACTAACAAACATCACTTCAGACCCTCTCAAATTCTAGGAGCCTGTCACAGTATTTTCCCTTGCACCCACCCAAACAGAAGACTCCTGAAGTTTGGAAATGCTACAAAATTTAATTTTCATGAGAACATGCTTACCTCTAATATTTTTTTCTTCTGACCTTCATTTACTTTTCCAGCCAAACAGCAATGAGCTAACGCATTCTGTATTATGTGTTTATTGGATTTTGCACTAGGTTCCTTGTAAAGCTTTGGTCCTGTAGGAAACATTTACAACAGTTATAGAAATAACATTTCCCAGACAGAAATGCTATCAGTTTTCTATGACACAACTGCCACACTGCTGACTCTGCAAGTGAGACCTGAGCTCTAGACGAGAAGCTGCTATGAAACCTCCTTTTTTGTTTGAAGACAGGTTTCCATTGCTGTAGCCTTGGATGTCTTGGAACTCTGCAGCTAGACCAGGCTGGTCTCAAAACTCACAAGAGATTTGCCTGCCTCTGCCTCCCAAGTGCTGGTATTAAAGGCATGTACCACCATTTGTCCAGCTCTTATGGTCTGACTACAACTCCAGACACAACATGGTTTTATTCATACAGGACACATTTGGAGAATGTTCTTGTGGCATTTTGATGCTGTCCCATGAAGGCAGTGTCAGAATTAAGATATTGCTTGTAACTGTTACACTGTCCCCTTAATCTTCCAGACTGGCTTGATTGTTTACTAGTGAGCTTAAAGTATAAAGGGCCTAAGAGTAATTCTTAGTTTACTTTAGTTTTCTTGAGACAGTGACTCACTCATAACTCTTCAGTCCAGGCTGGCCTGGAACTCATGGCCACCCTCTTCTCTCAGCCTCCCAAGTACTGGCGTTACAGTTAGAAGCCACCGTACTTGGCTTTAGCTTGTAAAAAGGTTAAGAAGGTAGTCATTTTTCTTGAAAGCACAGGATTTGTGTTCAACCCCCTAGAACCCACATTATATATATTTAAGTATTGGTAAGGTGAAGACAGGCAAATGAAACCCTGTTTCAAAAACACACAGCTGGATGTGGTAGCATATGCCTTCAATACCAGTATCCAGAAAACAGGCCAGCCAGGGGGACATAGTGAGACCCTGTTTAAAAATCCCAAAGCAGACCACCACACACACAGGTTGTCTTCTTGCTCTGCATGTGTACACAAAATGAAGAAAAGCATTCTTTTCCAGGTTGCTAAGACTGTTCAACGTTACAAATGCAGAGGGAGCACCATGGCAATACTGTCCAATCTCACACTAAAAGCTGTAAGACTGGGGCTGGAGATGTGACACTGGCTGCTTGCATCTCCACAGTACCTGGGTTTGATTCCCAGCACCTACCCAGTGGCTCACAACCACCTCGAACTCTAGCCCCAGAGCTGATGCAGAACCAGGTATGCAAGTGGGGAGCAAACATGTACATGGGCAAAACACTCATATACATTAGTGTAGATTTATGTTAAGGCAATACATGATTAGACAGGGAGAGGAGGTGGGAGAAGGGAGAGGAAATGGAAGAGGAGGAGTCAGAGGAGGATACAGAGTGTAGTGGTAAATCTGCCCAAAACAGACAGCAGTTTGTTTTCCTAGTTACTGAGTTGTGTTTTCATTGAATGGGTTTATTTGGGTTGAAGAGGAAAGTGCAACAAATTGGCGACTGGGTTAAAAAGAATATTGCAACACATTAGATAGATAGACGGATGGATGGATGGATGGATGGATGGATGGATGGATGGATGGATGAGCGGGAGGGCAGGCAGGCAGAAGGATGGAGAGGGAGGCTGTCAGATTGACCCTAGGAAGTTGTACCAAATAGATAAAGCATTAAAAGGGGAAGGAGAAGCTAGAAAGTAAATACACGAACAATTCTAACTGGTTCTTGGCTACTGAGGGTGTGGTAAGGCTTCCAACTCTGCAAAACCGCAGGAACATGGGACCGTCTCCTTTTTCTGTTTCCTTCCTTTCCTTCATCTCACATAGGTGCCTGTCCCTCACTCCCGCCTCTGCTCCATGTCTAACTGTACCCTCATTTTCTAGTTTCTAGTCTGGCTTTAGTCAGTGCTGTCCACCCACAGAGCTTTAAAGAGGAGCTAGAGGGAACAGGGACAGTGAGGATGATGTCTCCTAGATCGAATGCACTTACCTTTAGGGTCCCTTGATACTGTAATTATCATTACTATTTTGATGGTGCTAAAAGTTAGGCTCAGGCCCTCACGCAAATTAGGCAGAGGCTTCCAGTGCATTTTATTTTTATTTTGAGATAGAGTCCCATTAAGTTACCCAGGCTGGTTATAACTGAAGTCTTGATGTTAGGGAGAATTATAAAGTTCTTATGGAATAGAATCTCCTTCATTAGTTATAAGGAACAATATTTTGTTGATGAAACTTCTCTAAGGTTTCTTTGAGCCCAAATTACCACACAGGAATGGCCAGTAAAATGGGCAGATGGTATCTGAGTTAGGTCAACCTTACTCAGCAGGAGTGAGCCACTGCCTCCTTCAGTGGAGCTGCATCACTGAAAGGCTAGCACCTCAGTGAGCCCTTCTTTACTGCAGCACACGCCTGTGTTTGTGATGCAAAGTGAGCCTGTAAGTCCTGTACCACACTCTACGCCTGTTCTCGTTAGTGTGTTAAATTAGAGTGCTCCCCTGAAAAACTCACACAAACCTGTGTATTCTGTTCCAGAAGCCACTGAAGAAGTTGTGGATGCGTTTTCCCAGTCTTTCTCGCCATTCCGACTGCCGCAACGACTTGGAGATAAGAAGCCTTCTACAGACTCTGACCTAAAAATGAGTATCTTACATTTTAAGTCTCAGAAAAAAAGAATCTTTGAGCTCCTGATGATGCATGTTATAGTATCAACCAAACCAACCTAGAGCTTTAAAGAGAGATAGTGTATCTTCTTTATGCCATAGCAGGCACACTGTAAACATCTGTTGGAATGAACTGTCCCATGTGCAATCTGGCAGCCAGCACAAGAGTGGTGCCAGTGACAGTCTGTCCTAGGTCCAAGAAGTGCTCTGCGCTCTTTTGTGATGTGGGTCTCCTAATTCAAGGTGACACTGATCTTTCAAGTCTATATGCTAGAGAAATAGTATCAGGGTCCTTGTATCTGTGAGTTACATACAAATGCTCCAGAATGTTATATTCAAATAAGCAAGTACTTTGGGATTATTCTAATGTCATTGTCTTCACTGGGAAAACAGATTTTATTTTTCTTTATTATTTAATCATAGTTATATTAGCAACTATTTGTATAAAAATACTATTAGTGTTTATAGCTTGTAAAAGCATTTGTTAATTCAAATTCTAAAAGAGCACTGAAAAGTAAACAGATCTTATAACTATAGCATATTATTATATATACCTATATAAAATTGTAAGCTATAGTTAGTAACTATATATTATATATAACACTTAGTAACAATATAGTGTGTGTGCATGTACATACAATGTCATTCAGAAGGTTTGATGACAACTTGAAGCCATTTCTCCCTTTCACCGTGTGGGTTCTGTAGATTAAACTCAGGTCATCAGACATGGCGGCAGATGCCATTACCTACTGAGCCATCTTAGTGGCCCCACCTCATATCATTTTAACATTAAGTCTTAAATCAGCAATGTTAAAAATTTGTGATGCTTCACTTATTATAAAATAACTAAATTTTTATTTATATTTTTATGTAATTGCAAGTACCACATTCTTTCCTGTGACAAACATTCAAAAGCTCTGGGCTTACCTTGGCGTCCTCTTGCCTGAGTGAACACTCTCGGTATCACCTGTGTTCAGCGATGCCAAAGAGAGGCTAGAGACTGAAAAAACACGGTAAATTCGTGATCCTGAACAAAAACAAAATTGGAAATGTAAAAGAAGAAACTAGAAAAGAGGCTGTTCATTAGATAACACCAGCAATGATAACTGGACTTTTGCTATTTTTTTCTTTACTCTGAATCTAGGCACACAGCATGTCCCACGCATATATCCACAACGTAAACTAAGAATAAGGAATAAAGCTTGAGGCAACAATAAAACTAACTTGCTGTTTCAAAAGTGAAGTGGTAACAGAGACCTAATTCCCTGACCAGGGTTTTTTCAAGAAAGAAACATATATTTAGCAATATCTAATTCCTCTGTGCAAAATTAGCTTATTATACTCTTCTTCCAACATTTTTTAGTTTTGATTCTTGTTCCATGACTCTTTGCCTGCACGTCTGTAGATGCTGGCTGTGTGCCTGGTGTCCACGGAGGCTAGAAGAGGGTGCTGGATCCCTGAGTTATGAACCACTGGTTGTGAACTATTATGTGAGCTGGGACCTGAACCCTAGTCCTCTGCAAGAGCAGCAAGTGCTCTCACCACTGAGCGCCTCCAGCCATCTCTTCAGCACATCGGCCATATTTTGTATCAGTCTTGCCAAACCAGGCTTGTTCCTACAGCCTCGGAATTTGGAAGACTGGAGCAGAAATGCTAGCTGGAGGCAGGCTGTGCTGAAGAGCAAGCACATAAGCCAAGCCTCACTGCCCACCCAATCCAGAGTAACTTACACAAGTTCTTGTTTAATATTAGGGTAATGGGGATAAAATCTAGAGCCTCAAGGATATTAGGCAAGGCCTCCACTTTTTATCTTCAGCTCTAACTGTAGAAAATTTCTGAAATTTTCCATGATATTAAATATTTATGTATATTGAAATTTTCAACTCCAAGAAATTATAATTTTGAATTTTTGACTATTTGTATCTTAAAGGGAAGACTTCTAAAATCTTGACCTGATGTTCTTTCCTATCCAGATAAGAATGTCAGTGGCAGGGCTTAGACCTCCCATGTGAAGTCCTGAATTAGAACAGACAAAACAGATGTACAGGTGTGTCTCTTCTGCCTTTCACACACGTGACATTTATCCTCAACTTATGTTTTTAAACAGTAGTTCCTGCGTTGGGGACATAGTGTAGTGGCTTTGAATTCCACTTGCTTATCAAGCACAAAGCCCTGGATTCAATCCCAACACTGCATTAGAGGGTGGTACATGCCTGTAATTCCAGCACTCTCCGGGCAGAGGTTGGAGGATCAGAAGTTGAAGGTTATCCTTAGCTATACAGTGAGTCTGAGGTTAGCCTAAGCTGTATGAGTCCTTGTCTAAGAGGGGAGGACATTATATCTGCAGATTCACGTTAGGCATTCACATTTGATCTGCTGGATATATGCATGCACACACAATGCACCTGGATTAAATACAAATTTCCTTTGCTTATTTTGGTTTTCCAAATAAGACCATGCATCACCTCAAACAATGTATCCAATTTAGTATCACCAAAGCACTGTCCAGTTAGTACGCCAAAGCAAGCTGGTGTTTATGAACAGACCTCCTCATAAGTAACTGGTGTTACCTGGAGGGCCTTTGATTGGCGTTTTGGGAGATTCAATATGGTCTCTGTGGATAGACTTTGGTCGCTGTTTTTTCTGCTTTGCCACCTGAGGACGAGGCCTGATCACTGTGTCCATGTCTTCCATCAGCTTCAGCTGTTTCCGCCGCATGTACTCCTGCCTAATGAACTCTCTCCGTGCTCGCTCGTCTTCCTTCTTCTGACGCTCTTCTTCAGTTTTTCGCCTAAGAAGTCAAATGGCTGAATAGGTTATTCTGCATACCAAATACAAACGACACTGGAGAGTTACATGTTTGATGGGAGGAAACTATTTCAGAACCGTGGGGAAAAAAATCATTGTTGGCTTAAAATGTACTTGAGCAAATTTTAAATTTTGGTCGTGTGTGTGTGTGTTTCTCATTATTTAAATTAATGGCTTTTAAACATTAGTATTGATTTTCAAAGTTACTACTCATTTACTCTGACAAGCAAAATGAATAGTTTGAACTTCTAAAACCACCCAGAGCCAACAATGAATGGCCTGGCTGCTTTTTACACCCAACATTCCTGAAGAATCCTGTTAGTATGGTACTGATGCAACACTACCCTGCAGGCACACTTGCAGCTCTAAAGAGCCCCGAGTCCTGACATACCTGCACAGCATCCTCCTCACCTGGTCTCCTCTTTCTTATGCTCCATTTCTGCTTCCAGCTGCTGCTTCCGAAGCTGAGTTTCCTTCTCTCTTCTTAACCGTTTCTCCAACAAAGCCGCCCGTTTCATTGCCATATCATTTTCTGCCTTTTGATCATCCTAGAACAAAGAGTAAACATTTCATTTACCATAGCCACATTTTATGGTTACTATTATATCTGAAGGTTGGAACTAATTACAACCCTACAAATGTGGACATGACACACAAAATGTAAGAAATCCTTAAACTTAATGGCCGTCAAAAGAAGGAAATAAGTGCTTTCTTATTCTGTTTCAGCTTGTGTACATGTGCACGTGCACGCCACAGTGCATGTGTGGGGGTTGGTGGATAACCTGCAGAAGCCTGTTCTCTCCCTCACCATGTGGATCTCAGGGACTGAACTCAGGTCTTTAGGTTTGGTGTTAACAGCCTTTACCTGGTGGGCTGTCTCATGGCCTAAAAACAATTGTTTACAAAAATTACATTCTCTGAACTAATGTGTGCATGCATACATGCCACGGCCCCACATGGAAGTCGGAAACAACCTGCAAAAGCTGCTTCCCTTCCTCTACAATGTTGGTCCCAGGGATCAAACTCAGACTGTCAGAATTGGCAGTGTCTTTCCCCTGAGTCATCTCACTGGCCCACAAATAACTTGTTTTCATCCTAATAAACAACCTAGAGTAGCAGAGTGTGGCCTCCATTTTAAAAATCACATTTAAATTATAATGAAAACTCAGATAAAAAGCTTTCCAAAACTCACAGCAAATGTCATGTCACATAAATGGCACACTGTTGCATGGGCTCGTCTTCAGTTTAGTTTTTGTTTTGTTCAGCTGAGGTACTGAAAGTTTGACTGGTAGGTCACTTGGAAGCAGAGCTAGGTATAATTTCCTTTTCTGAAGTTCTGCATTCTCAGTGTTGTTCAGGACCCGTAACCCTCCTAGACTGACTGTCCTCAGTCAGCTCCCAGAACCCTCTACGGTGCAGGGCTTACAATCCAAGCTGCAGAACCCTCTACGGTGCAGGGCTTACAATCCAAGCTGCAGTACCGACTCACTGTCTCACAGACTCCTTGAGGATGCTTATGTTTTAGTGGCTAATGCATTTGCATTATGTGCTGGACATTACAGGTTTTGAATCACACAGGAAAGAGGGACTTTTGTCTCTCTCTCTCTCTTTTTTTTTTTTTTGCCTGGGAGCCTAGAGACAAATTTCATGGTGAACAGAAAAAGATCAAATCAAATCATCAGCTGAAACATACCTTTCTGTCTAGCTAACAAACTATACATACTACACTATGCTTTGGGTAAAAAGAACCAGTGCCCCTGCGTGTTCACAGTAATCGAGAAAGAAAAGAAAAACACGGTAACTAAAAACTATGGATTCCAAGTGCAATGTCAGTATACTCAGGACCCCACAGAGACACAAGGTGAAGACAGTTAACCTAGGAAGCATGGCAGTCTTAGAGGAAAGAGTTAAAGAGCAGTCTAGAAGCTACAAGGAAGAGTCTAGACAAGCAGGTCTGGGTTATTCTACCCAAGTCCCTGAATTGTGCTAAGGTTTGAACTTTATAAATGTTCACTCAGAATGCTGGAGGACACAGGCTCACTGCTCAGAACCACATTTAATATGAAGAAGGTGCCTGCAGTGGAGCCAGGCTCATGGGGACAGTGGCATAAAGAACAGGATGGCATGAGCAGAGGCTGGAGACCCATGTAAGAAATTATACCCATGCCCAGGAGATGGAGTCAACAGGAAGGAAAAGAATGCAGATGTGGATGGATGCCCAGTTTACAGTGAGGATGCTCCTGCCCCCAGTTTCCTTTCTGGCAAGGAAAAAATGGTAACAAAGGTCTCTAAACTTGCATTTAAAAAAATTGCTATGTGTTAGTAGTAGTCTATTAAAAAATAGCATTTCTTTATGATTAACAGACAAAACACGACTTACATCCATTTCTAAATGCTGAGAGAAGCCTAAGGGACAAGCATTTTGAGATAAAATTTAAAATAAATCACAATAAAACAAGCAAAACCCACTGTCTCAACAGTCTCAGTTTGCTTGTTTCTTGCCACTGCTGATGCACACGTCACCTATTTTAAGTTCTCTAACTGTGGCTTCTTGGCACACTTCTAAGTAAATCTACCCCGAGCATCTTTACCAAGCCAGAGGGAAGAAGTATGAGCAGCACATGTTCTGACAGTGAAAAACACCCTCTTCCAGTAGTGATGGGATAAGAGAGGAGGAGAAAAGCTTTACTCTATTTCAAGCTTATGTATAAAGCCCAAGAACCTCACTATCAGGAAGTACACTGTCTAGGTTCTGCCACGTGTTTGGCTGAAGTATTGTTTAACTACTGTAATCTAACAGCAATGGTAAAATTAAAATTGAAAGTCCTAATCTGCACAGACATAGGACTAGCGATTACCTGGTTTTAGTGCATTACCAACAACAAATCTGAAAATACATTTCTAGTTATAGAAAAGCAAACTGTGGACCACAGTGCAGAGCATAAGCAGGTAATACCACAGCCCATAGATCGTGTATACATCTCTTTTCAAAATGTTTTTAAAGGACTTTTTTCAGAGGTGGATAATGTAGCTATATATTGGCAGAGCTCTGTTCAGTATGCAAAGCACTGGCTTTGGTTCCCAGAACTGCAGAAAAAGAGAAACTATATCTCAATGATAACATCAAACTACTACACCCTTTTGACAATATTTCACTTTATAAGATCCTATCTGATAAGTCTGCAAAACTCAAGTTGATAAACCTTAACATATATTTAAATATGATGCAATTTGACTGTTTTTACCAATTAGAAATAGATGAATTCTTAAAAGGGCTTCAACAAAAATGAGAACATGTAATATAACAAGTGTGCCCTAGTACTTCTGTAGCCCAAGGCCTGGTTTACCTAGACACATTTCAGGAATAATGGCTGACTTATAATACATGATACTGTTACTGAGGAAGTAAGTATCAACTTAAGAAATATATAGGCACCCATCCTAAGAGTGTGGTTCAAAACTATGTCATTAGTATTACCTTAAAGAAGAAGCCACAGCACACTTTCTGGTCATCATCAAACTGTTCCTTGTCACTCTCTCCATCCATCTTCTCAACAGCTACATCAGCCTTTTCAGGGGGTTTTAGATCTGACAGAGACACTTCAATCAGATTGACATGTTTAGGAGCAGTAGGAGGGAGAACGGGTTTAGGAGGTGGATCTGTGGGCTGATTCAGTTGGTCCTCATTTGGTGTCACACACACTGTCTCTGTGATGGGCTGAGACAACACTTCAGACACTGTTGATTCAAGAGGTTTAATCTCTTTCTCCCCAGGATTACGGTCACAAGATTCCAAAGTCTCTTTGCACTCTGAGGGCTCCTTTTTAATCTCCTCTTTTGGTTTGGGCTCTTTTTGGGGTTCTCCATCATCACCAAAACATACGAATGATCGTGTCTGAATAGGAACCTGACTCGGGGAAAACCTCCTTAACCGAGGAAGACTATCCACGGACCGAGGAGGTGTCAAGGTTCGATTCAGAGGAGTTATTTTTAATTCATTTGGCCTTGGAGTCCTTTGATTTTTAACAGAAAAAGATGCACTCTTCCTAGTAGAAGACTGTGGAGACGGATGAGTGGGGCGTGGGGAGTCTGCTGAGAATGGTGCAGCAGCTGATGACAGGCCTGCCTGTCTAGGTTTAAAATCGCGGATCTGCTTCTGTGGAGAGGGCTGTGGAGGTGAAATCACCCAGGACTGCTGCTCTCTCATCTGCATTAACATCTCCTGCTGAAGGGACAAGCGCTGCATTTCTTGCTGTAGAAAGTGCAGGGATGAATTCAGTTTTTCAATGGACTTTGTGTACTCTAAAATTTCTCCTTCATTTAAAGTCTCTTCTGAAGGGCTTGCCAGGTTCCACTGCTTCTCGGGATCAACAGGTGTGGTTGGGGACTTCAGCCATTTGCCCTGAGGATTCTCCATGCTTTCTTTTATGTCTGCTAACGACTTGCTCCTTTGTCCGTCCATTTTCTGAGATTCCTTTTCTTTTGCTCGGTCAGTATAGACTTTCTCATCTTCTGCACCTGCTGCTTCCTCTCGGAGAGGGGAGATCCCATCCCCTTTCTTTTTCACTACAGTTAGGAACGCTGTCCTTCCCATTTTCTGCCTCTGCTTGGTAAAAGCAGCTTCCATTTTCTTTTTCTGGGCTTCGATAGCACGTCTCTTCTCCTCTAGTCTCATCCTAAGATGCACCATTTCGGAAGCCAACAGCTGTGTGGTGTCCCGACCTTGGGCAACACTCGCTTCTTCTGGAATCTGAGCCCAGGCAACCACGTGAGGGATATTCAGTTCTGAGCCTTCCGGTGTAGTTTTTTGAGAACTGCTCCCACTACTTTTCCCGTCAGTATGATTCAGTTTCCTGAACTTCTGCTCAGCAAAGCTGGTCATTTTTACCCCAGAGCTGGAGGAGGCACTGCTCCCGGGCTGAGACTTGGTGCTGATGGTACTGGGACAGGGGCTCAGGGCTTCTCTGGGATTGCTGGCCCTCATGTCATAGTCCTGAAGAAGTTTAGATGCATCATCCATATCAGAGTCTAAACTAACAGTATAATCTCTCAAGGAAGAGTCTTCGTCCATGGTTTCCGGAATGTCTTCTGAAGGAACGTGAATTCCAGTGTCGACTTCTGTAGTGTCTGTTATGGGACTCAAGGCACCTTTTGGATCAGTTATGTTATCAGGACTGGCCTGGTTTAGCTTGATATTTGAATTCAGGATACTCAGATCCTGACCGTGAAGAAAGAAACCATTAGCAATCTGATCTGGCCGCGGTGTATGAGGGGGTTTTTCAGTGTCGTGGATTATCTGTAATGCTTCTTCAATGCTTGGTGTTTCAATCCGATTCCCAAACTCGTCTAGAAGCACTCTATTTTGTAAGGCCCCATTTGGGAGCTTGTAGTGAGTATTCTCATTAGAGTTTAGCTCATTTGTGTTGAGAGGCATGTAAGATTTGAGGTCACCATGAGGGTCAGCATGAAGTTCTTCTTCAATGCTCTCCTCCTCTTCTCCATTCACTGGTTTGAAGGACAAATTTTTCCTTATGTGTTTGGATGCACGACTGTTATTGAGAGTGAGCCCTTCATTACTAACAGAGCGAATGATTCCTCGGTTTGGAGTGGAGCTCTGTACATTGTCTTCTTTATCAAAAGAAATATCAAATGAAACGCCATGCACCGATGTTCTAAAAAAGACGTGAAGACAAAACGTTGAAGAAATGGCAGGAAATAAACGATTTAAAAAATACCATTGAGCAGTTGTTTGGAAGTCTATGCCCTTCCTTCACTTTCTGTAGCTTTGCTGACCTCATGGCGAGACTGGGATGCTTCATCACTTTCAGTTTATCCCCTTGACTCTATTAATCCCCATGCTGTCCTTTCCAAAGTTAGGTCCTAACTGAAATTTAGCTTTAACATGTTGAGTAACTACAACAACAAAAAAGCAGAGTGAAATAAAACTGGCATTTTTTTGGGTAATGTGTCTATACCAAGAATAACTTTGTTTTTACCTTTTCTCTTTAGGCCATGTTCCTATGAAGCCATCAACATAAGACATAGATGAAGACCTTCTAATTCCTCCTTCAAATGCAAAAAAAGAAAACTCATTGAAACCATATATTTGACATATTTGAGAGCTCATTCATGGCACAAAAAGGTGGAACCTCAGTAGCAACAACACAAAGTAAATAATTCCCTTTTTTTAAGTTTAAGGGAGCAGTATGTAATTTATAGCTAACACCTGACTAGCAAGAGAGGTTTTGAGTTTAATCCCCAGTAAACTACCTTCCTGACAAAATAAGTACATACATATAAGGAATTTTAATTTTTATTTATTATCTATACAGCATTCTACCTGCATGTACATGGGAAGGCCAGAAGAGGGCACCAGAACTCATTACAAATGGTTGTGAACCACCATGTGGTTGCTGGGATTTGAACTCAGGACCTCTCAAAAAGCAGACAGTGTTCTTAACCTCTGAGCCTTCTCTCCAGCCCCAAGATGTTTATTTTATTGACAAAGAAACACATACATTAAGTGTAACGGCACATGGCAGTAATACTAGTACTTGGGAGATTGGAACAGGAGGGTTAGTAGTTTAAGACCAGCTTGGGTACCACAAAGAGACCTCAAAATAATACAAACAGGGCATGGTGGCACACCTCTGTTAGCTAGACATGGTGGCACATGCCTGTATTCCCAGCACTTACAGAGCAAGACAGAAGCATCAGAAATTCATGGTCAACTATGGCTACATAAGGACTTTGATGCCAGTCTGGGCTATGTGAGACCTTGTTCCAAAACAAAACTAAAGCACAGGGACTAGGGACACAGCTCACTTGTGCTGCAGTTGGCTAACACATGATACACAAAGTTCTTGGTTTAGTCCACAATACCTCAAAAAAAAAAAAAAAAAAAAAAAAAAAAAAAAAAAAAAAAAGCAGGCATGGAGCTATAGATTACCTATCACACATATGACAGACTTACAGAAAGGACTAGGTATTTATATTTATTTGCACTTATTTCCAAGTTAGCCTACTTAACAGCATTTTCCTCAATAGGTTTTTTCAAATACATTACCTGAGGCTGAAGAATGAGTTTGGGGACGTGTATATCTAAAAGGCAAATGATGAGACAGTAAATATAGCTCCTTCCCAATGTACCACCATAATATATACAATGCATTCTCCTCTCTTCTACACCACCCACATACCTTTTTATAAACAATGAAAAAAATTTAAAAACATTAATTTTCAGTATTTTGGGCAAATTTAAATTTCCAAAACCTTTTGTACAATAAAACCCCAGATGGTCCTGACAAGGCTTCCAGCCCAGCGTCTGTAGGCCTTTCCTGCTGTGACGGATCTGACGGAGCTCTGCCCCTGTACTTAGTCCACAGGAACTGACAAGCTTTCTTCTCAGTAACAGTGACAACTGGCCAGATCAATATCTACTTCTAGTCCTCCTTTTAAGTTCTAAGCCACCATGTTCTACTGTACCAAGTGAGGTTATATATCCTCATCCCCAGTTGATGGAAATCAGGGGTACAAGGCTGTAGCTTCAACAGCTCACGAAACTCACACGGTCTTTCAGCTCAGACAAACAGACTCAGGGCACTGCCAATGTTGTGACTTTACCGCTTATGAAGGCTCAGTCAACAAGCTTTTTCTAGAATGCAGCCATACTGAACTAAAGAACTGCCTCTGCCCACACCAAATGCTACCTGGGGTCTGTGATTCCTTCTCCCGACTATGAGCACCTGTCTTCCCGGTTTATCCGGACTCACTGTTAGGCCTCTGAGGTCCTGCCTTCTGAGATACGGTCTGCAGCTCATACTCTCAGAGAGCGTAATCCTGAATACCAGTTAACTGGTTATTAAAATGTACTCATTCTTTTCTTCTTCCCCAAATGATAGCTACCATGATATAAAAGCTGGTTAACTATCTCATTTTCAAACTTGCAGAGGATTTTGATGTTGTGATACTCCAGAATCAAGCAGGAACCAAGTATATGGGAGAGCTGCTGAGCCTGTCTTCTGCTATGACTGCTTCCTTTTTATTCCTATGACCTTTGTTTTAGGTATAGTAATATCCGTAGATGTGACCACCTTATTCCCAGAGAGAGGAGAAGTTAATCAAATCCTTCCTCAGAAGTTCTACAAAGGACCATGTGGAGACTCACAGACATCAGAGGGCCTAGGGGCCTAGGATGACAGACAGGAACTCCTCAAGGAAAAGGGTTTGGAATCTACCTGGTAATTGGGGTTTTCCTAGAAAAGAGAGAGAAAATCCACTGGGGTATCTAAGTAAATGGGATGAGTCTCCATAGGATTTAAGCTTTATTTCCCATGGCCAGAGATGGGGAGACTGTTCATTCAGGGTCCTTATCCTAATCATGACGGAATGACCCATTCTCAAAGCTTCACTGGTCACTTCTGAATGGAAGGGCCACAGTACAGGAACGACAGACAGTCCAGAACACTGAGCATTTTCTAAGCTTTCAAGGGAAGAAATGGTCAATCAGAAAAGCACCAAGTTAATTGTATTTAGAGTTTCCCATGGGAAAAAATAAGCAGACATTCCTAGACTAGCTACCCCCACCCTTTCTTTTCTTCTTAGGTGCTGAAGGTCAAACTCAGGACCTTGTATGTGCTAAGTAAGCACTCTGAGTGATGTCCCCAGCATGAGAGCAGCAGTCCTCCATAACTTAACCCCCTGCACCATACTGCAAGATAGGTTCAAAACAGGAAACTCAGTGAAGTAGCAAAAACCAGTGAACTAGAGGCTGAGGAGAGTAAGGCAGTTCCTTTACAGATGGCAGAGAGCTCATGGAAGATAGGAAACACAGGCAAACAGGGAACTCCAAGTTCAGTCACACTGTGGGTTTCACAAGTGAGTGTTAGCTTCAGAGTAAGTTCTTGTTTTTATGTAATGAGGCCAAGAATTAATGAGAAGAGTACTTGGAAGCTTTTGCTCATTACTTTTTAAAGTGTATTTTTAATAGATCTTCCTGATTTCCTAAAAATCCACAAAACACAGTAATTTTAAACAAAAGAATCAGACTGGAGAGTCTAAAGTCAATAAAAATTTCAAGATGTAATAAATACAAATGAAAGGCTAAGTCTAGGTGCACTGGTGTTAATCTCAGCACACAGG
Source organism: Micromys minutus (assembly GCF_963924665.1). NCBI lineage: Eukaryota > Metazoa > Chordata > Mammalia > Rodentia > Muridae > Micromys > Micromys minutus. Next base: position 27,325,893 of record NC_137975.1, read on the forward strand.
AGGCAAGGGCAGTGCACCTCCGTGAGTTAGAGTCATCCTAGTCTAGAGAGTCCCAGGCTGGCCAGAGCTACACAGTGAGACCCTGTCAAAACAAAGCAAAACAAACAAATCAACTATAACAATTAAAAAAAAAAACCAGAAAAAGGAAGGAAAAAGCAGCAGACTACTTATAGATCCCACTTAACCTTTTCTTTAACTGAACTGCTAGATGTGCTAATGCACGTGTTTAATACCTTGGATTAAAACTTGGAGGAAAAGGCAGAAGGATTGAGTTCAAGACTAGCTTGGTCTACAGAGTGAGTTCCAGGACAGTCAGCAGTACACAGAGAAACCCTGTCTAGAAAAACTAAATAAATAGATAAATAGCTATTTTAAGCTGGCAAGACTTTATCACATACTTGGAGCAGTAGCCAGGATTATCCTGATACTAATTAGAACATTCTTACTTAACTTTCAATTCAGCTCCTGATATAAAGACAGAAGCATTCAAAACAGATTCAATAATATATTTATTTAATTCTACCTGTTAATAACTAGATAACTAGAAAACAAAATAGTGGTGTGGTGAGGTGATTTAAATGGAAAAAAGGGGAGGGGGCTCCCACTGAAACAGGAATTTGAATGCTTGGGCCCAGCTGCTGTTTGGGGAGGCTATGGAACTAGGAGGGCAGTCTTGCTGGAGGAAGTCTATCACTAGGCATGCCCTGAGGGTCCAGCCTTGCCCACTTCTAGTGTGCTCTCTGCTTCTGTGTTTGCAGCTGAAGAGGAAAAGCTCCAAGCTCCTTGCTCTGGCTTCCTGCTGTCTACCAGGTCTGGACTACCAAGCCAAATGAACTCTTTTTCCCCTTAAACTGCTTTTGGTCATGTTTGATCACAGCAACAAATATGAGTGGGGAAAACCTGTTTCAAATTTTTTTTATAATAGGAAATTTACAAATCCTGGGCCAGCAAGATAGCTCAACAGGGAAAGGGGCTTGTCAAGCCTGATGACCTAAGTTTGCTCCCAGGAATACGTCATAGAAGGAGAGAACTGACTCCTACAAACTGTCATCTGACCTCCACACATGCTCACATACATAGGGTTAAAATGTCACAATCCAGATATAATTTTACAAGTTCTCTGAGGCCTAAGAGTCATCTATTAGATATTTTCAGTATTAATAACTGAGTATCAAATAATTCTCAATTACAGGAGTAATGCAGCAGCAAAGTTTAATGTTAGGTTCCTCATTTGAAACTTACGTTATTATCTCCCACTGTCCAGTGTTGATTCATTAAAAACCTACTTATGAGACACTCATTTCAGTAGAAATTTCAATTATTTAAATTAAAATAGGTCTTAGTAGCATAAGTTAATTGTAAGTTAATTTACAAATCTAACTATAAAATTTAAAACCTTTTTTTAATGTTAAAATATTATTTGGTGTCATTAGTAAATGACATGGACTACCTGGAGCTGAAGTCAGAGCTAGATGAACTATCCAGGATGTTTCTTTTGGCAGCATTTAAGACAGGAACGGATGGCACGTCTTTCGCAGGCTCAGCTAGAATAAAAGATAAAACTTCAAAACCATATAGTCAACTGATTTCTAACACTACTGCAGGCATTCTGAGCCATAAGTAATTATTTACATTTTCCATTCTACTTCCCTTATTAGTTATAGAGTTATAGAGTAACGTGTTCTTTCTTCTTTTCTTCACCTCCTTCCTTCTCCTTCCTTCCTTCCTCTCCCCCCCACCCCCCCAGCTGAGGATTAAGCCTAAGACCCCAGAACTGCCTCTGTTTTCTCAACTCATCTAATATAAACGTGCTCTTAAATAATTTCCAAAAGGTCAAAAGATTCTCTTAATATAATCTGACTCTTAAAATTCACTTAAGGTTAGTGGGGGGGAAGTACCATAAAATTAAGACAGATATTCAAGACAAGGATAAGCCCAGATGCTTAATATTGTGAAAGTTTTCATAGAATTTTAGAGACATGAGATAGGTTTCAGTTTTGCTTTTTATAAAATAGCTGGTAAGTTTGTAGTTAACTAAAGACAGAATTTCACCAGAATTCTAGTTTACATACACTTATAAGTACACTGAAGCTGTCTTCAGACACACCAGAAGAGGACATCAGATCCCTTACAGATGGTTGTGAGCCACCATGTGGTTGCTGGGATTTTAACTCAGGCCCTCTGGAAGAAAAGCCAGTGCTCTTAACCACTGAGCCATCTCTCCAGCCCCTCTAAACTTCTTTCAAAGTATTATTATCTAACAGCTCACTATTTAGAATCTACTTTAAATGGCTTTGAGATACCAGGATAGATCTCGCATTGCTCAGAATGTTGCCCCAGGGCAACATTATTTTATGAAGTAAAATTATACCTACCAGAACAATGTGTTTCTTTTGCTATTTTACAACCCTCTCCTCTTTCTTCCTAATTTTTTTCTTTCTATCTCTGGGAAGGCAGGGGTTAACTGCAGTGATTAGAAAAAGGAAAGTGGAGGCAAGGAAAGCTGCTAAATAGCTGAGAAGTAGAATGCATTTTATGTTGGGTATAGTAGCCACTGTTACAGAAAGAACTAACCCCATAATTTTTGCTGGAAGAAAGTTCTATGTTTAGAAGAAACACTATAGTTAGAAACATTTTCACCTGTAGGAATACATGTCTGATTTTAAAATGAAAGCCAGTTTTACTGTGCTATACACGGCATTTGCGCTATAAAACTCCAGAAGGAATTCCTTTCATTTATTTATTTATTTATTTTTTGTTTTCTGGCTGTGATGAAGTTGAACCCAGGTCTATATGCAAGCTGGCCAAGTACTCTACCACTGAGCTGTGCTCCCGGCCTTTGTCAGCGATCCAGTCTTTATTCACAGAGACTTCTGCAGAAACCCTCTTATTTCTTATTACTTTTATCAAAATTATATTGTAATAACAAAGGCTACTAGGATTTCATTGTTTAAAAGAAAATTAAGTCTTAATGTGAGTAGAGTTTGGGTAACACAGTGTTACAAAGATTCCAGTAAGAAATAACTGCAGATTAGAATAAAAGGTTTAAGGGGTGAATGGCGCCCAGTTAACACTGAAAGCTCCATGCCATCAGATATCAAGTACGTTTTTTCTGTTTCTTGCACATAATTTGGAGATTTTAAAATTTGGTGCCTCAACTACTAAGACATTAGACTTTTTATCAAGGATAATGGCTGGAATCTATAATAATAACAAGCTTCTATCTTAAAAAAAAAAAAAAAAAAAAAAAGGCCAGATGAGCTGGGTGGTGGTGACTCATGCCTTTAATCCCAGCACTGAGGAAGCAGAGGCAGGTGGATCTCCACGAGTTTGAGACCAGCCTGGTCTATAGAGCTTCTTCCAGGACAACCGGTGCTACACGGAGAAACCCTTTCTTAAACAAACAACAAAACTAAAAAACCAGATGAAATGTATAAACCTTCCATTTTTCTACATTGAAAATGACCAAGATAGATTACCTCCTTGTGGACGGACAACCCGAGGCTGCACAAATGAAGGCTTCACAACTTCGAACCACCAGAAGAGTTCTGCCATGAACACCAAATAATTACTCTACATAAGAGAGTTGAGAAAATTAAAAGAAGCCCTACATGAGGTAAAACCAATCATGTAATAGTCACAAAGTTATGCGTTATCCTCTCAAATATATATTTAAATTCTACACACTTGTTATTAAAAATGCTCACTCTGTTGCATTGAAGCTGGAGTAAACGTTTAGCCCGTGTAACTGCACATGCTCAGCCCGCTGAGGCAAAGCTCGGGCACCGAGTCTCCAGTTATACACAGCTCCGAGACAACAAACCTCCTTTCTTCCAGGGGAAACATATAAAAGTAGCACGAAGAACATTTACCGTTAAAAAAGAGTAAGACTTTTTTGAAAAAAGTATGTAATTTAAAAATTGTATTCACATGTTTGATAATGCTAAATTCAACAGTAATCCACATGCTAAGTAACGACAAACTCTACACATTATTATGACTAAAATAATATTGTTTTTAATTATTTAATGTATCTAACTTTGAAGACATTCAAGGATAATAATCTTTTATTACTTATACTGGAAAATGAAAATAATTTTTTAAATGGCTTAAAGGAGTTCTCAAAAGCATTCTTCTACAGGCTTATACATATCATATATAACTACATGCATAGACATATATATGATTTTAGAGTTTTGGGTTTTGTTTTATTTTGCTTTGAGACAGTCTTGAAACCCCAACAGTGGTGTTAAAGACGTGTCCTACTGTACTAAAATTAGGCTTACATGTTTATATATATATATACGTACATATATATATACATATATACACATACATAAAGAATAATTTCAATTTCAGGTATTTAATTATTTCTAAAAATAGCACTGTATGAAGCCTGTTTGTCTCATTATGGCTATTATCTCTGGAAATATGGGTATCTTCTGATGTCTTGCCTTCCACATATTTACTAATTAAGGCAGTAACATGAACATGCTTCCTTAGATTTTACCGCCTGAATTTCTTTCATATTTAAGCTGGTAACATTCAAGCATTCATCTGACATCCAGAAAGCAAAAGAATCAAGGATGTCTCTAAGTCTCTGATCTGAGTAACTGTGACTGCCACTGAATGGAAAAACAGGTGACAGAAAAGGTCTCTGACACTTTCCCAAACATCTCAGTGGATGTGGTGAATGTGGGACATGGAGGGAACAGGGCAGGAGACAGGATCCACTAGGCTGTTTACTTTCAGCATTGGTTTTCACTGTAAATTCCCAGGACAATCTAACACTTATTCATAAACAACTATTATTTGAAGCTATTGAAATTTGTACTTCCTTTTAAAAAAGAAAATGTTTCATCCCTTACACCGTGGACTCATCCCTGCTTGCCTTCATATAAGCTTTGCATTCCTAATTATATTCATGACTTACCCTTCCCTTCAACTTCTCTCACAGAAAAATGAGACCTTCTCTCGGTATATCATTGTATCTTATTTCTCCTCATCCCTCTACTCTTACCTCTGATGAAATTCCTTAAGAACAGACCCATCCCGACACCACACTTCTCCATGTCCCTCTGCTGAACCATTCCAGTCTCACACTGAGCTCCTCCAGAACAGCACTCGTTGGGGCTACCACAGACTTCTCACTTTATTTGACTTCTTGAACTATGATGTTCCTTCTTTTCCTTCTCTCACTATTCTGCTACCTAATGAATCCTAAGTGCACTGACTACATTTACATATATAATGACCTACAGAGCATTTGCCTTTGTAAATCTGACACCAAAATTCAAACAGTGATCCTCTTCATAAAGTGATCTTACTACAGTCTTACCTTACTGATGGCACTTCTACTCCAGAGACTCAGCCAAAATTAAAGCAGTGAGTGAGAAACCTTTGACTTAGCCTAAAGAGGATTTCTCCATCAACCATCGCTCTCCCAGAGAACCCCACAGAAGAGGTGGAAAGAGTGTATGAGCCAGAGGAAATGGAACAGGACCTCCTAAATCAACATGATCACTACACATATAAACTCACAGAGCTGAGGGAGGATGGACAGACAGGACCCCCTAAATCAACATGACCACTATATATGAACTCACAGAGCTGGGGCAGGATGGACAGACAGGACCCCCTAAATCAACATGACCACTATATATGAACTCACAGAGCTGAAGCAGGATGCACAGGGCCTACACTCATCTGCACCTGTTGGGGTCCTAGAGCTCAAAGGAGAAGTGGCATTCCCCATCCTAACCCAGAAGTTTTATCTTGAATAAATACCACCTGCACATGAACATTCTTTTCCTCTAAGCGAGTCGCACTGGGAAAACAAAATACTCTTAAGGGTAGGCTGCATGCCCAGCGGTAGATGCCTAAGAGAAAATGACCTCAATGGCATCTTTGAGATTCCCTTTCTCATTATGTCATGTCAGGACCTTTCCTTTTACAAGTTTTTATCTATTATTTTTAAAATTATTTATCTATCTGTCTGTCTGTCTATTTATCTATCTAACATCTATCTATCTAATCTCTTTTCTCTTTAACCCTGCAATCCTCCACATCCCCACATGAAATATGGCTTTCAGTTTAGTATTTATGGGATTACTGCCTGTGAGAACAAGTGGGTCTCTATTCCTTATGCTTTCTTTTGAGCTCTGTTTTTCCTTCTGTTTTTGTTTGTTTGTTCATTTTGTTCAATTCCAATGTGTTAGTTTTGTTCTATTCTATTCTAGTCTATTCTATCCTATCCTATCCTATCCTATCCCATCCCATCCCATCCTATCCTATCCTATTCTCATCCCAAAGAAGCCTATTTTCTAATGAGAGATAGAAAGGGGGTGGATTTGGAGGAGAGGGGAGGGAGAGCTAGGAGGAGTAGAGGAAGAAAAGAATGTAATCAGAATATATTATGTGAAAGGAGTAAAAAAGACTAACCATAAAACATGTAAACAATCTAACCAGCTTCATCAAACATCATTCTCCACGGCTTGTCAGCCCACGTGCCGACTACAAGGTCCACGTTCACCACTGTATGTTCACTAGTGAGAACAGTGCCAGAGCAGAATAGCATTTACTAAAGAGATGTAGAAATGTATCGACAACAAAACCTAAGTTAGAAAAGCACCCAAGCACTGGCAAAGGCATCTCTGATATTTGATGGCTAACATTTACCTGAGAAGTACCTCAGAGAGCAGTAAAGCACATTCCTGGTTATGTTTCTGCGAGCATTTCTGGGGAGGATTGATTAGCTTAGTGGAGAAAAATGGTTTGGGATATGGACAGCACATCCAAAGTGGCTGCTTAGGAGAAAGAGGAAAAGGAACTAGCTAGCTCAGGCACTTCCTGCTTTTTGTTCATCATGAGGAACAGCTGTGGTCCACCATGGTGGCCCACCTCAGGCTCTAAGACCATTATGACCTATACTTTGCTTTATAATCATTCCAGGACACCCTTTAAAGCCAATACTTACTTAAGCTCTGTAAGTATTGGTGGTAGGCATACACCCACACTTTTGAAGGAAGAATCTCATCTCTTGTTACATTTACCTATAATCAAAAACCACTTAATGGTTTCTACTCTACTCTGCCAACACTAAAACTGATCAATTTTATAGACAACTCTCTGTTTGCCTTTACAATGTACTTGTAGCTAGCGATGGATATTTAAAGAAGAAGAAAAAAAATCACCCCTCTTCAAGTTCTTCACTGACAAAGTTAATCTGTAAGCTTTGTTTTATATTCATTTATTTTTGGAGCTACAATCTGCTGGATCCCTGGCTGGCCTGAGTCATCACAAAGCTCAGGCTGGCCTTGAACTAAAGCCCCTCCCGTCCCCACTCCCTCCCTTCAGGAGACTGACTCAGGCTCCGGTGGTACCACTGAGATCCCCGTTTGCTGCACCGGCTTTTAAACTTTAACACAGCTGAAGGGAACGGTTTATTTACCTTTATGGACGAAGCAGCATAAAGCATGTCTTCTAGGCTGAAATGGCAGCAATGGTTTAAGTATTCTTGGCAAAATTCCTGAATCAGCTGCAGGTTATACAGACTATCGGCCAAAGACATGGTTTCTTTCAAACAAATATCTTCAAATAGAAAAGGAAGGGTTTTGGGTTAACCATGAACACTACATAGCTACTGACAGTACATATACGCAAGCACGTAATTTTTTTTTAACAAACATGTATTTATATGTAATAGCCATTAGACAGAAAGTTCAACTTTTTCTCAGAATTATACTTAAATCTTCCTTTTAAAAATCATGTTATTAAATATTACTGGTTTAAGCATTTCTTGGCATCTGCCCCCACGTTAGAAATTGTCCCTGAAACACCTACCCTCTAGCCGGACAACAGCAGGGCAGTAGAAGTGAATGAGGGCAGCCAGCGCGCAGCCGTCCGTGCCGTCCTTCAACAAGTTTTCCACCAGTGGAATGCAAGGCAGCTGCTTAAGCAGTGTTTGCTCCTTCCTGTAACGGGCCTACCACAGAAAGAGTTCGAAGTAAATGCTACACAATGCAAGAAAATAGACAAAACCAGAACTGTAGATTCTAGTTCTGAGTCACATTAGGAAATACAAACAGAAAGAATTCCCAACCACTCAGTCAACCTTACAGCAATGATACTAATTTCTCTTTCTCTCTTTCTCTTCCTTCCTTCTTTCCTCCCCTTCCTCCCTCCCCACCCCCCTTCTCTCTTTCTTTCCTTCCTTCCTTCCTTGTTTGTTTGGTTTTCTGAGACATGGTTTCTCTCTGTAATCCTGGCTGTCCTAGAACTCACTCTGTAGATCAGGCTGTCCTTGAACTCTGAGAACCACCTGCCTCTGCCCCCTGAGTTCTGGGATTAAAGGCTAGTAATTTGAAATCTATAAACATTTTAGCAATGATATCACATGGCATTTACTTAATGATAGTTACACCATCACAAAACTGTGTGCCCAGAAGTGCACATAACACTGCGTGTCTGTCTTTTTAAGTTCCCAGCAGTACTATAGAGTAGGTTTCACTGTCTCCATTTTAAAGATAAAGAAAATAAGAAATGAGAGTTTAGGTAACTTTTATCACACACACACACACACACACACACACACACACACACACACACATCTGAACACTTTGCATTTAAATCAGCTATGTTCCTTTACTGATTAAATTTTCATTTACTTTAATATTAGAGGGATTAATTTAGCTTTTGAAGATTTAGCTTTTGAAGCCTTCAAAGGGCAAAGGTATCATTTGAGAAAAATAATTAAAAGAGTTATCAAAATTGGTGAGCAGCAAAAAGTACTATTCACAAAGGAAAGGAGCTCCAAAGCAGTCTGTTCTGACTCCCATCTAAATGTCAGGGTACATGGCACCAGACTTCAGAACCAGTAATAGAGCCATTTTCCTTCTCTGTAAAATGGAGACAGTAAAACCTACTTTCTAGTACTGCTGGGGACTTAAAAGACAGTCAGGCAGTGCTATGTGCACTTCTGGGCACAGAGAGGTGATGAGTACTGGCTAGCCATTACTAGCTAGCAGCTTTCCTAAAGCCAAAAGGAATAATGCTTACGATCTACTAATGGTGCATGGACCCTTCTGTTAGCAGAAAGTATGATTACATAGGCTACCGATAGTTAGTAGTAGTCATTTAAAAAGGTATTTATTTTCTGTATATTGGCATATAAATATATGTGTGCCTTGTGTCCATGAAAGCTAGAGAGGGTCAGATCCTCTGTAAGAGTAGTAAGTACTCTAAACTGCTGAGCCAGCCTCAGATGTAGCTGTCTTTTTTATAAAGAAACAATTTAATTTTTTCTTCAATTATATCTAAACTGTCACCTCTGCAATTCATAATCAAAATACAACTGTGAAAACAAAGCTGTGAGAAAACACAGAATACCAAATTTATTGAACAAGACACATAACACATGAAGGTGCGATTCGATTCTTTCAAGTGGTATCCTCCAGAAAACATATGAAGACAAGACATGTATTTCTGCTTCTCTCTCCTTCATGGAGCAAGCTTTCCTCTTGGAAAAAGAACTTGGAGGAGGAGGCAGACATTATTCCCTAACTCATATGTCATCTATATTCAGAAAACAATTACATGTGCAATTTTTCCCACAGATCCTACTTTTCCAGTCTCCTTCTCATTCTGGGGGAGGTGGTGGTATGTCAGCGCAGCCTAAACTGCCACTAAACCTCAATCTCTGGCCTTGGCTTCTGAATGCTGGTGTGACAGCCGTGAGACATTGTGCAAAGTCTAACCTAGACTCTATGATTACTGACTTTTATACCATCCCTAAAAACCCTTCATTTTGTTGCTGTGAAATAATTTACAAAAAAGGGAGAAGAGGAAGAAAGAAAGTCCAATGGTAAGCTCTCTTTCCAGATGGTGAGCATTGCTCCAGATCTGCCTTCTTTTCTCCAGTCATCTAGCACAAGGTCTAGAAGGAACTAGCTTAGCATCACAAGCAAGACTAATTTAATGTATTCTATTATTACAGTTAACATGTGTGGATGAGAAGTATATGTGTGTTTGTGTGTCACGTGCTGACAATATGATTTAGAGTGGCAATCATGAGTGGCAATCTTCCTTAAGATTACACTCAATAAAAATCCACACTGAGCAAACAAACTTTAATGTGGGGTTTGTATAATTCCAAGGAAAGTTTATCTGCAGTCTATGAGTTATATGGAAACCTTGACATTGAATATGACTTTTGTTTTGTATTGTGTCCCAGGCTGGCCTTGAACTCACTACATAGCCAAAGATGAATATGAACTTCTGATTCTCCTGCTTCTGTCTCTCAAGTGCTGAGACTACAGATATATAAACACACCTAACTTAAGCAATAGTGGGTGTTGGGACCAAACCCAGAAAGTCCATGTTTTATAAATTCACCGCACAAAAATATCCCACAGTCTTTTTACAAACTTGAAAAATCTGGCATTCAAAAGTATCACCATATTATAAATCAATGGCTAAAAATGGTGCATTTTAACATTATATATGTATATAGTTTTAATTATATATAACATAATAAAATAACATATATGTTATATATATTTGTGTGTATGTTATATAGGCAAGTGGTAACTACTTGCATGCCTGGTGCCCGCATATGTCAGTAGAAGCTGTTGGATGCCCTGGGACTAGAGCTATGGGACTGTTAGCTGCTTTGTAGGTGCTGGGAATTAAACCCAGGTCCCTGGAAAGAGTAGCCAGAACTTTAACTGCTGAGCTACGTCTCTAACCCACACTAAGCTGCATGCTTTTATCAGGACAGCGTCTAAGAGGTCTTAGAATGCTTTAACTGCCCATACTTACACCAGAAATATCAATTATCGGGTCAATTCAGAGTTTTACACAGTATAAGTACAATACTGGTGAGGGCACAGATACACCTTTAATCCTTATCAAATAGTAAAGTGTTATCTTCCAATAGGATAATAAGAAAATTATTTTGCCCAAAACAATTTAAACATTCAGGCAACTTACAGGATTATTCAAATTCACTTTTATGAGAACTCTTTACTTCTAGCAAGACTTTGAATCCACACCTGCATCAGTAATAATGATCTGTGAATGCTGTGATGAGCAAATGTGCTTATTCTTTAAACTGTCCTTAAAACCGAATAGACCCATTATTTTATTTTATATTATGAAAATATATTAAAACCTGATCCCTCTACTTAATGATACAGATTTGTATTAAATGATGACACAGCAATCTATGAAGAATACCACCACTACCATTATAATCTGGAGAGAAAAAAATCAAAGTAGTGAAGAAAACTTACTGGAACCAGTTTCCAAAACCATTTGGAAGGAGACTTCAGAGGAAGCATGGAGGAAAACAGGGAAGCAGGAGGCAAAGGAAAGGTCATCAGAATCAACCAAGCAGAAGTTATAGCAGGGCTCCCACCAGAATCAACAAGGGGCATGCTACAGTGGGAAGCACAGCTGGACTCCATCCACAGCTCCCACAGGGCTGTATGCTAATTAACACTTCAGTGAAAACTGCCCAAGTTCCTAATCTGCAAGACCAGTGCCTCTTCCTCCCCTCTTGCTCTCCCTATACACAATCACAGTTTAGAATACTAGAGATATTTTAGCAACAAATAATTTTATTTCAGAGATTCAGAATCACTTAAAAACAAGCCCATATTATTAAAGTAAAAAGATCCTAAGCTGAGATTCTTAGACATTAGCGGACCAACTCTAAGAAGGGAAAAATATTCACTGCAATAATAGAAGCATAAAGCAAAAGTAGTAATGTAGCTGAAATGATGGGAATCTAAATGTTAGTTCATTACCTCAGGGTGTCTTACGGAATATTTAATTATTAGTGACTATTTATTTTGTATTTCCTAGAATAATTTCTGGCATCTCTAAACATATGAATAAGTCATCATAAGTATATGCCATATTGCAAAGTATACCTTTTGACCTCCTGGAGCTTCAGCTGTGTGGTGCTCTTTAGATTTTTGTTCTTGTTCCATTATGTCTTTCAAGTGTTCGTTTACCTTAAAATATAAAAAAATCACTTTGAATTTCATTAAAATATAGCAATAGAATGGCATGGTTCTAATTAGATCCCTAGTATCAAGTACGAGTAACACTCAAACAAAATATCATTTCTATAACTAGAAAATAGTACCCTACACGGAACTTTACTTAAAACTCTAAAACCAGGTCCATAAATTACACAGTACATATTGAGCACCTACTGTCCTATGCAGTTTCTGATATACAGTGTAAGTTCTAGTAAGAGCTCATCATACTTTTAAATTCAGCACAAGCAAGCATGAAGTATGCATTCATTTCTCTGTGCTCCTGACGGTGGGTATGATGTGACTATCTCTGCTTTTACTTCTCCACAACGAGGAACTGTAACTTAGAACTGTTAGCTGAAATAAGCCCCTTGCTCTCCTAAGTTATCACAGCAATGGAATGAAACAGGACATGTGGCCTCCTTATAACTGATACAGGAAAGAGTGACTAGAACCTAAGCAGAGAAGTAACCTCACTGGTTTGAAGAGAAATCTATTAGAGTGGTCCATGTATATGAAGAGCATCCTGGGAAGGACAGGGCCACAGTTAAGCAAGACTGAAGTCTACATTGGTGGTTCTCAACCTTCCTAATGCTCTGACTCTTTAACAAAGTTCCTCCGGCTGTAGTGATCCCAAACCATAAAATTATTTTGTTGCTACTTCCTAACTGTAATTTTGCTAGTTATGAATTGCAATGTAAACATCTGGTAAGCAGGACATCTGATGTGTGACCCACAGGGGCTGAGACTCATAGCTTGAGAGCCAACAGTCTACAGATAATTTAGCCTCAAAGTTTTGACAACACCTTGAACTATGTATGCTTAAAAAAGAACCCACAGACCCTTCTTGCTGGAAGGCCAAAGAAGCTGCCACCATGGGACAGGCAGGTAGGCATTCAAATTCTATCAAATAGAGGAAAGCTTGGTAAATACCTCCGGTTTTCCATGGGAACGTTAGAATGATAAGTGTGTGCTTCTAGAGAGAGCTGAGTTTGGGGGGGGGGGGGGTGGAGTATGCACTGGATTTGTCAGCATGAGAGTTTAACTGACCAAAAGGAACAATTTCAAGGTATGAGAGAGTAAATACTCTTAACCAATTAGGAAAGCAATGCCTACAGGAAGTTCAACAGCTTGGAGCGACTCATTTCCGTTCTGAAGGAGAAGAACTGCAGTCCAGAGCACTGTGCCAGCAAAGCTCCTGGTCGTAACTGACAGGAAGATAAAAGCCCTCCATGATAAAAATAGACTAATGGTAGGAATCAATATATAACTTTCAATAATAACTCTGAATATTAAGTTTCAACTCCACAATCAAAAGACAAAGACTTTAGAGTGTATCAAACAGCAGAAACCATTTGTTACCTCCAAGAAATACCCCTCATAAGGCAGTGGTGGCACACGCCTTTAATCTCAGCTTAAGGCTCACTCAGGAGTCCAAGGCAGTGGATCTCTATGTTCAAGAACACAGATTTATAGAGTTCTAGGACAGCCAGGGAGACAGAGAAATCCTGTCTTGAAACACAAAAAACCAAAACAAACCAAAACCACTACTCACCATAAAAAGTAGGCATTACTTTAGACCAGTGGCTCTCTACCTTCCTAATGCTGTGACCCTTTAATACAGTTCCTCATGCTGTGATGACCCCCAAACCATAAAATTATTTTGTTGCTACTTTATAACTGCAATTGTGCTACTATTATGAACCGCAATATAAATTGTTAGATATGTGTCCACCAGGGGGCGGGTGTCTCACCCCACAGGTTGAAAATTACTGCCTTAAGAGCAATAGGATGGAAAAGGGCATTCTAAGCCAATAGACCTAGGGAACAAGCAGGTGTTGCTGTTCAGACAAAACAGAATTCAAACCAAAACTGGTGGTGTGGTGGTGATGGGGGTGACTTCAAACTGGTTAAAGGAACAATCCAGCAAGAGGAAGCTACATAGGTGTACACAATTTCATAAAATAAATATTACTAGATAAATGCAAAGTCACAAATTAACCTAGCACAGTAGTGGTTGACTTCAGTACCTACTTTCACCAACAGACAGGTTATCCTGGCAAAAAGAATCAACAGAAAGACATCTCAATGATGTTCCACAGATCAATTAGATTTAAGAGGTTTATTCAGAATATTCCATGCATACATGGCAAAGTATTTTTTTTCCTAGCAGCCTATGAGATTTTCTTTAAAATGTTTCATACATCAAGACACAGAACAAGTCAGCAAATATCTGAAAACTGACATAATTTCTTGTATTCTACTTTATCAAAATGGACTAAGGCTATGAACACTACAGTCCCTAGTGCTCACGGAGAGACTAAGCCAAACAAAATCGAATGAGGAAGGAGACCTAAAAGAAATTAAGGGGAAAATAAATCTTCTGACCAAACGACAATAAATTAAACATACCAAAACGTACAGAGGCAATGACAGCAGTCCTGGGGGTTAAGGGGCTGGGAATGATTTATGTCTCCAAGTCAGAAAGTCAGAGAGATTGAAAATATACGACTTAATGATAGTCCTTAAACCTCTGGAAAAAGAAAAACAAGCCACACCCTAACTAAGCAGAAGGACAGACATCAGTAAGACAGGGCCCAAGGAAAGAAAGGAGCACCAAAGAGAACCAATGAAGCGCAAAAGGTGGCTCTTTGGAAAGGTAAACAACAAATTCAGCCAAATAAACAAAGAGGAAGAGAAGACATAAGTTAATAAAACTAGAGATGAAAAGGGAGACACTGTAACAGATGCCAATGGAATTCAGAAGATCTTTAGGTCTTACATAAAAAAATGTTCTCATTAAACTGGAAATCTAAATGGAAATCTAAAGTTCTAGGTGCATGTGACCTACCAAAATTAAATCAGGATAAGATAAACAATTACAAAAGATCTAACCACAGTGAGATTGAAACAACAATTAAAAATCTCAGATTAAAAAAAAGTAATCCAGTCCAAGATGGATTCACTGCGGATATTTATTGGACTCTCAAAGAAGAACTAAACTCAACCCTTCTCAAACTAGTCCATAAAATAGAAAAGGAGAAACATGGCTACACTCTTACAAAGCTACTATTACTCTGACACCCAAAACAGGTAATAGATGAACAACAGAAAAGAAAATTACAAGCCAAACTCCTGATGAAGACAGTTGCAAAAATTCTCACCAAAATATTTGCAAACTCAATTCAAGAATACATTAAAAAGGTCATTAACCACAATCAAAATGGTTTTGTTCCAGAGATGCATGGAAGGATCAATACAGGTAAAGTAATAAATGTTATAAATTACATAAATGAACTCAAGGACAGAATTACATGGTCATTTCCATAGCTACAGGAAAAGCTTTTGAGGAAATCCAGCAGCTGTTCACATTAACAGTCATACAGAGGGAGTTTGAGAGAGATGGTTATGGAACTATACGGAGTTCTCAAAAAAAAAAAAAAATACAAATGGCTATGAACATTTAAACAATGTTCAATATCATTAGCCGTGTGTATGCCATGGCCTCCATGTGGTGATCAGTAGACAACTTGCTGGAGTTAATTTTCTCCTCCTACATTGAGCATTTAATAAAATAGTATTGGCTTCCCACTTAGGGCATGTGACATCATCCCCACCACACCCCCAACCCCACCACAGGCTTCTGACCAAAGTTTACATGATCAAGCATAAATTCCCTCCTGTGAGTAGGCCTCAAATCTGATCCATGGGAAGTTTGTTAGCCCCAGGACTGCCATGCCACTACTGTACCAGTGTACAGCCTGGCAGATCACATGTCAAACTGCCTTTTAAATATTTACGTTTATTCTCGTAGATCTGTGTTGCTTTCAACCTTGGTCAGAGATGCTCCTTTTATCGGTAGAATTGAACTAGAGACTTATAGAGTTAAAAAGTGACTGCTCCATGTTCACCCTTAAATGGGACATCTATATAGTCCCCTGCTCCAAAGGCTCGGAATATCACAGAAAATGGGGTAGAAATAAGGAGAATGAGGGCTGCTGTGACACACCAGAGTACTAATGACCTCACAGAGTCCCTGTCACTGCTTCCCAAGCACTGAAAGTTCGAGTAGGCTGCCAGGTTTTTGTAGGTTCAGGAGATCTGAACTTTAGATGCTTATTTAGCAAGGGCTTTACTTCTAAGCCATCTCTCCAGCCCAGTTTAGCTGATGACAAGCTTCGTGCAAGCATTTAAGGAAGGACACCTCAAGACGTAATTTCCACATTTGTTCAGTACCTGTCCACAAATCTAGTTTAATTTCATCTGCAATGACAACTGTAATGAATGGCTCAAGCCTATAATCCAGCACCTGGCAGACAGGGGCAATAGGCTCTCTGTCAGCTCAGGTCAGTTGGGTGTATACAGTGAGACCTGATCTCAAAGATGAATGCATGGATGTGGGTCAAGGAGAATTACGTACTCACCAACAAGGAGAGCAATAAATTAAGAACTTAACCGTGTTCAAAGCATAAACCATAAAAATCTCCAAGAAAATGAATTCATGATCAATATGATTTTGTATAATTTGGTTAAACAAATCTAAGACTCTCCCAATCTGAAACTGTGTGAGAATTAGATCCCGCTCATTGTGTGGCTCCCTATTGTGAGTGCCCTGAGTTTTGTAATAATCTGGTACAAACTGGATTAGCCTGAGTAGTCATTATGAAGAATGAGTACAGACACTGTTAGATATCTAAAAGTGCTTTCTCGTTTCCACACTTTCATCTGAGACCAGGTCTCAGTGTGGCCCAGTCTGGCCTGGAACTCAACGACTCTCCCACCTCAGCCTCACAGGCGTTGAGATTACAGACCTGAGCCACTGTGTTCGGCTTTGTGTTTGTTTTTAGAAATAAAATATGTCAAGTAAATTGTACAACTTTAGCTTATACTTTGATATAAGACAAAAAGCCATACAAAGCAATGTGCAACTGAGTTTTAGTTTTGTATTAGAACCAGATCCACTGGTACAGCCTACCTTATTTATCCAGTACATGACAGCATCCTCAATATCATAGGGCAGATCTGTGGCTTGAAAAAAAGCTGAATACTGTTGAGCACATGCAATTACTTTTTCTATGCTGACCATCTCTACAGTGTAAGCCATCATTAGAGTATCAATCATGGCCAAATGTGCACTCTGAAAATAGAAAAGCACAAACAGGTTCAAGATTACACTTAGAAACTGCTTCATTGTAAAATATTAGTATTTTCTTAAAAACAGTAGTAAAGCCAGACTACAGACAGATGTTAAGATAGCACAAAGCATCATGCTAAGCTAACCAATAGGAGCAGACTCATTTGATTATTCAAATACTTACTGAAATTCTATGTTAAGATGCTCATTAGCAATTCAAAGCCTTCCTCTACTTTTCTCTTTTTAACATTATAATCACTTGTGTATCATCTGCAATGCAGTTTACAAACTCCAGCATCATTTTTAATAACCCTCATTTTCAAACCCATGTAGTATAATTTTAAAGTTCAAACTTTAAAATATCCTTCTGTGCTCCTCATTAATACTGGTACACCTTGAATTCAGACTACAAAGTTTCACTTCTGAATAAATAACAAAAAACCTATACTTGATTTTCTTGCTTCCAAATTCTTTCTCACCTAACTCCCTATGGCACAGGGCTTCCAGTAATTCATAGGCTTTTTCCCCCTTCTTTTAAAAAAAATATGAATCTGTTATACAATAGTTTAAAAATATACAAAATATTACAAAAGCATATAAATGAGGACTCTTCCCGGTGGTGCCTTCAGTTTGGTTTGTCTTTTTACAAATAGTGCAGTAACATTGTCCTCTATGGGGTAATTACTTCCTTTGGGGCTACTGGGTCCAAAAGTAGCTACAGTTTAAGTTCTAATAACCAGATAAGCTAAACCAGTCTTAATCCCACTTAGAATGTTATCAGAATGCCAATCTCTAAATTTTTAATATTTACTTTCTCCATCTCTACATGAAAGGTTATGAAAATCTCACACTTGCTTGACTCTGTACTTCTCTGATTATTGCTAGGCATGCTTTTATATGGTTAGCAACTATTTCCATTTCTTCCTCAGAAATACATATCTTTTGCATGTTTCTTCCATTGGGACATTGTCTTTCTCATGATTTGTAAAGAGTTCATCACATGCAGGGCACACTGTTAGTTCTCTATTGTCTAGATATGAACACTTGTTCCTAGCCTTTCTCGGTAAAAATTTGGTGCTTTCCTTTATGGCTCTGGAGTTTACATCATCTCTACTATGGCTGTCTCCAATCTAACAGAAACACTGACCTCTGTAGTTTCTCCATTAAATTAAATCCATTTGAATTTTAGAAGCTAGATGATTTGTCCAAATTGGAGACTGCATCCTACATAAGACCCACCATATTTTTTTTTTTACATAATAAAACCTTCATCCCTGTTATCTATCAGTCTCCTTGGAAATTAAAACCTTCCATCTTAGAGGGAAGCTCCTAAGATACAGGATGTTAAAAGGGGGCAAAGCGACAGATGTTCTAAGGAGAGGTGAAAGCTTTCTTAAATTGGGGAAGTAAACAACTCAACAGCTTCAGGAAGTCCCTGAAGTTAGCCAGATTTACTTGGCTCCTCTATTCCCCAGCCACTATAAGGACTGCTGAAAACACTCTCAGACAAGCTTAGCCTCCCAGATAAGACTCTGACCACCTGAGCTGCATTGAAAAAGTCCAGAACAAATGAACTTCCTGGAAGAACACTTTTCAACCCCCTGAGCTGCCTATGGGCTGTGCAGTATGTCCTAGGTTTCTCCTTTGTGAGTTGTTACCCAGGCGGCTTTGGTAATGCTGCTGTCTCAGACATTTTCAGTCCTGTAAGTAACCCTAATGAACACTGGTTCAGTAGGTCAAGATGCAGTAGTATCCTTACTTTGGTCTGCTGTTGGCTCCCTATCTGGAGTGAGCAGACACAGTGCCACACAGAAATCCTTACAGAGACAAAGCTTTCTTGTCTGACATATTTCTAACACTCTAGCCTTCCTGCTCCCTTTTACATGTCTCTGAAAACAACCACACAAAACTGCCTGCTCTTCTTCAAGTCTTCCATTCCTTTTCAAGCTTCCCTGCCTTTTGTTCTTAAGTTCTGCTTATAACCCTGGCTGGCACTGAATGTCACACAGTAAAGCTTTCTCCCCCTTCCCTCATTCATCCTCTAATCTGAGCTGTGCTCGCATTATGTTCTGCACTGATCAAGTAGGAAATGAACACAGGTATGTTTACATGATGTCGGTGAAGAGAAATAAGGATGAAAACTATTGACTTCTCGTACCTCTGGATAGTTATCTGCATACACAACTCTGTTTCCTAGTAAACAGAGGGCAAGGACAGTATGATACGTTCTTATACACACATTTATGGATGGAGGGAGACAGGAAGGAAGGCACTAGCTTAATGACCACTGTAAACTTAAGAGCTAAGGAAATAAGTGAACTGAGAGTATTACACAGGGATTCAGCCTCTAGAAAATGTCACCGTATTGAGGAAAAAATGCTCAGTGCAAAACAGAAAGCTGTGTGCTGGCAATCCCAAACCTAAAATGGCTCTCATTTATATGCCACATGGTGTGCCAACTCATTTATTTATTTACATTTTTAACTGGTCAAGGTGGCACGTGTCTATAACTCCAGCTCTTTGAAGCTAAGACAGGAGGATTGCCTTAGCCCGGGAATTTAAGACTATTCTGTGCAACAATGAGACCTCTGTCTCTTTAAGAAGGGTACCTGCTTGAGCAGGGTGGTGCTGGAAGCAGAGGCAGGCAAATTTCTGACTTCAAGGCCAGCCTGGTCTACAAAGCAAGTTCCACAACAGACAGGGCCATACAGAGAGACCCTGTCTCAGAAAAAGGAAAGGAAGGAGGGAGGAGGGAGGGAGAGAGGGAGGGAGGGAGGGAGGGAGGGAGGGAGGGAGGGAGGGAGGGAGGGAGGGAGGAAGGAAAAGTACTTTCTATGAAGCCTGACAATCCCTACTTAATTGGCAAGCTCCAGGTTCACTGAGAGACCCTATCTTTAAAAAAATAAAGGTGAACATCAAGAGACAAAGACACATATGTTGACTTCTGGACCACGAGCACATGTATACACATGCATGAACGATACACACTCCTGCTCAAACACTAATCATCTCTGAAAACCTAAAAATGTTCTAGTCCTGCAGTATCAAATATTCAGCCAGGATTAGATTCTTTATGTAAAAATAAACAAGCACAGCTATCTTATGAGTGTGCAGACTTGCTTTCCCTTAGTAATGGTAACATTTTATATATTAGAGAACTTTTCAAATAAACTCATGCTGGTTATGGTGGCACATGCCTTTAACCCTAGCAGTCTGGAGACAGAGACAGGTGGCTCTCTTGAGTTCAGGGCAGCCTGATTTACAAAAAGAGTTCTAGGACAGCCAATGTGGCTAAAAACAAACAAACAAACAATAAAAACAATGACAAAAAACAAAGAAAAAAGACCCCTGTGATTTATAATCAGAAAACAATCAACTTGCATACATATTGTATATACCAAGGCACATAAAAAAAAATTCTCAGGTGAAAAAGATCACAAATCAAGAAAAAGTTTAAGAAACTCTGCTCCAGAACTATAGGACTTGCTCTTTTTCTTATCTCCAGACAAGGTATTATCGATAAAAATCTCGTAAATAGTTGAGCATTAAAACCATAACCTTATGGACAGCAATGTGAGAAACACCTCAAAAGTCACTGGACAATTCATATATCCTAGGTTTTCTCTTGGCTACTTGCCTTACAGATATGACAGGAAAGGGTTATAGACATTAAAATGACTGGGCCTGGAGAGATAGGAGGTTAAGAGGACTTGCTGCTATTGCAGAAGACCTGAGTTTGGGTCCAAGGACCCGGTGTCAAGTGGCTCACACCTATCTATAACTATATCTCCAAAGGATCTGCCCTCCACTGGCACTTTTCTCCCCTCCACACATACACACACAAAGAAATCACTTTAGTATTTTATCAAAAGGTAAATATAAATGTCCCACAATAAGTAATTTAAGGTTAGATTTGGCTACTTTATACTATGTAAAATATAAATAATAAAACTAGTAAAAATAAAACATGCAACAATGTTCTTTATATTAATATATTACACATATGAAATGGGAAATGAAACACAATGAATAAAAGGACCTTATTATACAGCATGCAAAGAAAACATTAAATCTATAGTTTATGTCAAGAGTTAGGATACTAAACACTAATTACTTAAGTAGTTTTAAAACAGCTCAATTCCCTGATAGAAAAACTAAGAACTTTTGTGTTTTGGTATTTTTCATACTTTCTATGAGATAAGTTATGATAATATAACACAAAGTGTGTGTGTGTGTGTGTGTGTGTGTGTGTACACACATACTATAGAAAAGATCAGCATTTAAGAAAAACCTCTCAAAGCCAAAGGTAGAGCTTTTATGGTCAAGTAAAAGACATTTAGTTTCCTATCTAAATGCATTAACATCAGATTAATGCAACAGTTAGTGCTGTTCCATGCCAGGTGCTCTGTTCAGCGTCTTACTGTTTACTGCTCCTGCATTCTTACTACGGAAAGTTTTCAGGATTTGCTGTAAACTCAATGTAGCAACCTTTGGGTTAAGCAACACTGTATGTATTTTATAGAAAAAAAACCCTATGTAATAGATTTGCAGCTACACATCAGGCAGGAAAAGCAGGCAGAATACAACCACACACCATTCTTGCAGACTTGAAGCCAACCTAGATTCACAACAGACTCCTAGTACTACAGTAGGAGCAACATTCCCTTTTGAGGCCACTAGGTGGCAGGATGAAATATGATATTTAGGAGCAAGAGCAAAAAAATACTCGTTATGAAAAACAAAAACAAAACCAGGAGAGTTCCACGTGCGTGCATCTTACTAAAGGGAAAAGGATGCTGGGCTCCAAGGACTTTGAAATCTCAAGTATCATCCAAAGGCCAGCAGTAAGCTCTGTACCTGTATCACAAGGGGTGTATTTTTATTATCTTCAACTAGTAATCTTCGATCTAGGCAAAATAAGTTAACATCATGTGTGAGAAATGAAGAGCTTTGGGGCTGGGGGCTGTAAAGACAGTCTAGTGAGTAAGACCGTTGGTGTGCAAGCATAGGGGTCTGAGTTCAAATCCTTATCACCCACATAAAGTTATCATGAAATAATAAAAAGGGCACCAACCCATGCTAGCACCAGCTACTCTCTGGCCTCAGCAGTCTTGCTGCTTGACCTGGTAAAATCAAAACTCTAGAGGCTTGTAACTATCGATCAGATTTATATCAGTAAATTCTCACCCCACAAAACAAATGTCTACACAAAAACTCAGAGTCAACTGATATTAATATAAAGTGCCCACCTAGATTGTCCTGTAATTATCCATTCCTTGTAAGATATTCATAGCTACCTGTGGCTATTAAAGCCACTCAGAATCTGGATCATCTTTCTCTTCTTCCATCCCTCTCCTATCTCCCAAAAACTCTCAGCCTGCCTTCCCTTTCCAATGTCCAATCACAGGCTCCAGCCTTGTCTTTGACCTGCCCTCACCTATCTACACTGGCACCCAAACCTAGCACTGGGAGGGTGGAGACAGGCAGGTTCTGTCTGGAACAGCTAGTTTCCAATTCAGTGAAAGTCCATCTCTAGGGAATAAGGTAGAGTATGCCATCCTCTGGTTTCCAGACTTGCACTCATGGGTACCAACACCCACATACTCACTTGCACCATATATACATATATAACACATACCTTTCTAAAGGCAGAAATTAAGAGTTTCTAAGTGTTGTAGGAAGTATATTAGCCTCACAAAGAAATAAATTTATGGCTACTGGTCCTTAAAATTCTTACAGCAGTCAGATACATAACTAAGAGAGAAATTCCTAACATCAACACTGAAATCAGTCCCATATGGTGATTACAACACGTACTAAACCCAAGCCCTCTAAAGGGGCAGAAGAGGAAACTACGACTTAGATTATAAACAGGAAGTACCTGAGCCATTCTACTGAAATGGCTCATACGAACTTTCTTTTAAAGAGTTAATTCTAATTTGTAATTAATACTTTACATATCTTAAAGGTTTGCCATTTGAATCATATTTAACCTCAAATGATAAATGAAAAATGTTTAATGTAGTTATTCTGTATAGATATATAAAGAAATTTCATATCAGCAGCCAAATTAATGCAGCATATAGTTAAAAAGGAACTAAGTTTTAATAGCATCATTTCTAAATGACCAACAGCATTAAAAGATCATAACATTTCTGGCCTTACCTTAGATGAATTAAATGGGCTTCACTACGCTACACTGCCAAGGCAGGAGAAGGGTTTACTTTGCCTCACAGTTTTGAAGGCTTTGGTCCACCAACTGGCCTGTGGCACAGTCATGGCAAGAGCTGTGACAGAACACCCTTACCCTCATGGAGAAGATGACGTCACTGGAGTCCCACTATCCCTCTGAAGGACATGCTCCCAATGACTTGAAAAACACTCTGAACAGTGTCACCTTGCGGATCACTTTTAACACACAGACCTCTTGGGGCCACTTAATGCCCAAACCATTCACAACTGCCCCCTCCCCCCCAAAATCTATAAAACTGTTTGATAAAGTGCTTTAAAACTGCTAGACATATTTTAGCTAACTCCCCCAGGGTTAGAGTTCTGGAATGTCTTCTTTAAAACACACATTTTTATTAACACTTTCAGAACCTCATACAATGTATTTTGTTCTTCTTTATCCCCACCTCCTCCTTGATGCGGCCTCACCTCCCCAATCCCTTTGTGTCCTCTTTAATTTAATAACATAACTCATATGTGTGACACAGACACTGCTGGGTATGAATTGGGCCTTTCTGACCTAGAAGTAACATTGGTGCTTACGTATGAGGTAACAAGCTCTCAAGTCATGCTGCAGACCTTTCACTGATGCAGACGTGTGAAAGATTACATGACAATTCCTAAAGTTTGATGGCGTGAGGCTATCAATCACAAGTAGTTGTATGCTATGAAAATAACTACTAGGCTTTTATCAGAATTCATTCAAATCACTGCATTTGTTACCCATTGTTTTCCCTGCTGAATGTATTTTTACACTGAAATTCAGGAAGAACTATACAAAATACTCATGAACACTTGCTTCACAACCAGTATCTAGAGTGAGCAACTACCTAACTGAGCTCCAGGAACCCTTTAGTCCAGCAAGCAACTTTAGCAACAGTCTTACTAGAGCAGTCTGTTCATTCTGGACGGTCTTCCACTCTATTTTAGACACTCTGATTCCATATAGGTATGGGTACTAGAAGGCAAGTTGATCCACACTACATAGTGGTGTGTCCCAATACTCCATACTGCACCTGAATAAATGTTGGCGAGGAAGTGGGCTACGCAGATGGAACTGAACTCACCTAGTCACCCATACACACCCAGATTCAAGACCCACAGCCATTGTGAACGTTGCTTTGTTATGCTTTTAACTAGTCTTTCTTTTTGTTAACATTAGCTCTTTTTAAGTTTGCTCCCCTATTTCCTGTCCAAATTCTGCAGAAGGAAAACCACTAAACCAGGCTGGCCCAGCCTAGCAGGCGATAGTAAATGTCTACAGAAAAGGAAACCACTGGACTGACCGTGAGCTCCAAGCAAACCCAATCTGTAAACTACGGCCCAGCCTTCTTGCTTCCTAACCCTGATGAACGGGAGTTCTGCCACCAGTGTCCACTCACCAGTGCTTCCCCTGAATGTGGCCATACTAGACCATCTCAGCACCAAGGCTCAAAACTTAACTGTGGGATTATTGATCAGTGATGCTTTCAGAGACAATCTTCACCAAAAGAAGGAAAGAAGAAAGTTGTTAAGAGTCATAACGGTGTCATTTCTGTCATGCCCTAATAAACAAACACAAGTGGGAGGAAATGAAGGAAGGAAAGAAAAAAAGGATAAGGTTGAGACCCCCCCCCCCGACACACACACACACACACACACACACACTGAATGAATAAATGAATGAATGAATGAATGAATGAATTAGTGGAAAGGAATCATTCACATATATTTGTGTATGTGTGTGGAAGAGGGGGCCAATATATCAGGACCAGACAAGGTAACTAAGATTTTTAATATTTAAAAAAGTTTACATGTTAATAAGACAAATAAGGAAAGCCATTTGAGTATCTCAACAAAAGGAAAACCACTTGAAAAAATAACATCTACTTATAATTTGTATACACAAACTTCTTAGCAAACTACAAAAAGAAAGGACGTATTCAAAAGCCTACAGACAGCATTATTCTTTGTTGTTTTTCTTTAGTGCACAGGTGGGGAACTAGCTGTGTGCCTGTGTGAAAAGCTGATTCTAAAGTGTATATGGAAGTGTAAAGAAACCGGAATAACCTTTCTGACAGATAATAACAAAGGTGAACAGTTTGCATTACAGACTGCAAGACTCTGGACAAAATGATACAGGATAGCAGCAGCCTGGGCTAGAGCCTGTCTCTCCAAATGAGTAAAAAAATGAAGTGTAGCACACAAGGATGACTCAGAGCCGAGGGAAAATGGAGAGATCAGTTGGGTACGGAGGCTTGCTTCTTCGGAGGAAAGGAAACACTTCATGTTCTATATCACAATGAAATAACTGACTACTGAGTATTTCTAGTCAGTGGGTAGAGGGGGGATTGTTAGATTCTTAATAGAGTTTGGATCACAAGAACCCATGAAAATGACAGATGGATGTGGAGGCATGTGTATAATCCCAGTCTTGGAAAGTGGGTCCAGAAAAATCCCCAGAGAAAGCAATCTACATGACCAGCTCTATTAGGGCTCTCTGGGTTTACCTGAGAGGAAGAGTGACATTCCTAACAACTACCTCAGGCCTCTGCATGCAAAGGCATCCTCTGATACCCACTCACCCACAGAGGTCCTATACATATACAATAATGAGCATACATACACATTACACACACATGATAAAAAAAAAAAAGTGTGTGTTGGGGAGTAGTTAGGAAAGGGATGTTAATTTTCCTACCATAAAGGAATGACGACTGTCTGGAGCAACAGGTATGCAATTATCCTGAACCTGTAATTATACATTCCATTTATATATCAGAATGACATGCTTGTCCCACAAATATGTACAGGTACTATGTGTCAATTCAGAACAATTTTTCAAATGTGAATACACATTTAATTTCTCATCACAAAATTTCAAATAAAATATATACCTCAAAGAACTCTAAAAGTTTCTCAAGGAACATTTTTATAGATTTACAATCAGTTCGGTTGTAATTTGCAACTATGACAGAAGCTTATTACATAGGAATAAAATCTAAGTAAGAAAGAAAATCTAAAAATGCTCTTTAGATTTAGTTTTAATCACTTAATCAATTAATGATTTAAGTAAGGAATGAATGAGATTTCCAATGAACCAATCAGATATGTTAACATGTTAACAGGAAAAACTAACCATCAAAACCACAAACCAGGGGCTCTATTCAAAGCTCACCAGGGTAGATTACATTTACCAAGTCACAGCTTAAGTGAAGAGAGTTTTCAAGGATCTACTCCGGTGAGCTAAGTTTTTGTCTGACAGCTGACAGCTTACATGCACACAGCAGCCCCGCTGTCCAGCACTGCTCAGCTAACTGCGGCTACCTGCCCACAATGTAAAATGGCAGCCATGTTCTCCCCCTGCACAAGATGGCATGCCTAATGCATTTTAACCAGTTACATATGTTGTTTCTAAATGTTTGTGTTTTAGTTTTCCAAATTTGTAAGTTTTCCAAGAATACTTGCTTCTAAGCCAAAAATTGTGCCTCAAACCTCAAAATCTAAAACAAGTTACAAAAGTACACTGAAATATATTTATTATATTAAAATAAGCACCAGCAAAAGTTTAAGTGAACCTGCAAAAGAACTCTGAAGAGGAAGCTTGCCCACTAAATTTTTCCAGGTGGCTGTGTATGAAAATGTGGCTGGTGGCATTAGCTTTATCAGAATGGAGTGACACTGAGAGGCCAAGTCATCCTGTCCCCTAACAGCCTGGCAGGTAGAGGCTTGTCTCCCAGGAGCTCTGTGTGAAAGGGACTAAAAGCTGACTTCAGAGACAAGAGCAGCTTACCATCAATAGGGGCTGTAGTGGTTTGAATGAAAATGGCCCCCAGGGGCACACAGGGAGTGGCATTGTTTGAAAGGATTAAAAAATGTGGTGTTGTTGGAGTAGGTGTGGCCTTAGAGGAAGTGTGTCACTAGGGGTTTTCAAAAGTCTAAGCCATGTCCAGCATCGTTCTCTTCCTGCTGTCTGCTAATGCAGACATAGAACTCTCAGCTCCTTGTCCAGCACAATGTCTACCTGCACATTACCATGCTTCTGCCATGCCAATATCTGTCTACACTCTGAGCTTGTAAGCCAGCCCCAATTAAATGTTCTCTTTTATAAGAGTCGCTGTGGTCATATCGTTTCTTCACAAGAACAGAAACCGTAACAAAGATAGGGGCTCTAATATCCTTTACCGCAGCAAAACAGGAACCTAGAGCACAGCAAGACTGCATCCTTTTCTTTGCTTTTTGGAAAAGTGATATGATCTTGCCAAATGCATTTAATTCTTAAAAACTTATTAATATATCAAATGTTTGTTGATTTTGCATCTCCTTGGCTAGGCGTTGTGAAAATAGTGATAATCATGACCCACAGGCCCTGTCTTCACAGAAGTGATTCTATGTACAAGCAGTCTGGGGTTACCCTCAGCTGAGTAGAACAACTGCAGAAAACTGTTTCTTTTTGAGGAACTTCACTTTAGCTTCATTCTATAGGAATAAGCTGAAATCTACTAGAAAAAGCAGATGCATGAAAACCAGAAAGACCTAAGAAACACACAAACACACACACACACAAAGAGAGAGGGAGAGGGAGAATATAAAGACAACTATGAGACTCAGAAAGTTAAGTCTTACAGTCAGCTCCCATCTCTTCAATCTGTGTGCTTGTATGCAGTCACAGTTTAAGTTGTCATACACGGCATACTTCCCAGTACCACAAATTTTGATTAAAACAAACATTCCATCAATCAGCCACTGTGCCCTACACTGCTTTTCCTGGGAACAGCAGAGATGATTCTCTTTACCTTGTGGTTCCCAGGATCCACTGCTTAGACGCCCAGGTCAGAGCACACAGTGCCTGCCACCTGACTGGGTGGTTTGTCCTCACTAAGTTTTTAAACTCATTATTCAAATGAAGACGATCTCTCAGTGGTCAGTGCTGAGCATAAAACGTGCTTTTAAAAAAACAAAACAAAACACTTCTTTATATATGGAAATAACCCTTTAAGAGTAAAATGTTTCCACTGTCTGCATTCTAACTACAGCTTCACTGACCCTGCCTTAAGGACATAATAAGACAGTGTGCAAGAGTGCTAGATAGTTGTTTACATCTGTAATTCCAGAATTCAAAAGGTTTGAGGCAGGAGGATTGCTCCAAGATCATTAAAGATCATTTAAGATAATGTTTGGCCAGCGTGGGCTATGTCAAGACTGCCCATCCTCCCACTAAAACAGTCTAAATAAATATTAACAAGTAAATACATAAAGCTTCCATTTTAAGAGTTTTGGCATTTCAGAAGACAATGTCTTCTTTATTTTAGGTGTAAGAGTACACTGTCGCTGTCTTCGGACACACCAGAAAAGGGTGTCAGACCTCATTATAGATGGTTGTGAGCTATCATGTGGTTGCTAGGATTTGAACTCAGGACCTCTGGAAGAAAAGTCAGTGTTCTTAACCACTGAGCCACCTCTCCAGACCCCAGAAGAGAACATGTGATGCCTTACTTATCAATGACAGACCGTCCCACTTTAATTACCACTAGGCAAACAGAATAAATTCACTTTTTTACTCATCAATGTAAGATCTGGTGGCTGGGAATGCTTTGCCTAACATTCAGGAATGTTAGATTTGATGTCCACCACTGACAAGCCAGGTGTGGTGATTCATATCTGTGATCTAGCACCAGGAAGCTATATGCAGAAGGATCAGAAGTTTAAGGGCACTCTAGGAAACATGAGGCTGAGTCTTCAAAATATAATAAAATGAAACACAGTGAAAAGAAATTAAATACTCTGATTTACATGATAATGTTTGTTCCTAAACAAAATCTGATTAAACAATAAACATTATGTAAGTCCTATTTAAAAATCAATCTCATTCCATTATACACATATGTATATTTAGAGTTTTATGCATCTAATTTTTTCCTACATATATGCACAAATATGGTTGGAAATTAAGAGATTAATTTACAACCAAGAGTTTGCTCTCTCAGTCTCTAGTCTAGATGATTCCTGGGTACATGTAATTCTAAAAACTAGCCAGGTATGGTGGCATAAACCTTTAATTCTAGTATTCAGAGGCATACTAGGTGGATCTCTGTGAGTTCAAGACCATCCTGGTCTACATAGTGAATTCTAAGACAGCTAAGGCTATGTAGAGACCTTATCTCAAACAAACAAAAAAAAAAAAAAAAAAACAAACAAAAACAAAAATAAAAAACTGCAAGTATGCAAAAGTGCTTTAGAAAGTCCCAGCTCTGCCCGAAGTCTACCTGGCTTCACCACAGAGCAGGGCACGCTTTGGCAAGACATTTAGCATTGCTGAGCCCTATCTGGTATTACATGCACAACATAAAACTTTGGATTAGATACACCTTTTCCATACATTCTCAATCATATGTGTCACTCCACATTTTAGGACACACATGATCTGCGGTGCTCTACCGAAACTGCAGCACTTGGGAGGCAGCAGCAGGAACTTGAGCAGCAGGCAGAGAGCTTTAGACAGCTACTGACAGGAAGCTTGAGTTCAAGTATTTAGAAAACCCTTCAGTGTTGGTTCTCCTTTCCTGTTTACTTAGATCCTAACACAGAACACTCATTCTCTTCATCCCGGACACACAGAAACCACTTCAATGGTCATTTCCATTTGAACTTAAATTCCTTCTCTTTAAGTTTTAAAACAGTATATGTAAG
This sequence comes from Micromys minutus, assembly GCF_963924665.1. Classification (NCBI taxonomy): domain Eukaryota; kingdom Metazoa; phylum Chordata; class Mammalia; order Rodentia; family Muridae; genus Micromys; species Micromys minutus. The sequence goes on from NC_137975.1 coordinate 27,355,968, forward strand.
TATATACAAATGTTACCAGTACAGAAATATATCAAATAACAAGGAAAGTTCCATTCATCCCTTCATCCCTTTTTAATCCCACTTCCCAGAAGAAACCAAAGGTTAACAATTCGATGAATATTTTGTCATAAAACCCACTCTCACATCATATACCATTTCAGGGGAGGTTGACACAGTCTAGTGTGAGGTTCTAACAAGCAACAATTAGAAGGCAGAGCCAAAATCAGGGAAGACATATCATTTAAACGAGTTCTTTAAATATTAAATATTTTACTATCTTAGACTTTGATAAAAAAAAAGAATGGAGGGGCTGAAGAGATGGCTTGTTTGTTAGGGGCACTTGCTACTCTGCAGAGCACCATGGTCCCCAGCACCTGCACGGCTAGCCTCCCTTAGCCTAGGAATCTGTATTTCCAGTCTCAGGAGACCCAATGCCCACTTCTGGACTCTCTAGGTACTAGGCATGAAAATTATGCACACATATGCATGTGGGCAAAATACTCATATACAAAAAATAAAGTCTAAAAAAAATCAGAAAGAGCATTATGTCCTAAAAAATCAAGATAATATTTCTGTTACTATTATATTCCCCTGACCCCCAAAACTATGAAGCAGCACACAGAAATAAAAGATACTAAAACCACTTAGCCTATTCAGAATTGCAAAATGATAGACTACAGTACCAACACATGTAATGTGAGTCAAACACTATTTAAATACCTCTCAAAATCAAGGCAAAGAAGGAACTGGTCATTTAAATAACTCCTATTTCACATTAAAAAAGGTTTAAACAAAATTCTACTAGTAAAATGTTCTCATATAGGCTTTTAAAAGAGTATAACAATAGCAATAATAAAAGTTACAGCTGAAAAACCTTGAATGCTGACAAAAATATAAAATATTCTATTAGAACACGGGTCAGTGACTATGACACAGCGGAGGGTTAAGGTGGTGTAGTCTAATCAATTTAACGGTCAACATTAGAAGTCAGAGCCAGCAAAAAAACAGGAAGATTACATGTTATTTAAATTAGTCTTTAAATATTAAATATTCAAAGTTGTCAGCATGCTTTATGGGGTGAAAGAAACCTAAGTAATGCAATTAGCTGCCTACCAAACTATTTATATCTTAGTCCTTCAAGGACCTTCATAGTACATCTTCACACATATCAGCCATGCTAGACAAACTGCAGAAGTACAGTAAGCCTGCTTCCTTATGAAGGAGGGTTAAGACAGTGACCTGTGTTAAGAGCATCTGCGTTATCCAGCACATAGCTGCCTGTGTCCTAACCGGTGCTGCTTCAGACTCAGCAGTGTGCTCCTGTCTGCTCTACCCAGAAACTCCCAATCACTTAGAAATGGCCGCACTGCTATTTGAATCCAACTAAGAATAAATTCCGAAGAGCTGAATATGGCATATTCACAAGCAGAATTTATTTATTCCTAGAGCTAGTGAATGCTTTACATATGACATGCATACATATATGTACACATGTCAGAGTAAACATGTGACTCCAAGCGCCATTAGTGAGAACTGGAAGTCTCTTACATGAATAAAGATCAATATCCTCAATCTCCCTTAATTATTCATTATAAACTTTAATGATGTTACCCTTGAGAAGTTGTTCTCAGTTCCTTAGAATATTAAAGCGAAGTTTAAAAGAGAGAACAGAAAGCAGAGTGCAACATCATTTCCAGTCAGTACCAGCCTTGGTGACTGTGCCCCTCTTCCTGAGTCTTATAACATGCCTTCTACATATGTGTCCTTTGTACTGTTCTCATCCTTTGTATATGTGTGGGTGGGTCATTTGTGTGCACACACAGAGGGCACAGGATGAGTCGGGTGCTCTGCTCTATCATTCTCCCTCTTACTCTTCCACACAGCCTCACACTGAACAAGGCTGGTGGCCAGTAAACCCCAGAGACTTGCTGAACCCATACCCCAGGATGCTGAGGTGACAGGGCTACATGATCACACCTGGCTTGTTTTATGTTGGTGCTGGGGATTTGAACTCAAATCCTCTTACCCATTGAGCCATTTCACAAGACCTGTTTCTTAGTAACATTCTTGATGTATCTTGGAAAATTTACCCAAAGCCTACAATGAACTTAGAAATATTTAAATTGGGCTGGAGCAATGGTTCAGGGGTTAAGAGCACTGACTGCTCTTCCAGCAGTCCTGACTTCAATTCCCAGCAACCACATGGTGGCTCACAACCGTCTGTAATGGGATCTGATGCCCTCTTCTGGTGTGTCTGAAGACAGCTACAGTGTACTTATATATAATAAATAAATAAATCTTTAAAAAATATTTAGATTTATGTCTTCAGATTACCTATGACTCCCTACATACTTATCCCAGACCCACTTAGAAACCTTCTATATGTATGTTGTACAAGAAATGAGTTGGTGGTTGTTAAGTAAGCTAAACTATCTAATGTACAAGGATTTACCATGATGGAAGCACGTGAATAAATACATCAGCCATTTTTTTCCCATTTTCTCATTACATTTTTTAAAAATGTGCACTGGTGCACTGACTATGTCTGTGTGAGGTGAGATGCCCTGGAACTAGAGCCACAGAATGTTGTGAGCTGGCATGTGGGTTCTAGGAACCGAACCCAGGTCCTCTGGATTTGGCTCCAGCCAGTGCTCTTAACTGCTGAGCCATCTCTCTAGCCCTTTCTATTACATTTTTAAATGTTATTCCTGTGTGTGCATATGTATGTATGCCTAGATGTACACACATGGAAGCCAAAGTAGGGTGTCAGGTGTCCACAGCTATCGCCTCTCCATCTTTAAGGCAGGGCCTCTCACTGAGCTCTAACTGTCTTGGCTATTGACCCAGCACCAGTAACCCTCCCATGTCTGTCCCTCAGTGACAGTCACAGGCCACCGGACTATGCCTGGCCTTTACATGGCTGCTGGGATCCAAACTCTGATTCTCAGAGTTGCCTAGAGCAAGTACTCATATTCGCTCAGCTAATTTCTCCTGCACCTTACATATTAGTTTTCTGTTGCTCTGGGAATGAAACCCAGGTAGGGTCTTCCAAGTGCCAAGCAAACATTCTAATATTGAGCTAGAGCCCCTCCCCACTACAGAAAAATTACAAATCTAAATTCTTGCCTTACAAAACTGGTTAAGAGTACATTTTCTATTTCTTATAGCTAATCTCTAAAACAAGAAAAATTTTAATTAAAGAAAAATTATTTCAAAATAGTTTGAATTTACATAATTATTTCTTCCAGATATTAGAATGGAAACAAATATTCCAAAATAGTTTGTCAAAATATTCCTTCACTTAGAAATAAAAGATGACTTTTAAACTCTGTGTAGATGCCATAAAGTATTTCAAACATTACTTATACAATTCACTGAAGGATGCATTGCAAACTGGAATAACCTTAGGTATGCAGAGACTTACCATTTGTATGGGTTTCTTGTGGAGATCTCTTTCAGTCACCAGCTTTTCCTGGTCAGTGACATAAAGGCCTTTCTGTGCTAATGCCTGGATTACAGCATCATGGCCCAGGAGGGGCTTTGCAGCATCGCTCTTGAGGATGAGACTCCCAGCACGACAGTAGAGCTCAGCTGATAGAAGCAGATTAACGACAGGTGGTTTGATGTGCTCCTGGTCATACTGATCTGTGTAAAATGGTTCTCGAAGTTCCTCTGGCACATTTTCTATAAAGGTTAAGAAAAAAAATTCTTTTCATATTTTTGTGAGACTTCTATTTAAAAAAACACACGTCATTTAATAATTACCTTGAAAGTCTTTCTAAAAAGATCAAATATTCCTTTAACAGGCAGGATAATACTTTGTTTGTTTTTTTTTTTTTTTTTTGGACCTGGGTATAAAATATAAAAGGAAAGATACAATTTTCCTTTATAGAAAACATGGCTCTGAGGTATACAACAGGAAAAGCAGACAAGGAGAAAAGTCTTCAGTGTGGTAACTGATGAAGGCATGCCCCCAGCTACAGTCAGCCAGCAGTCAGTGAGGAGATGCACCTGCTATCCAAAGACCCCTCCCTGCTGATATCATCTGACAGGAGAAATCCTTTGCCCAAAGTTTGACAGCTACTGTGTGGAAGAACCGAGACTGCCTAATTCATTTGGTCCTTCTTCTCTGAGGCCCCAGCCCCTGCACCGAGTTTTGTCCCATTTGCTGAGATTACTGAAGTTACTGAGGGGTAGTCACAACTATTATTTAGATAAGATTCTCTGTTTAAAGTCTTTCATCCAATACTGATAACTATAAAAATCCTAGGTTGATGAAACATTACATGAGTAAGGAAATAAATCTGAAGCTGGTATGAGCACAGAGAAGATATAAGACTGCTAAAAACAATCAGAAAGTACACAGGCATACAGCAGAGATCAAGATAATCAAAGATGATCAGATCTCGGTGAGACGGAAAGTGGAGTGGTTTGATGGAGAACTGTCCTCCATAGATGCTTTGAACCCTTGGTCCCAGGTGGTGGCATGTTTAGACGGTACAGCCTTGTTGAAGGAAGTATGTCCCTGGGACAGACTTTAAGAGAAAAAAGCCTCCCCTACTTCCAGGTTGTCCTCTGTGCTGGGGATTGAAGATTTGAGTTCTCAGCTTCCTGTTCCTGTTGCCATGCCTGCCACTTGTTGCCATGACTCCTTGCTGTTATAAACTCTTACCCACCTGCAAACATACCATGTTTTATTGCAGCAACAGAAAAGTAACCGTGGTCTGAATAGGAATGGGCTTATGTGTTTGAAGCATATGGGCCTATATGCATGGCCATAGGGAGCGACACTAATAGGAGGTGTCCTTGTTGAAGTAGATGTGGCCTTGCTGGAGAAAGTGTGTCACTGTTAAGGTGGGCTTTGAGGTCTCTGCTCAGGCAACACCCAGTGTGGAACACAATCTCCTGCTGCTGCCTATAGATCAAGACATAAAACTCAGCTCCTCCAGCACCATGTCGCCTGCAACTGCCACACTTCCCACCATGATGATAATGGACAGAACAATTAAATATCTGCCTTTGTAAGAGTTGCCTTGGTCATGTGGTCTCTTCACAGAAAAAGCCCTAACTAAGACAGTAACCAATACAGAGAGGGTGGTAGTATTATAGAAGAATGAAAGTGAGAAGTGTACTAATTCTGGAAGAAAGAGGGTAAGCTCAGATTTAGATATGTTAAGTTTGAAACAATAGCAAAAAATATCCACATAGAAATACCCAGTGAGCAGCAGAAAATATAGGACTCAGAAAGAGGTCAGAACAAATCTATAAATTTGGGATTTTGGAGACATCTAAAAATATCATTCATGTTTAATAATTGAAAACACCTTCCTTCCTAGTTGCATTATCCACCTAGCAGTGAAGCAAACTGAAATTTCACATAGGACTCAGCACTGTACACTTCAGACATCAGTGCTGGTACTATATTTTAGTATCAGAGACTAAACATAAGCTGTTAACATAGCAGAAAGACCAGTAAAGAAAAACTATGACTAAAACAATTGTTATGAAATATGCGAATGGATATTTTACTTCCTATTATAGCAGCAAAAATTAATATAGGTAAGCTTGGCATCTAAACACTGGCCAGTGCAACACAACAGGGAGTGACCTGGACTACAAGTTTGTCTGCTGTACGAACTTAGGGTTCTACTGCTGAGGGAGAATAGCCAAAAGCAGTTGGGGAGGACAGGGTTTATTCCATCTTCAGTGCTTTGGAGGCAAGACCACCCTGGACTACAAAACTTGCTATTTTTTAGCCAATTGCCTATTTAGAGCTAGATTTCTGTATTTATAGCTGCATGTCTTGGGGGCAAGATAGCTTATCTGTTAAACACATATAAAAGGTTGTTAGGATCCATGTTTAGAGCAATGCCTGACACAGTGTTCTTAGTAAGTGTGAGTATTTACTTTTGTTATTTAATCTGTACAGTAGCCTACTTATCGGTTTCACTAAGATTTTCACTGTGTGTGATGAACGGATGTGAAACCATTAAGTAAATGCTACATGGGTGTGTGTGTGTGCCGGCTAGTTTATGTCAACCTGACTAAGCTAAAGTAATTTGGGAAGCAGGAACCTCAGATTGACCTAGCAAGTCTGTGGTGCATTTTCTTGATTGCTGATTAATGTAGGAAGGCCCAGCCCACCATAAGCCACACTACCCATGTGTTGATGGTCCTAGGTGCTCTAAGAAAGCAAGCTAAGCAAACAGTGAGGAGCAGGCTAGTAAGCAGCACTCCTCCATGGGCTGTGCACCAGTTCCTGCATCTACGCTCCTACCTTGACTCCCCTCAGTGATGATCAATGATGGAACTGAAGATGGAATAAACCCTGTCCTCCCCAACTGCTTTTGGCTACTCTTCCTCAGCAGTAGAACCCTAAGTTTGTACGGCAGACAAACTTGCAGTCCAGGTCACTCCCTGTTGTTTTGCATTGGCCAGTGTTTAGATGCCAAGCTTACCTATATTAATAATTTTTGCTGTTATAATAGGTTTGAAGGCGTACATCACCACATCTGCCTTCATTTGAAGCAGTCTTTAGCTTATTCTAAATGGTTTCCCTTTTCTGTGTACCAGAGTTGTCTTCAGGGTAGACTTCTACAACTCAAGTTGGTGGTATGCCCCTAGGTCTTGCATCTTCCACCTTCTACCCTTGTGATATTGGAATATCAAAGCTATTTTTTTTTTTGCCCATTACCTATTTAGAACTAGATTTCTGAATTTATAGCAGCATGTCTTGGAGCAAGCCAGCCAGAGCCACAGAGAGAAAATCCTGATGGGGGGGGGGGGGACAAACAAAACAAGATTGCTTCAAATAAGGTTTAGAACATTTTTTTCGATCCCCTAAAGAATAAACAGTTGTCAGGCAGCACGCTGCTTCCATGAACACCTGCTTACACCTACAGACTGCCCTCAGCCTCAGTCAGAAAAGCACTCTACAATGAACAGCAGTCAGTGCAGGCATGGGGCTGTTCAAGGTGATGATGGTTGAACTGGTTCAGCCCTAAGTACATTTGACTAGTTACTAAAGTAAGGCACAGTCCCTAAACAGAGATGGCGTCAATTAAGACGTCCTTCCTTCTCTGAACTTCACTACCAAGCAACGTGCTGAGTGCTGGGCACACGCCATGCACGAGCTGTTCGGCCTTCCCAGGCTCAAGCTCCCCTTCCGTTACCCTGAGGCCTGAGCTCTTTTACACACCCGATACCAGTACCAGCACCAACACACTTAATTCACTTCGATGCCACAAAGAACTCTCAAACACACAGCAAGAGGCAGGTTTTTCTATGACCAAGGGGTTACAGTATGATTTAGACTAGAAGGAATTTTGGTGTTGTATGAAATGGTGTCTGTATAAATATACTGTAGTTAAAACATATTATACATGGAGAAAGACATGTAGCTGTATGTTATGTATTAGCTTTCTGCTAAATTAACATTCCACAAGCAATAAACCTAGAATCTGTATCTTAGTTTTAGTATTTTCCCACCAAAGCCTGGTACAGATAAAGTGCAGGCTAGCTTAGGACATCTTCATAAACACACATGTAATAAGTGTGTGTGAGCATGAATGCCAGAGGGGAAGGAGATGCTGTAAGTGATGCAGCTATGTCAAGGGACATAGATTCCAGACAGAAAGGAATCCTACTGGTTAAACCTAGGGTAATTTCAGTCACAATAAAATGCCTAACAATAAAGTATTATAATTCATTATATTCCCTGTAACAGTAACAACTAATAAATGAGGAGAAATGACAGCAATAATCAATCATTATAATAAATTCAGACAAAACCATTACTTGATGCTAAAATAGTAAGTATAAGTTTACGGAGTCAAATCCCTATAAATTATTAACTAAAAATGGAAGAACAAAAAGGGGGGCTGGAAAGATGACTCAGTGGTTAACAGCATATGGTGTTTTTGCAGAAGACCTGAGTTGAATTTCAGCATTCAGATGGAAGCTCACAATCATCTAAAATTCCACCTCCGGGGGATCCAACACCCTTTTTTAACCTCTTCTGGTAATAGGCACATGTATGGTGTACAGACATACATGCAAGCAAAGCATTCATTCATATAAAACTAAGAAACATAAGAAAACTAAATCTATTTTTAAAAATGTAAAAAAGTTTTAAAAATGTAAAGAATTCATTTTATGATGGAGTAAGCTAGCAGATGATCATAATGAACATCTCTGACAATGAAACAAACACCATGTGTCATGTGATCTGGTTTACTGAGAATATGTATGTCTTTGTGGTAGTTTTGCCAGATTTGTATTAACTTCAATCACTACAACATTAGATAAATCCAAGTTCAGAGACATTCTGTAATTAACAGACCCATTTTTTCCTAAGATAAAAGTGCACTTTAATAAAAAAAAAAAAAAAATCAGCACTGAAGGTTCACACACTGAGGGATAATGGGAGAGAGGAGCTACTGTTTCTCTCCCCTAGCCCACAGACCTTCCTGGCATCACCACAGATAAGAGGCTGTCAAGTTGTTATGACCTTGGGAGGAAAGTAGTGGGTAAGGAAAATTTCTTCTATGTGAACATCGTTCCTTTGGGGGCTATTTGGCTTGTCTTCAGGTGCTGAGGGCCTTGCCAAGGGCCCCATGGAAAGCAAAGATGGTTCTATGCAAAGAGGAACAGGGCACATCTGCTGGTGGAGAGACAGGTGTCTCTGGTGGTAGTGAGAATCACAAGAGGGATGCATGAAGAGAAAAGGTGATAAAGTCCAAGAGGATAGAAGTCCCAGAAGAGCCATGGTCTCTTGCTCCCGTGTTCCTATCAGCTCAGCTGGGAGAGGAGATCTCTGTGCCCTGTTTCTGCAGTCCAGGCATTCCTGTACTGGGCCAGAGCCAGAGCCCATGCCAGGACCTCATCACCATTCTGGTCACTCTGAGCCAAGGTGAAGGGAGACATCTGCTGAAGGAAGGCCCAACATTCCAGAGCTCTGAGAAGCAGCACGCAGGAAGAAGTGAGCCAGGCAACTCCCACAGAAAGCTGGCTGCTCTTACCAGGCACACATCGTAAGGTAGTTTGGCAAGGACTCACATAAAGCCTAAGGGAAAAGCTTGATGCTCAGCTCAGCATGTAGCTCAGTGCTGCGGTTTCCAAACTACAGAACTATTACAGATTAAAAGTGAATTTAAACACACTAAATACAATACATGATACTGAATTTGATCCTGCAATGAGAAAAAAATAGAAATAATTTACACTGAAACAAAACTGAATATGAGCTGTGCACTAGAAAATATATCATAGTTAATTTTCTGATCTCTTAATGGAGATTATCTAAGAGAATTAACTTACCTTTAAAAAATACAGTGAAATATTTAGGGGTAAATCAGGGTACAATGCACAAAGTACGTAGTCAATTAAAAAATGTCATATATACTTGTATCTGTATTTATCTATGCAAGTACAACACATATACAGATATAATATATACATGTACTTGTGCAGAGGGAGGGAAAGAAAGACCTTCCAGAGTTTCATGCACTACAGTATTTACCTAATTGTACAAACTAAAAAACTAGGAGTTGTCGTTACTATTTCCTTCTCAGCCCTCAAAAAATTCAGAACCATGTCAGCTAACGTCGCTTTGGTCCATGTGATCAGCACTGTTTATCTCAACTACTACATTTACTGCTAGTTTTTTATCTTCCCATCTTCACTCTAAACCCCCACCCAAGCAAACCCTACTTGGGGCTGACACAATGACAAAGTGAGTAAAATGTTTGTCACGCCAGCAAAGGAACCTGAGCTCAGATCCCCAGCACCTATGTAAAAAGCAGAGCATGGCAGCATACACCTCTAACCCAGTGCTTGGGGGAGGGTGGGTGAGCAGGGAGGAGACAGATGGGTCCTGGGGGGTTTGGTGTCAAGCCAGCATAGCCAAAGCAGCAAGCTCCAGGTTCAGAAAGCTTGTCTTTAAAAATTAGGTGAAGAGCAATAGAGCAAGACACTGCTAACCTCTGTGAAAGCACCTGCACGCACACAAGCACAGGCACACACACAAGCACATGTATGCACACAAGCACAGGCATGTACACAAACACAGGCACACACAGAAGCACAGGCACACACAGAAGCACAGACATGCACACAAGCACAGGCATGCACATATGCACACATTTTTAATTAATTAGAGTAAAATTTAAATTAAATCATTCTCTCTAGTCAAACTGCTTACTTCACGTAAGCAAATTCAATCATGGAACAGACCTCATCCATCCCAAGGATTTTCAGTATTTTTCCTTCCCTAAGGATTAAAGTCCTTCCTCTTGCCTGAAAGAAAAAAAATGATCAAATTCCTGCCAGCCACACTCGGCTCCTAGGAACCAAGTTCTGTGTACTACAGCGTCTTTGCACATTCTGGTCATCCATGCTGCAATGTCCTTTCTTTCTATACTTTATAGCCTTTTAGATTCCCCAGGCCAGTTATTCATTCAACTTGGTCCAATTTCCCCTTTTATTAAAAAAAGGAAAGAATGTAGCATTTATCCTGCCTTCCCTAAATCTCAATATGCCCTTACTTTTAAGACTTACATTCTATTATTAAAAAAAAGAGTGAGTTTGCAGTTTGTGGAACATAGGTGAAATGTGTTAAAATACTTCAAAAAAGAAAAAGTTTAGCGGGGGCTGGAGAGATGGCTCAGCGGTTAAGAGCACTGACTGCTCTTCCAGAGGTCCTGAGTTCAAATCCCAGCAACCACATGGTGGCTCACAACCATCTGTAATGAGATCTGATGCCCTCTTCTGGTGTGTCTGAAGACAGCTATAGTGTATTCACATAAATAAAACAAATAAATCTAAAAAAAAAAGAAAAAAGAAAAAAAGAAAAAGTTTAGCAAGCAGAGACTTAATAGAATGTACTGGAGTACCTAGGAGTGTATATGTATATGTGTGTGTGTGTGTGTGTGTGTGTGTGTGTGTGTGTCTATATATATATATATATATATATATATATATAGAGAGAGAGAGAGAGAGAGAGAGAGAGAGAGAGAGAACAGAGAATGGAAAAGATAAAGATACCCTAATGTTCATGAAGCACCTCCATAATGAATATTCATGCTACAGATATATACACGTATACACGTATATTTGGTACTTAATATTCATGATACAGTAAATATGCAGAGAGAGAAAGGGTCAGCAAAAATTAACATTCCTAAGTCCTCAATCAGTTACACAGCAATGACCCCGTTTTGGCCTATGTTTGCTACCCAATGAATACAACATCCATGACTATTAATCAAGCTGATTGGCAAGCTTCAACTGTGGAAGGCATGCTCACTCTGGCATCTCCAATAACAACAGGATGCTGTGCCAAATCAACAGCAGAAAAAGCTAAAGTGGCAGAAAAGATGGCGTAAAAATATTGTCTATAACAGAATTTGGAATGACTCTTCCTGCTTCCACCTTGACCTAAGTTTATTAACTACCTCATCTTTTTTCCTTTTGCTTCTTCCTGTAAATCGATTTAACAAGTCAGGAGAGGTGAACATTTCAGTTATTTTGTCTGTTTTCTGTCCCAAGACCTCTGGGGTAGGCTGTATGGTGTGTGCTTAGAGGTTATTAATGTGTGAGGGTAATTTCCCACACAGCACTCTTGGCAACCAAACAATACAGAGAAGTAAGTTTATTTTTAAAGGGGCATTCCAATGAACAAAAGAAGACATCATGACAGAATCTTAGCCAGATATGAAGTGTCACCTGTTTAAACAAAACCACATACACAGTATACAATTTAAAAAAAAACTGAATGTAATCAATTCTTTAAATCTGATTATCAACTTAGAAACACAGAAGACAAAAGAAAACTTGTTAAACAATTTTGAAAGTTTGAAGAATAAAAGATTCAGTAAGCCAGGTGGAGTGGCACACGCCTACAAAGCCACCACCTGGGAGGTGGAAACAGGAGGAGCAGGAGCTAAAAGGTCACAAGATCTCTTCTTACCCGCATGTAATGGGTTAAACACCATTATAGCACTGGAGAATGGTGTGCTTTTGTGGTTCTCCATCCTTCACCCACCCCCTTGACCCCATGCTACCCTGTTCCTGACTGTAGCTTTCCTACAAAACGCATTTCATCTTTCATATCCCATGTGTCCTGCATCCGTCCATCCTTCCTTCATCTAATCCTCTCTTACACCCCTTTCCAGATTTTTAGGCTTCCCCCACATTTACAGCCATATATGGGTTCTGTTTTTATATACATACATGTATACATTACAGGTTAGGATGGACATGTACAAAAATGAGTTGTTTTTCTGAGTGACTGCACTTAATATTATACTTTCTAGGCTGAGCCACTTTTTACCAACTTCATGACTCCTTTCTGAAAAGCCGAGAAACACCCACTGTGTACATGCACCAACCACACTGTCACCAGCACCCATCTGTTGGTGGGCATTTAGGGTGCATCCATTTCCCTACTCTCATAAGTAAGAAACATGGACATGCAAGTGTCTCTGTGGAGGATAACGAGACCTCTGGGTTCAGGAGTACAGCTGAAATCCAAGAAATTCTGTTGAACAACAGAGGAGAGTTTATGTATTTGAAAAACGAAAACAAAAAAAGTTAAAACACAAGGACCCTTTGCAGATCCCAACAAGAACAACTGAACAATAGAAAAAGAATATATGAAACAGTAAGAAATGCTAATGCTTGGCTATGGGGTGGGGCTGTGGTGATGGCAGTGACACCGGTACATTGCTTAGGACAGAGGAGGCAGTAGCTGAGATTTATTTCAAATGCTTGATGGGGTGGAAGTACTTCCAGGGCATCTAAACCAGCCACAATTCATGACTTCCAAGGTAAAAAAAAGTTTACGTCTACTGTACATGGACAAGATACCTTCAAATGGTTTTAAGAAAAAGGCAAAAACAGACTGCAGAAGTTTCATGTAATAATCAGGAAAGGCTCTGACCTGTGGTTTCTGGCTGAGGCCTAGACCACCTACAACTATTTTGTACCATGACACCCGGAGAATGAGATCTGCCTGTGAAAATAGGTACAGCTAAAAGAATCAAGGAAAGAGAATTAAAGTAAATACCCACTCAATTCAAATCCAAATCCATCTTACTTTAGGACTCTTGCAGTTTCATAAATCAATAAGTCCTCTTTATTGACAGCCAACTTGAATTGGGTTTTCCATTAACTACAAATGAAATGACCTCCTATCCACTTCCAACATAGTCTCAATTGTCTGTACTTCCAGCTCTAACACCCATGGAACCCCATTTGTCTGTCCTCACCAGCTCTAACACCCATGGACCCCCATTTGTCTGTCCTCACCAGCTCTAACATCCATGGACCCCCATTTGTCTGTCCTCACCAGCTCTAACACCCATGTACTCCCATTTGTCTGTCCTCACCAGCTCTGACATCCATGGACCCCCATTTGTCTGTCCTCACCAGCTCTAACACCCATGGACCCCCATTTGTCTGTACTCACCAGCTCTAACATCCATGGACCCCCATTTGTCTGTCCTCACCAGCTCTAACACCCATGGACCCCCATTTGTCTGTCCTCACCAGCTCTAACATCCATGGACCCCCATTTGTCTGTCCTCACCAGCTCTAACACCCATGGACCCCCATTTGTCTGTCCTCACCAGCTCTAACATCCATGGACCCCCATTTGTCTGTCCTCACCAGCTCTAACATCCATGGACCCCCATTTGTCTGTCCTCACCAGCTCTAACACCCATGGACCCCCATTTGTCTGTCCTCACCAGCTCTAACATCCATAGACTCCCAGTTGTCTGTCCTCACCAGCTCTAACATCCATAGACTCCCAGTTGTCTGTCCTCACAGCTCTAATATCCAATGGGTCCCCATCATAACTTTTAGGCCTACTCAAACCCATTTTCTATGCTATTTCCAATATTTCATTTTTTTTCTTAATGGTAATATGCATGTAACATAAAGTATACCTTTCAGCCTTTTAAAGGTGTACTGCTTTAGAGTTTCTGGGAATTATTTCTGATGCTACCATCTTGCACAGAACAAAGCTGAGTATGTCAGGGTTCAGATGAGAAGGAAGTTTTTCACTAGATTTATCTGAATGGCCATAGATAATTTAATGAGCCTCTATATGCCTGTTTCTTCTTTTATTACCAAAAAAGAAAAGAAAAGAAAAACTATACTTCCTAGCCTCTTGCTTTCAACATGGATGCTGTTTGCACCTTAATGTAAAGATGACAACGTGTCCCAACCTTCCAGCAGGTGTAGAGAATACTTTCAACATTTGAACAAGAACCAAGGACACTGATGAACAAAGATTTATCTGACCAATAGCTCTACAGTTGGGAAACCCTGACAGAGACTTGGGTGAAGAAAGAACCTATGTGCTCAATAGGGTTTTCTCAGAACTAAGGGAAAACTTACCTAAGATACTCTGAGTCACTGTTCCCACTGGACAGCTCTTGCCCTGACTAGACTGCAGCTAGACTTTCACCTTAGCTTAAAACCAGTCTGTCAAACCACCTGTCCTCCCAGGACCTTAGGGTTACTATCTTTTCTTCTAAAACATTTAAACATGTATTTGGTCACTTATTTATTTATTTACTTGCTTACTTACTTATTGGGTGGGGGGAGGTGTATGTCATGGTGTGCATGTGAAGGCACAGAGTCAGCTGTCTCCTCCTACAGTGTAGTTCTTAGGAATCAAACTAAGTTGTTAAGAATTAAATCAAGGGCCTTTACCTGCTGAGCCATCTCACTGCCACAACACGCTTCTTAACTCCGAGTGTCCTGCCTCTGCCTACTCACTCTTCTAAACTGGCCTCAACGTTCTCCTTGTCCTCTACAATCACACCACCTTATAACCTTACTTACGTGTTGCCATCCACAGAACAGCAGATTGTTATTGCTAGGCCCAGCTTCTGAGCCATACTGCAGTCTTAGCTTTATGACTATCCACTTTACTGAACTTCCCAGACAACATACTTGGACTTACACTTAGCTCAAAAACATAAAAACATGGGGGCTGGAGAGATGGCTCAGAGGTTAAGAGCACTCACTGACTGCTCTTCCACAGGTTCCGAGTTCAAGTCCCAGCAACCACAAGGTGGCTCACAACCATCTATAAAGAGATCTGGTGCCTCCCTCTTCTGGGCTGCAGGCATACACACAGGCTACACACTATCCATAATAAATAAATAAACCTTAACAAAATAAAACAAAATAAAAACATCTGCCTCTCCCTTAACTGGTATTACAATTTACCTTCCTAGTCAAGAAGTCTCCAAGTTTCATTTCCTCTGAATCCTCAGGTGGCCTTATCCTCATTCATATTCTTCAAAGCAATCGCCCACTTATCCCAATTCAGTCCTCTAGAAATGCTAAGGATTAAATCTCTGCAACACCACTTCTGTCACTTGCTTCTTTTCTACCCCTTTGACACATGTAAAACAGTTCTTACTATTAAGAGCACACACACAAGTCAGACTTCCCTGGTTCTGATCCCAGTTCCATTACTTTGATGCCTTTGGATGAGCTCCTAAACCCTGGAGCCTCATTTTCCTCATCAGTAAACCTAGGATGATTAATAGTTTCTGCCTCTTAAGGTCATCATGAGGATTAAAATACCATAGTATGTGTGAAGTGTATGACACACAGCAACTGCCCAATAAATACAGCAGATTTATTATTATACCCACCTCACCTTGAGCCCTCACCACATCTTGCCTGAACTCTTGCAAAAATGTCCTAAATGGCCTCTGCTCTGGGTCTTCCTTTCATCTCATGGCTACCCAATGCTCCAACAATCCCTGTGCATATCTAAGAGTCAGGACTTCTGTAGGATTTTACCACTATCTGCTGGTATGCAGCAGAAATGTAACAAAGTATACTCACAACAGCAGAAGCCTTTACACCACTGACTAGATGCAATAAGGGAAAGAGGGATGGGAAGACAGCACCACAAGCATGAGGAGCTGAGTTTGGATTCCATGAAAGAAGCCAGAGTTGGTGGGAGCATGGACCTATAATCCCAGCACCAAGAGAGGGAAAAAAAAGGTCCCTGGGGCTTGCGAGCTAGATTGGTAAACTGCAGGTTCAGGTTCAGTGAGAAACCTTGTCTCAAAAAGTGGAGAGTGACTCTGCCTGTGGCCTCCACAGGCACATGCACACACGTAAACACACACTCTTAAAGTTAAAATGGTAAGTTGACACTACAAAATGAGCCTTAAGGTGGGCACAGCGGCTGACCTGTGCAACCTCAGCACTCAAGAGGCCGAATAGGACTAACATGAATCCTAAGCTATCCAGAACTACACAACAAAAATCTGTTCAACACACACACACACACACACACACACACACAGACATACACACAAGGCATAGTAGTGCATACCTTCAATCCCAGCTCTTGGGAGGCTGAGGCAGAGGCAGAGGCAGAGGCTAGAGAGTTCTGAGAGTTCCAGGCTAGTCTGGTCTACATTGTGAGTTTGAGATCGGCCAGGGCTGTAAGTCTGTCTCTCTGTTTCTGTTTCACACACATATACACAGAGAGACAGAGAAAAATTCATTCCAAGAGAGTCTATACCCATCAGCTGGAAAATTTAAAGGCACTAAACATTTAAGGTAATCTCAATTTTATGGCTGTTTGAATGTGTTAAGTCTTCAAACACAATAAAGGTCACCAGGCAATTTAACCTCCTCTTTTACAACCAGAATATCTACTGCTGCTGTAAATTCATCTACAGACGTATTCTTCATTTACACAAAACCAGAGAAAATTAACTGTTAAGACTGGAGCCCATAGTTTCCAGCACACACTCTAGAAACTGAGGCAGGAGGACCAGAGTTCAGTGTAATTCTTGGTTATATGATGAATTCAAGTCCAGTCTTGGTTCCATTAGACACTGTCTTTCAAAAACTAATGAAAGCACATCCTCCCCAAAAGATGAGGCCTTTGGAATATTTTTCAGGACAAGAATATTATTCATACAAATACCTTATATCTTCTTTCTAGGTTTCAAAATGTTAGTGTCTTACTGGTTTTACAATTCAATTTATTCTTTGCCCACAATTTTTTCTGCATTAACCATTATAAATTGCTTTTCCAACATACAGCTCTAAAACTGGTAATTTTTTTGTATTTCAAGTAAGAAAGGGACCAGTAAGACTGCTCAGTGTTTAAGCCTTTGCCACCAAGACTAACAACATGAGTTTTAAGCCTGGAATCCACATGGGAAAAAGAACCAACTCCAGCAAGTTGTCCTCTCATGGGTGAGGAAGTGGTAGTCCGCACACACTCTTGCACGCACAGAAAATATAAGTATAATACAACAAATAGAAACTTGAAACATTTTTAACAACAACCAAAAAACCCATACATTATCCTAAAAAGTTGGGTTAACATTTGAGTAAGAGAAAACAATATGAAATACTTATTAACTTTTTTGTGTATGTGGCAAATAAAAATGCATCAAAACATATTAAAAAAACTTTGTATTACTATTTGCTCTATGTAAGTTTATGTTTCATGTTTTAAAGATGGCCAATGGGAGCTGGACAGATAATTTAGTGGTTAAGAACACTGACTGCTCTTATAGAGGACCAGGACTCAATTCACAACACCCACATGGCAGACCATAACTATAACTTCAGGTCCAAGGGATCCCAACCCCTCATAAAGACATATATACAGGCAAAACACCAATGCACATAAAATAAAAATAAGTAAAATATCAGTAAAAAAAAGACTATCAATAGAGCAAAGCAAACGTGGAACACGGTGGCATACATCTCTAATCCTGGCACTAAGGCAGGGGATTGCTATAAATCTGAGTCCATACAGAATACTAGGCCAGCTGAACATACACAGTGAGACCCTCTCACAAAACACACACCTACACAGCCATTTTAAAGAATGTTTCAATTTGTAAGTCACTCTCTTAAGGATTTACTTAGATCCTTTCTCCAGGCCAACTGCTGCCCTGGCTTCCTTCTGCTGTAATGGGAGCACATTGCCATCAGAGTTGTGAATTCTAATGTAAAGCATCGAAAAGGGCCCTCAGAGGGCCACTGATAGTATACTCCTTCACTCCCTCTCTTCAAGTGTGTCCAAGCACTCCAGAATCCAGTGGCCAGCCTGACATACATCCTGAAAGTAGGGCATTTCTGCTTAGAAGCCTCTGTGAGAATGAACAGCAAACATTCACCTCTGGATTTTAAGTTTTATGCCCTCTCCCTCTCCTCCGTCTTCCAGCTTCCACAGAGGAAACTCCGTTTGTTTTCCAAATGGGTGTTTAATACACTGCTTCCCATTCCTTATAATCAGAAATTTTACAAGTATTATCTGTGCTTCCTATTTATTATTATCCATTTAAAACTTAAATTAGCTTTTAAAAAATAATTCCTGATGTCAGTTCTCTAATCAAAGTATAGGAATTCAAATAAAATTAAGACAGACATAAACATTAAAAATGCCTTCAAAACTAATTCAAATACTCTTACAAACAGTGAGGGGTTCATCTAGTCCTTAACTTAGATGTATGTACAAGCTCTGGAAACACTTGCCTGTGTATAAAGTTAAACAATAAAGCTGGGTTAAACAACTTAGCCACACATTCACAGTCCTAAAACTGGAAATCAGTCATCCTCCACAAACAATCCAGAGAACATTTTGCAAGCACTGAGGAACTTCTCTCATTTTTTTTCCAGCATTCCACAACATGGGTTCCTCAAGCAAGAGCTAAGGAATTACAGCAGGAGGTCTCTTTCCTGTTATTCCGCAAAGGCTGGGTTGTAGAGGGAGTGTTTAATTACCACTGTACTACAGGATTTCTAGGTCAACAACACATCCCCCCCACACCCAAGAAACCCACTCTACTTCAAAAAGAAAAACTCAAAAGTAAAGAGGTGTTGTTTATCTGATTTTATGACGTCAAAATACATTTGAAAGGGGAAATATGCCTCGGTGATATTAGGTGAAAAAGCGCCATACTGTCAGAAAACTAAAACTGGTTTTAACGGGTGGCTTAAGGAGAATTTGGAATGTGTACGAAAGGCTGTGAGAGGATTGAGTAATGACTACAAAAGATACTGCACTTCAACAGTGACCACCTTTCATCCTATAGAGCCTGACTAGCAGCCACCATTACAAATGTCAAAATCAATATAGTACCCCACCTTCTTCCAGTAATAAACTCAGACTTCTTGGTATGGTAATCACAGTTATGACCGAGAGGAGAATGTATGCAGGATAATAAGGAAAGCACCACAAATTAAAGCCATTTTGGGAAAACATGATAATTTGCTCGCCGAATTTAGACACACGCTATCCAATAAAAGGAATCCGGTCAACCCCTCCCGCGTCAGTCAAGGGCACCTCATTTAAGACCAAAGCTGCCTTCTTTCTTTCTGCTAGTGCTCGTCTCCAGTGTCTCCCTGAACCTGTACCGGAAGATACACATGGGGGAGGGGGCTGGAATCAGGAACAAAAACCGGGATGTGGACAGCATCGGGAGGAAGAGGAAGGGACGACATCACTTACCTGTCCCAAAGGCTTTGGCCACCAGCCAGGCCAGATTGCAGGCGATTTTGGCCCTGGAGAAGTCATAGTGGTCAAAGGGTTTGATGGCTGGAACAATGAACGTCCTTCTCATCTCCCGCTGGTCTGCTGCATCCCCCATCTTTCACGGTGGCTGGTCGGGATGGAGGAACGACGGCCTTCACATGGTGTGGCGGAGAGGGGAGTTCAGATCGTCCGCGCCGGTCGCGGCCCTCCCGGGTGCGGGGCACGGAAAAGCTCAGCAGCTGTGCTCGTCGCGAGCCCGCCGCCGCAGCCCGGGGCATAGACGTGAGGCGGCACCCGGCCGCGCTCGCTCCGGCCCCGGTCTGCCCCGCCGCCTCCCCTTTGTCTCCGTTTAGTCACACGGGCTCGCTGGAGGGTGGCGGCTGCGAGGGCCCGGAATGCTCGGGCGGGGGCAGCCTGGACGATCACGTCGCGGACAGTGTCCCCGCCATGGTGGAGCGCGCACGCCCCGCCTCACTCACGGCCGCCCCTCGGGCCGCGGGACCCGCCGCGGAAAACGTCAGAATCGCTGCAGCGCGCGAGCCGCCCGCGGCCCGGCGCTTCTCAGGCGCTCCCGTCGCCGCCGCCGCCCGCCTCCTCGGCACAGCTCACGGCCAAGGCAGCGGCCTGGAGGAGGCCACAAATCACGGGCCCTCGACTCCTGCCTTATCGGGCTTGTCCTAGTATTTTCCGCTACCCCTCCCGTGGCCGGACGCGTCGCTCCCCTTCAGTCGCCGCCACCGCCGCCGCCGCCGCCGCCGCTGCTGCGGTTTTCCGGCTGCGGCACTGTATGGAAAGAGCAGATGGGAACACTGAGCATGCGCCTGGCGCGCCCGCCCCCGCCCCCGCCGCTGTCTTGCGCCGCCGCGCGCACTGAGCATGCCCAGCCTCGCTGCTGCCCGTGACCGGCTCCGCGCCCCTATCCATTAATCAGCAGAGTGTCCGCTGGAGTGGACGTCCTTCGGGCTGCTGCCGCTGACACCGCTGGACGAGGGGAGGGCAGAAAGTGAGGGGAAAGGCTTTTTTCCCTCCCGCCACACGTGGTTCAGCCAAGAGAATTGATATTTACTTCAAGTGCTGCTTATGTCTCGCACGTATTGCTGAGAACTTGCCTTGCACACCCATTTAGTCTTTGCAGTAACCCCGAGAGAGGGGTGCTACAGCTGCTTGACCACGAAATTATGTAGGGATGCAGTAAGTTAAGGCACCCATGGGTTTAACCAAAGTGGAAGGCCAGGCGTATACTCTCCAAAGCTGTAGAAATGTATAAATTTCATATCAAGACATTTTAACTTGATACTCCTCACTGAAGTTTTCTAAGTGAGGGATCGTTTGGTTTTTTTTATTTGTTTGTTTGTTTGTTTGTTTATTGGCGCCTTCTGTTTCCCCTTCCACAAAGAGCATCCACGATTACCTTTTGTCGCAGATTTCTATGAGTTTATTTTGTCAGACCCCTCTCTGTTCCCCCATACTGGTATGCTTTCTCAAACTTGTGTACTGACTGTCACTGTGGTCTCTGTCCTTCTGACTTTAAGCCCCCTCCACAGTAGTCACTTCCTCCAGAAAGCCTTCCCTGATACTTACTGCCAACTTCCCATGCAGAACAGTCATATAGGCACCTCCCGGACTGATTCTAGAGCAATGTATGTCCTTTACATCATAACTGGTCACACTGCATTCCAACCACGAACTATAGCTTTCAAGCTGACTTGACACCTACATGATGTTCAACCTCACTGTAGCTGCTCTGTCAATGTTTAGGGTCAAAGGGAGAATGTTACTTTAATTATCACTGAGTTTGGTTAACTTGCTGATTCCTCAGATCTTATTTTAACACGTCTGATTTTAATTATGTAATCCTGGGTTTTAATTTTGCAGATGAGAGAGCTAAGACTCAGAAAAGCCTCTTATATCACAGATATAGTAAAGGCACACTCACAGTCTGAACTGAGAACTATCTTACTTTGTACAACTAGGGCTTCCCTATTATCATCAGCCGTTGAGATGGAAGACATTAAACTTGTGGGGAGGAGTTTTGGTCCCTACTATCAAAAAGGGCAGCTCCAGTAGCAAGACCCTCCCTTTTGATTTCTGCTTAATCCCTAGAAACACTCCTCCCTGAACCCAGTGAGGCATTACAGATAAGCCCCGTTAACAATGCCAAACAGGAAAAAAGTCACTAATAATAATCTGCCATTGGGTGATTGGCATAGTTTTTCAGTAATTCAATTAATATTAATAGGGCTTTCCTCATGGGCAAGGTCCTTTGAAAATTAACATATTAACATATAAATACCAGTCATCAAAATGCATTCAAATGGTAACTAGTTTCCACATCTATTCAATGAACTAAGCCCTAATTGTCTTCCTGTTCTGGATGTAGGACTGGGGATCATAGAAATCAAATGCTATGACCAAGATCTCTCCATCCATTTGTACTGGAGTCTGGCTTCAAACTCAAACCCAGGTCTTCTGTGCCCACTCCTCCAGCATGTTTCTGGGTTCCTGTCCCCTCTCTTGATAGGGGATGGAACATATACAAATAAAAAGAACATATCATAAATATGGTACATGCTGTAAGAGACAAAAAAAAAAAAAAAAGCACAGCAAAAACATACCCAGAGGTACTTGGAAGGTGTCTTAGAGACTGCTGTTAAATACAATGTTCTTGAATCCAGTTTCAACAGGATTCTAGAGCCTATATACCAAGTTAAGAGAAATCTATGGACTAGAAAAATTAGAAAGTTTTACTGAAGTATTATGTCTCTTATTATATGAATTAGAAAGTTTTACTGAAGTATTATGTCTCTTATTATATGAATCTCCAAGCAAATGGAAGATTCTCAAAGACCACCATCTGGCTTTGTGTTACCTGTGCTTCAGCCCAGCACTGCGCTCAGACCATGTTCTTCACAAATCCGTGTCAAATCTCACTGAAAACTGTTTCAACCTCAATAGACAACATGAGGAAGAGAAGAGACAAAGGCAGTTGCTCTTGCTTGTCCCTCGATACAACGGTGAAGCTTTAGTAAGGATAGTATTACTATGACCCCAATCGGGAAGGCGTGTGTTTAGCAATGAGGAGGGAGGGAAGCTCTGGAACAATGAGCAGCTTTTACTTTGAGGGAGGCTGTGAAACAACTTGGGGTCATAGTTGGAGCCTGTTATTAACAGGGAAACACCCTGAGTACAAAGAGGGAGGATTCATTTTCAGGGCGGCAGACACTCTAATAGGGTGTTCTTTGTGACACCTTCAGAATGATCCTTTCTGAGGCTGGAGTCTCTGTGGACTATCGTTGTCCAGAAGAAATGCTCGCCTCTGCCTTCTGAAGACAACTGACTTTGTTTGAAACAAAAAAAAAAAAAAAAAAAAAACCCGAAGGCAGGTGATTTTGGGCCTTCTCTTCCAGCTGTACAGACGCCTGCTGCTTTTCATCTTCAAGTCTCAGTCCCCTAGGCTCTTATTCCCAAAGAAGGGGGACAGTTCTGCTGAAAAACTTAATTTGGCCACCCAGCCAACAGGACCTGTGATGCCCATCCAGAATGTATATAAAAAGGGAAAGGTCAGAGTCATCACAGAAGAACTTTAAGGCTTTTGCCAGTCTTCCCATGGCCTGTGCCAATGCCCGGCTCTTTGGCATCTGAGCAAAAAGGGCGAAGGAAGCTGCAGGACAAGATGTTGAAAAGAAAAAGTAATATGGTTAACGAATTGCAATAAATCCCCTCCCCCCCAAAAAAGGAAATCCTGAAACGCCAAACAGACTTCTTTCTGGTGGTCACCCTTGAGCTGTGTTTGAGTAGATGTAGAAGTGTATTTATTCACTCAGCCCGTATCGATGGAGCTCCCAAGTGCTGAGGAGTCGATGTTGAACCAGGCAGCTGAAGAACCAGCTTCCTAAGCTGGACAGGCTGGCGCAGGCTCGAAATTCCAGCTCTGCACTTAGGGGATAAGACAGAGCAGGAGTTCAGTACCATTCTAGGTTACATAACAAGTTTAAGGGCAGCCTGAGCTACCCTAGACCCATCTCAGAAACAAGAACAATAGAAAGGAGAAGAAAGAGAATGAGGAAGAGGCATCAACACCAAAATGTCTTTTATTTGGTTGGTTTGGTTTCCAAGACAGGGTTTTTTGTGCAACCCTGGCTGTCCAGGAACTCACTCTGTAGACCAAGCGGGCCTCAAACTCACACGATTCCCCTGCCTCTGCCTCTTAAGTTCTGGGACTAAAGGAGGGTGCCACCGCCACCTGGCTGACATCAAATTCTCAATGGAAGCATGGAGCCTGTAGGGTCTAAAAGCCCAGCTTTTCTTTATTGCCAGGCCCGGGTCACCAGAGGTTAAAAGCCTTGTTATTTCCCCCACAGAATACCCCAGTGTAGTCCTGCTCAGCTGACTTGCCTAACGTATAAAAATCTCTGGATTTGACCCTCAGCGCTGGATCTTGGGGAGCACTTGGGAAGTGTAGATAGGAAGATCAGGTGCTCGAGACTATCCTGGAATAGGTAGTGAGGTTAAGACCAGCTGGGGCCACAGAAGACCCTTCTCCTCAAAAGGAAGGGGGGGGGCAGGAAGAAGGGAAGAAAGACAGAAACAGAGACACAGAGAGAGAGACAGAAAGAGGGGAGAGGGAAAACTGATATTTTAAATCATGGGGGGGGGGGGGTCAAGGTCAAGTCCATTTACAGTTCCGGTGATAGCAGCTACACTTACTGGGTACCTCTATGCACCGAGCTGGGTTCTACATATATTAACTTATTTAATCTCATCACAGACCTATTATCCTCATTAGATGAAACCACTGGGAACAAGGCTTAAGTGACTAGAAGACCTTAGGTTGTTGAAACTTAGAACTATAAGTAAACTGAATTATCTAGGATAAGAACAGGGATTAGAGATCCGTACAGCTCAGTGGTAAAACACTCAACATGCACAGGGTCCTAGGTTCTACCACAAGTACACACACACACACACACACACACACACACACACACACACACACCAGGTAAAGGGATATGAGGGAATTCTTAGTTAATCGGTGACTTTAATGGGTTTAGTTGGATGTTAAGCTGCCTCTGAGAAGCCAGTGTGAGAGGCATCTATGCCATGTATCATTTCTAGATATAGCTATGGCTCTCACCTGAAGAATGAACAAACTTTTACAAGAATTACCTCATCCATCTTGACAACGGTTCTAGTGTGTGCCTGGAATGACAGAAACGCACAGAGGCCACCTAACTTCCCAGAGACACACCATGAATCAGTGTCTTCACAGAAGGGAGAAACCTACCTCCAGGTTCCCAGGTCCAGCACTGGGATTTCCACAGACCCTGAAACAGATTGTTCCTTTATTTGTTCCTTACACAAAGCAACTTTCCTGAGTCACCAGTAATAAGTAAAGTGTCATCTTTAAACAACATTGAAGGCAGGTAAGAGTGTTTGGAGGGAACTGGAACATTACTGGGCTACAAATAAAGCCCCTGGCCGGCACTGTTCTTCATTTGTGCTGTGGGCCTCTGCTTTCAGAGATCCACTGCTGTAAACGTAGGTGGGCCCAGGCAGCATCTAAGGTACCTCCTGTGTCAACAGTTACCATGGAGACAGCATCTCTATATCTTCCCAGATTACAATGAAGGTCAAATCAGTCATGTGTCTGGCATTCAGGCTTTAACTCTTCAGCCCCGCGGTTATTTCCTACCAAGCTTTATTGTGCAGAACGTTTGCGAGAGGTTACAGAGCAGGGACTGGGATCCTCCAGCCAAGTTAAAGATGCAAATACAGAAGGGAAGATCTCTGGAGAGAGACGCGAGGATGCAACTGCTGTTGGATACACACAGAAGGCCCTGGTGTTTAGTCAACACACCCACAAAGTCTGTAGCAGGCAGCAAGGGTCAGAGCTCTAGAGTGGCTTCTCCATAACTGGGAAGAGTCGGTTTTGTTTTGTTTTTTTGTTCTTAATCAACTTAATGGAAACAAGCCAAATGTCCACTGGTAGAGAACTGATCGGATAAGAAATTGTACATAGAGGGGCCTGCTGCTGCATATCGAGAGATCGCTAAAACACCTTCAAATAGAGGAGGGAGATACAGAACAACTTTAGGATAGTAGCACATTCTATATACATATATACACATACACCTTAGGATAACAGCACAGTCTACACATACACACACACACAACACACACCTTAGGATGACAGCACATTCTATATACATATATACACTCAAATAGACTTTTTGTAAGTCAAGGATGTAGTGCAGTGTCTTCACAGAAGACATGCTTCTAGCCTGCAAGAGGCTTACAGGTTGACCCCCAGCACTGCAGAACAAACAGTCCACAGAACAGCCTGGACATTTGTCCAATGCACAAAGTGTTAAAGAGAAGAGAGATCCACGTTTTGATTGCTTTTGCTTCACTTTGATCCGTATGCATCTTTGTCCAAAATAGCTAATCATCTCTTTGAGCTAACATTTCCCTGCTTCTTGGAAATGTGTCTCCTGCTCTTGTCACACTGCAGAGACTGCCCCCTCAAGCCATCACATCTTGTTATGACTCTCCTGCTCTTGTTCCCTTGACTTCTGTGGCATGCAGGACGGATGAATGCTGCTTTGTTCATAAACCTGTCTCCTGGCAGGTTCTGTGGCCCTCCAGTCAGCACCTGGGTCTCTCACTTCTCAGTTCCCCCTCTCTGCTGCCCTCAGACTCCTGTCATTTGCTCCAGCTCTGTTGAGGAATTGCTCAAGACTCAATCCTTGTTTCTCCTCCTCCTCCTCCTCCTCCTCCTTCTCCTCCTCCTCCTCCTCCTCCTCCTCCTCCCCCTCCTCCTCCTTTTTTCTTACTCCCTTGGTATCACAATGACCTCTATTACGGTAGGGAAATTTTTGAAACAGGGTCTCTCTATGTAGCCCAGGTTAGCTCTGAACTCTTAGTCCTATGCCTCCTTTAATTACTGGAGTTATAGGTGTATGCCACCATAGAGCTTTTCAAAATGACATCTTTATGGTCCATTCTCCCTACACAATTTGCTGATGTGCATCTCTGCTCCTGATCCCTATTTTAATTTATTAAGGATGCTGCACATGTTTATCAACAATAGCCCTAGGACTTCAAATTCAATAAGACTTAAAAAATAAAATAAAATAGGCCCCTTGCTTGGCCCTTCAACTCGGCTAATGATACCTTGTTTGTTTGAAATGTGTTATCTCTCCTCCAGCCTCCTCCTTTCTCATCTCACCCCATCAAAGCAATTCAAATACCTTCTGCTTCAGGACTGGAGGGATGGCTCATTAAGATTAAAACCTCTTGTTGTTCTTGCAACGGGCAGGAGTTCAGTTCCCAGCATGGTCTCCATGAGTACCCGTGCATATGGACACATGCACAAGCGTGTTGCACGCACATACACACACAGAGAGAGAAGGGGGGGATTAGTCAAACATAGAATACATCTTGAAAGTGCAATCTCTCACTTCTCCCTACCCTCCTTTATTCCTCAAATCTTCTCCTCTTGCTTTTACTCTCAGTCCATCTCTCTCTTTAAGTCACAGGCTAGCCCCCTAATCTTCCTCAGTCTGAAGTGTGAAGAGTCAAAAAGGCTCACAGGCAGGAAACTTCCGTGAGTTTACATATGTGTCAGGCCTTTCACATTCCAAATCGTATCTAGCTTAATCTAATAAACTATCATCCAGTGATCTATAAGATCTTATAGATGGGCTAATACAGACTTGCAGGGATTGAGGAACTCCTCAAGGCTTTAGGAGGACGGAAGCACTGTGCTCACACCTTTGCCTCCAGGTGTCTAGTTCCAGAATTGTCCTACCCATTGCTTACCAGACAAAGATCATTAATCTCGCTGTTGCCAGGAGAGTGTGAGCTATCACAATCTTTCTGTCTTCCAATAGTCACCTTCAGTGTCACCTCTGTCATGATTCTGTCTTGATCCTGCTTGGCTCTTGTCACCAGTGTTCTTTTATGCTGTGCACTCCATGTGCGTGTGTGCAAGCACACACACACACACACATGCACACACAAACACATACATACACACATGCACACATATGCATAGACACACCATGTATACACACATACAAACAAATGCAGAGATACATACTCACATATACAAACACACATACATACTCAAACATACATATACCACATACACATACATGACCACACACACACACACACACACATACACACACCTCTCTTTCCAAAGATGGAGATGATCTTATCCTACTTGATAATCTTCAGCAGTGCCTAATATATAACAAGTCATAGAAACTATTTGTTGAATAAATGAAGGTATCAATTAACTAAAAGGTTAAAGACAACAACAAATTCTATGTTAACACATTCTATAGAACATATATAAGTGTCATGTAGCTCTTCTTAATTGAAACATTCCATCAGTAAATGGGGGAAGGGGGTTCCTAAGACTTAGGAAACTACCAATAAATACATCAACAAATCAGTAAATAAAATGTATAAGACTCAGGGAGGCCTTGGAAATTACAAAATTCATAAGGATCCCCAGATGTTTACATTTCTGTACAGTAATAATGTAGCTGGCTTATGTGGAAATTTTTAAAGTGGGTGATTCTCATTAAAATATCCATTTCCTGTGAAGTAATAGTAGTTGTAGATAATGGTTGAACTGCAGTGTGTTCTCATTTCATAAAACAAAAAGATTGACAAGGGTCTCTCCTCTCCAGTTGGTTTATTCATTCACTAACCACAAAGTGATTGCTTTGTGAGATCTCAGAATCCAGAGGCCATTACTCTGGTAAATGAACCAGATAATATACTTTCTATTAATTGTAAACAAAAGCAGTCCCTACTGCCTCCAGAAATGCAAAACAAAATCAATTATGTATGCTTCATACTTGCTATGGAAATTATTGTTATGATTTTTAACATATTGCTACTAGACCAAGTCATAACAAGAGCTGAGATTTTCTCTGTTTTTGGAGCCTCAAAATACAAACCAAATCTTTTTTTTTTTTTTTTTTTTTAAAGCAAGAGCAAAGGGTTATGCTTAAATATGTGTGGACCTCTTTTAAAATAGAATTTGAACCATCATTGGATTATGGGAAATCATTTGGTTCCTTCCAGCTGGAAAGATCCACTTCACTTCCTCGTGGTATTTGATCTTTAAGCTAAGGTACCAGAAGGATTTTGAATTAGCAGAAACAAAGCATTAGCCTTCCGCCTCCTGACGGCTGTAATGGGCTCTCTTCCTCCTCACTCTCTACATCAGAGGAACGCAACTTCTTGTTTAATGTCTTCCGTCGTCCATTTATAGGCCTTGGGACAAGCTAGAAGAGGAAATTCAACAAGACAAAAGCTTCTGGCACCGGAAATGATACTCTTTACGGAATTTAGACCACTCAGACAAATTAGCTAACTTTGAGAAATCCTTTGCTTTTACATTGCTCAAAATACAAGCTGGAATTAGCAAGGAAAGCAAAGCAACAACATGCCAAGGGGTTAAAGATGTGCAGAGGTGGCCCTTTCCATTCCCAAACTCAAGAGGTTCCTTTAAAATAGGAGAAAATTCCTGAGTGCTTTTGTTAATCCATTTTAAATCAGCTTAAAGCAGATTTCTTCTGGCACTGGGGAACATTTGTTAGATTAAATTAAATGAGCACATTCAGGATAATAAATGCCACTTGGAAACAAAATTGGTGACATTTTATTCACCCATAAATAAAAGTAAAAACTCTAAGAATTGTCTGGGTGTCGGTAAACAGCAACATCATCACCCGTGTCCAGCAATCCCGTGTGTGAATACCTAGATGTCACATACGGGGACTCACGGGGTTTACTCCTGTGTGTTGCATAACTGCTTACTTTGCTTAAAATGAGATTTACTGTTTACCCTGTATGAGCCACGTAGATGTTTCAGTTAATTTTGTAGGGGGAAGGGAGGAACCAGAATGGGAGCAGAGGTGTGGATACACAAGAACTATGACCTGGATTTAAATATTGCCCAGTAAATACATTTTTTTTTTCAATTAGAAAGAGAGAAAACCATGTAAACAACTTAAAAGACTTCTATAGAAAGCCCCCCCTCAAAAAAAACTGCCCTAGAACATAGCCTTGTGGTTACAGTTTATACTTACAATTTAACTTTTATTCTTATGATGAAAACAATCCATACCGAATTCCTTGATAGTGAAACCACAGGAAAGTGAACCAAGGGCCCGTGGCTTCATCACCCAAGGGGTTATTCTTAGCATATCCTTCCATTTCCTTTTGCACCGAGATGCTATTATATCAAACACTCCATTTCACATTAAGGGCCAGCGATATCCTTTGATAAGACTAAACATCTATCTGAAACATCAGTTTAATGCATAATAAGATTAGATTGTGTAAATGTGTCATTTTTTTTACTATAACCAAGTTTTAGTTAACATATATTTTGCTATTTCTCTAATTTCATTTTTATGAGTGTGTGCTATGAGGAACACCCTTATACATTCATCTGTTACATCTGTGCCTACTTAGCTTATGATTCTCAGATGTGGATAAATTTGTGACTAGAAATCACTGACTCATCGTTGTCTTCAACTTTATAGAAAAAGCCGGGCATGATGGCACACGCCTTTCATCCCAGCACTGGGGGCAGAGGCAGTTGAGTTTGAGGCCGGGCAGCCTGTCTGTAGAACAAGTACAAGAACAGTCAGGGTACACAGAGAAACCCTGTCTTAGAAACACACACAAAAGAAAACAATCGGCCACACCAGTTATATATACAACAGTCATATGTAATAGCCTATATTTTTCATCTGTAATTTTTAATTGCTAGCTAGTGTGCATTAAAGATTTCTTCATGGTTTTATTTGCTTTTTCCTCATATGAAATCAGTTTCTTATATTTCCATTACAGTGTTGACTAATTTTTTAGTTAGAATCTTCATCTCTTCATATTGATTTGTGAAAGACAAATTATAATTATCAACTTGATTTATGTAGTTATTTATTTTGTTGTATATTTGCTTATATATTGTACATAAGTATCAATTCTCTGTCAACCAAATATTGTTACTTTCTGAAATTCTTTTCCTTCCTTCCTTTTTTCTTTCTTTCTGGCTTGGTTTTTAAAGACTTTTTAAATGTGTATGTGTGAGTCTGAATGAGTTTATGTGCACCGTATGGACGCAGAGGCCCACAGAGCCCAGAAGAAGGCATCTAATTCCCCTGAACTAGAGTTACAGGCAGTCGCAAACAGCTAGAAACCAACCTTGCAAAAGCATTCAGCACCTTAATCACTGAGCCATCTCTCCAGCCTTTGTTTACTCGGTTGGTTTGTTCAGTTTTTGCTTTTGCTTTTTCTCCCTGAGACAAGAGCTCACTCTATAGCCCAGGCTACCCTGGAACTCAGACTGGCCCAGGCCAGTCTGCCTTTAGCCTCCTAAATGCTGGGTTTACATATATGCATGACCACACTCAGTTTCATTCCTATTTTACATACACTGGTTATATCATTTTGGATTGTACTTATCTTTCTATAGTCAACTGAAAAAAACAATTTCTCTTTTTGTTAATGCTGAGAGTAGAACTTGGGAGCCCAAGTACAGGAGGCAAGCATTTGATCACTGAGCTGCCTGCCTGGCCTCCTTGTTAATCTGTTCTTTAACAGTTTCCGCTCTGAATTTCATCCTTAGAAAAACATTTCCTCCAGAGCCCTTCTACCCTAAAGGTTATTAACATATGCATAATGAATGAAGAAGTGTATTGTTGCAAATATTTTGTTTCCACAGACACTTAGATACCTGAGTCTGTCTTAAGCAGTTTTGCTCCAGGTTACCGACACAAGATTTTAATCAAATTTGTCCTTTCAAAGTATTGTTTACCTTGATAGATTTTTTTTTCTATTCTGCAATTAAACTCCTTTTTTTTTTTTGCTATTTCTTTTACTGATTTACAGAGAGTCTCTCTCTCTCTCTAATATATATATATATATATATTCTTTTCCAGATAAATTTACAGCAGAGATTTAATTTTTTTTAAAATAGAGGGGTTTGTTATTTTTAATTATGCCTTTGTCTGGAGGAGGGTATGTGTTCGCCCGTGGACACGGAAGCCAGTAATGTCAGATCCCCTGGACTGGAGTTACAGGAAGTTGTGAGCTGACTAAGCTGGGTGCTGGGAACTGAAGTTGGGTTCTGTGCAAGAGAAGGAAGTGCTCTCAACCAGTGATCCATCCCTCTGACCTTGGCTGCTTTTTTTTTTTTTTTTCAATTTCTTTTTTTTAAAATAATTTTATTCATTTACATTTTGAATGATATCCCCCTTTCCAGTTTTCCCTTCACAACCCCTATCCCATCCCCCCTTTACCTCTATGAGGGTGCCCCACCCACCCACCCACTCCTGCCTCTGCTGTAGCCTCCCACTACACTGGGGCATCAGACTTCCACAGGACCAAGGGCTTCCCCTCCCGTTGATGACGAATAAGGCTTTCCTCTGCTACGTATGTAACTGGAGCCATGGCTGCCTCCATCTTCGTTTGGTGGTTTAGTCCCTGGGAGCTCTGGGTGGTCCGGTTCTTTGATACTGTCCTTCCTCGGGTTGCCAACCCCTTCAGCCACTTCTGACCTTGATTCTGTTGCATCAAATCTTCACAAGAGCTTCTGCTATTATAAGTTTTTCTTTGTGGCCATTATTTTTTTTAAAACAAGTTTAGTTTTCTTGAGTTACATTTTTATAGCTCTATTTTTCTTTTTTAAAAAGAGTAGTTCTCTAGGGCAAAATGACTCATATATTACCGTGTTTGCTCTGGGCTGCTTGAGCCAGGGTTGCTTTTTTGCTTTTATGCAAGTTATTATTTTTTCTTTGCCAGCAATTTTCACGATGAATTGTACAAAAGATTGCTAGGTTAAAAGCTAGTGCAATAACTTTAATTTGCTCCTTTATTACACGAGGGAATGGAGTGCTGAATATTTCGGCAAGCCCAGGATGAGTTACTGATGTGACAAGCCGAATTAAGACCACAAGGACTTTGATACTCCCTTAAAGGGGTAGAGGCTGAGTCTTTTCCTTAGTGTATGCTGGGCCAAAAGATGCAGTTTGAAAGAATCAGAAAGACGCCTAAGGACTGTGTTCATAAGCTCGCCATTGGAGACAGACTGTAAAAGACATTTTAGCTTCCTACTGGATCTCTTGAATCAGTCTCTCATGAGAATCCCGCTGTTATTAGGATACTCAGCAGTCTATTATGAGGCACACTTGAAGAACTGAGGCGAGCCGCCAACAGTCACGTGATGAGCAAATCTGTTTTTGTTGGGTCTTCAGAGGGCAGTGAGGTTGGGCTCCTGTGATTTAGCTAATCTGCTCCTGGACTCTCGACCCACAAAAACTGTGAGCCATCACTGGGGTTAATCTGTTATGCGACAATAGATGGTTAATAAAAGGATTACAATGGTAAACCAGAAGATAGGGTCAGAAAAGACTTTCTAGAGATGGTAGCTGAGTTTGAGCTCTCCCACCAATGACAACGCAGGTAAGTGCCTCTTTCGGTTACTATTCTGCCCACTCAGCACCTCTTTCTGACCTCCTGCCTCTCCTTCCCTGCCCTTGCTCTCTCTCTCTCTCTCTCTCTCTCTCTCTCTCTCTCTCTCTGTGTGTGTGTGTGTGTGTGTGTGTGTCTCACGTTCTCACCCTCTCAACCTTTTGCTTCCGTTGTTTAATCTAGTAGCGATGTAGAGTTGCATAGGACAGACTTGAGAGTGTAACTCGGGGGTAGAACATGTGGTTAGTGGTTAGTATGCCCACACACCCTCGCCTCCTATACACGTAACCTTCACACCCTCACTTAAGGAAAAAGAAAAAATTGAAGAAAATATTCGGGATCATTCGGTCCAAAGGAAACAGCTTTGATGATTATATTATTAATCAGGCCCTTCCGAGTGCAATTCTATGATGCAGTTATATGACAGATGTTCTCCGCCCACTCCCATCTTCCAGTGTGAAATACACTTTTAAAGGGAAAAGAGCGTGTCCTGTAGCTCTAGATACTTTTCTCCATATTTGTTGACCTTGTTGCTTCTGAGCCCGTGGTAAGATAGCAAACACAGAAGGAACATGTGGTGGAGCACAATTACCAGAAGCAAAGAAGCAATAGAGATGCCCATTGACACCGTCCCGCAAGGGCATCTCTCAGCGACCTCCTATGAGGAGGCTCCTCTGGAAGCTCCATCCCCTCCCAACATCAAGATCTCAAGACTAAGCACACAGGCCTGGAGGACATTCAGGGCCCAAACGACTGCAACCTGTTCACTCCTTTTTGAGCCCACTGTGGATGGACATCACAAGGACTCTGAATGAGCTGGAAATACACTAATAATATCAATATAGTTAGTAATGTTAATAATTAATATCGTTATAGTATTCATATAATAATTAATATTAATATTGATATATTGATAATATTCCAGCAAATATCAATTGCACAGTCAAGGTGTAGAGAACATTTAAAAACTAACCACAAAATGGAACAATTATGAGTAGTCTAATTATAGGTTGTTGTTTCTGTTAATGAACCAAACAAAAAGAATGGGTCATCAAGTCCTCATTGTCTTTTGCCAAGAAGAAAACTTGCTGACAGAGATGAGATGAACCGCTAAGAACACTCAGATAGAGACAATGTGTAATGATTTCCAAACATTTGCATTAGCATAGCGAAGTTTCCTACAGAATTGTCCATTCTACCTGTCAGTCAGGTAATTATAGAAGAAAAGGATCTTGGTAGTATATGTAATGCCTTTGACTTAACATTTATTCTTGTGGCTCCACAAATAATGGGTTTTTGGAAGGCACATATCTCAGCAATCATTACTGAGGGCCACCAGGTACAGTTTGCGTCCTGTCTCAGGGCAATTCATTTCAGTCAATAAATGATTTCACATTTGACACTTCCAATTTATTTCTGTTGGGCTGCATATCATTTTATGACATAATTACATGTGATAAAGCCATAAACTCTCCAAGTAGAGTGTGTTTTAGTTGGCCTTTATTGACTCTCCACATGACTATTTCTTCTCAAACACAAAAACTAATTGTAGGCTGAAGATACAGCTCAGTGGTAGAAGATGGGTTCTCAATCTGTGGGTCATGAACCCCTCTGGCAAACCTCTACCTCCAAAAATATTTACACCATGATTCATAACAGCAAAATTACAGTTATAAAGTATTAATGAAGATAATGTTTTGGTTGAGGAGGATTTCCCACAACATGAGGAACTGTATTAAAGGTTATAGAGTTAAGAAGGTTGAGAACCACTGACCTAGTAGATATGAAATTCTAGGTTCAATCCCCAGTAGTAAAAATAAAAAAGAACTAACTGTAAGTCTCACCCAATGCTTATAATTGTGGTACTGAATGAACAAATACCTGGCATGAATTAAATATTCCATTTTCTTTTAAAAGGGATGTCAAGGAGTTAAGGATTTAGCTCAGTGATGCTGCCCTTGTTCAAGCTGAAGATTCTGTCCCCTGTACACACACAAAAAACACCCAGACACAAAGACGAGTGCTGAGGCTGAGGGATGAGAGTAAGAGCACTTGCTGTGCAGCCGTGATGACCTGGTTTTAAAGTCTCAGCATCCACACAAAAAGCTCTGCACGGCTGTGTGTGTTTATATCCCCAGTATGGTGGAGGAGGCAGGCAGGAGGGTCCTGGCACCTCAAGGGCCCAGTCTCAAGGCAAGCAGGCAGATCAATAGAAGACAACTCAGGTCTTCTTCTAGCCTTCAAACTTGTGTGCACGAGACCATTTATCCACACAGTCACATGCATGTAACACGTGCACATGCATGTACACATACCCGCCATGCCTTCATTTATAAAGCTCTTGAGGGAAATTAAAAGCAGCAATCAATTTAGAAAAAGAAAAAAAAAAAGATCATTCGGACTTTGCAGTGCTCCCGCTGACAAATTGCTGCAGAAAGCAATCATTATTCCTAGCATTGAATCGTGTTCTCCAGAGATTCCGTGGGCCTGAAAAAAGGCTCAAGGAAACAATGCCAGGAGCAGTTCTGCCCACGGACGGGCTAGCCAAGTGGAGGGGAGAGCCAAGTGACCTCCAAGGCTGTTCATACTCAGACCTTCAGCACTTCAGTAGTTAGTTATGGGGCTTTGGGGGATTAAAAAGACAGGGGTCTGTGCTATTTAAAAATATATATGTAATATATTTTATATTATATATTATTACATAGTATATGTTATATTATATATTCTTATACATTTTATATTATATTATATATTATATATCATAAATCATATTTTATATTATATAC
The DNA here is from genome assembly GCF_963924665.1 of Micromys minutus. NCBI lineage: Eukaryota > Metazoa > Chordata > Mammalia > Rodentia > Muridae > Micromys > Micromys minutus. The sequence continues at coordinate 27,391,800 of NC_137975.1, forward strand.
ATATTAACTTAGAACATTAAGTGATTTTTTTTAAACTACAAGATGGTTCTTAAACCATGTTAGTTAGGATCCCAGGTACTTTTTTAAAAAAAATTGTCTAAAACCAAGTTGCCTCACTTTTTCCAAGCAAATGTTAGTTAGCTCTTACTAGATTCCAGATAGGAGCAAAACTATGTTATATAACACACCCTGGCCTGGGGTATGGTTTTGAGTCAAATGTCTTATTAAAAGCAGTTTTTCAATGTTACTCCCCCCCAATGGGAACACAAACAAGAAGGGAGAAAACGAAGCTCGAATGTCTGATTTGTCTCCCTTGGTATGTGTGTTTTCAGAATGTAAAAGGTAATCCTTTGCCACTAAGCCGCATGGAGAATAAGGCGTGTCAGCCAAGTAATAAAGCTCCGTAAAGGGAGGTTTAAATGGCAAGTGTTGGGCTGTTCCATGCCCTCGGCCCAAACAAAGCCGCATTCATGGGTCCACTCAGCCACCCCATGCCCCAGGCTGTTGCCAACCAAGCTGCTGGGGGAAGCCGTGAGTGAACATTTACAGAACTCAGAGTCAGTGAAAGAAACGCAAAAGATAGCTGGTGTCTTCCAGTGCCGGGACTAGTTTAGGAATCAAACTTTGGCGTAGCCAGCACAATTAATCAGGAAACATCTGTGCTTATAGTCTAATAAAACCGGGAAATTTCAAGCTCCCAGTATCACACAACCCATTTGGGTTCTGTTTCCTTTAACTTTGTATTCTTTTTCTTTAGGAGGATACCATCTCGGAAGAAGAGAAACCAAACATTAAAAACCATTGCTGTTACAGAATTTGCTAGCATTCAGTCTGCTGAAAGGGGTCAAAAGCAATTGCATGATGGCTAACCCGACTGTTAAAAACAAATCAAGCCATCTCAATAGTAGATTAGTATGCCTGGCTGGCAGTGTGTGCAGCTCAGTAGAAAACCGAGCCTGGGCTCACAAGGCCCAGCACCAAACTGAGTTTGAAAAGTAGATTAGTATACAAGTCTCTCATTTTTCCTTCCCAACTCCCCACTTCAGTCGTTAATACCAGGTCTACGGAATGACTTATAGGAAGAAAACCATGTCACAGAAGCCCCGTTTCTTCAAACCCTTGAAGAGGACTGGGGAGGGGGTTCAGGACTTAAAAAGCTGCACAAAGACCTGAGCTCAGATCCCCAAACACACACGAAAGCTGATGTCACATGTACTCCAAGGAGAGGCAGCTCTATATTTCTCTAGTCTTTCATTTTTCCCATTACTTCCTTTTTAAAATTGTGTGTGTGTGTGTGTGTGTGTGTGTGTGTGTGTGTGTGTGTGTAGCTTATTTTATTTTGTGGGTGCAATGCCTGCATTTATGACTGTGTACCACATGCAGACCTAGTGCTGGGGAAGTAGTAAACCTACATTTGAGTGATGGGAGTTGAACTCAGGTCTTTTTCAGGAACAAATGCTCTAACCACTGAGCCAAGTCTCCACCCCACCACTTTGGGTTTTGTTTTGCTTTGGTTTTTTTTTTTTTTTGGTTTGTTTGTTTTGAGACAAGCTTTCTTGTTACCCAGGTTAAAGTTAAATTCACTGTCACCAGGTAAATGACAATGGCTCTAAACTCCTGGTCCTCCCCCTCCTCCTCCTAAGGGCTAGAATTATAGATGATTACACATGTATGTCACCACCCAGTTGGTTTCAGAGGTTTTTCTAATTTTTCATTGCTTTGTGTGTATGTGTGTTTTCATATTTTTCCCCATAAGTTCTTTGACCTCTCCTGCAAGATCTATTCCTAAAAGTTTTAAGGATTTTGATACTCCTAATTCATATGGAACAACTGCTCAGTTTTTAAATAATTTATTGATTTATAGATTTTCTGTGAGAAAATGGTCACCTGTGAGCTTTTGGTTTGATTTCTATCTTTCCAGCCTTTTCTTTTTTTAATATTTTTTATTTTATTTTATGTACATGTGTGTTTTGCCTACATGTATGTCTTTGTACCACGGGTATAAAGTCCCGAAGGAGGCCAGAAGAGGTCTTCAGATCCCCTGGGACTGGAGTCATGGATGGTTGTGAGTCACCCTGTGGGTGCTTGGAATTGAACCCAGGACCTCTGGAAGAGCATCCAGTATTCCTAACCACTGATCCATCTCTCCAGCTCCTCTCTAGCCTTCTCTTTCTTCCTTCCTTTCCTGCCTTCCACATTCCCACCTTCCCTTTTTGCCTTCGTTTTCCAGCGTGGCTTGAATTTTCTGTCCAATCATGACTGACTATAAGCTGGGACAATGAGTTTCCATGTTACTCTTGACAGATAGTAATAGTAATAATTCATAATTAGTGTCTTGTCTGTGTAGGGCTTGGGAGGATGACATTTCCAGATTAAAGGAGTTTCTATTCTAATAACTTTCCTTTTGTTCCATTTTAACTATGAGTTATCAGCTTGGGTATGGAATGTTAATCCATTAGCATGTTTTTCAGTGTGTTTATACCTGAGATTGGCTGTGAACTTCCTTTATATGCTTCTTTGTCTGATTATGGCATGAATATTGTGCTAGTTTCACAAATTATGTTGGAAGGCGTTCTGTCTTCTCTCTGGAACAAATTGTATGAAATAGGATTATCTTCTTGTTGAAGGTTTGGCAGAAGTTTCCTGTGAAACCATCCTGGCCTGGTGGTTTTGCAAGAAGAATTTTAACATTTAAATCTATTTATTAACGGCTGAAAGTCTAGCCAGGCCTTTTATTTCTCTTGGTTCAGTTTATATTGGTTGTATTTTTCTAGGAAAATAAATTTAATTTTATCTATATTTTAATTAGAGGAGTAGACCTGTTCTTAGTATTCCCTTGTCATTTTTAGATATTTATTTTGGTGTGTTTTGGGGAGGTATTTAAACACAAGTGCAGGTGCTCACAGAGGTCAAGGGTCTCTGGATGCCCTGATGCTGGAATGACAGGTAGTTGTGACATCTGCAAGAGCAGTGTGTTCTTAATTGCTGATCTATCTCTCCATCCCATGGGTTATTCTTGGTTTATCTGTATTTATTTCTCATCTTTGCATCTTTACTAGTGGGCCGTGCCAGAAGTGTGTGTATCTCATTAATACCTTTAAACTTTCTTTTTTGATTAATGCCTTCCATCTTTCTGTTACTGTTGTCATATTCAGTTCTTATATTCACCCCCTTTCTTATTTCTTTGAGTTTTACAGTGTTTGCTTCATTGTTTTTTATTTTTTATTTTTAATGTGTGCGAGTATTTGTGTGTTGTTGTTGTTGTGTGTGTATGTGACTGTTGGGGTTGTGTGTGCACTTGTTAGTGAGGTTTTGTGCACACTTATGTGCAGGTGTGAGTACCAGAGTAATGTCATGTGAGGACCGGAAGTCAATTTTGAGTGTCTTTCTTCAATCTCTGCACCTTTTTATTTTTTAAACTGAGACAGGGTCTGTCATTAAATCTGACAAATGAACTTTAATGATCTGCCCACGTTGTCCACACCCTCCAGTGCTTGTGTTACAAGCATAAGGTCAAGTCACACCACTCTTTCCTGGGTTATAAGGTTCAAACTCAGTTCCTCCTGCGTTTACAGCAAGCACTTCACCAAGGATTCCCACTATTGGCTTTGTTTCTGTTTGTTTAATTTCTGTTCTATGCTCTGTCGTTCTGTGTGTATGTGTGTGTGTGTATTTCTTCCCTATCCTTGGTTTTTTGGTCTCAGTCCAGCCATGGGCTTTTAGTGTAGTATATGTGGAGGATGGCCCTGAATTCATGACTGTTTCCCTTCCTGCCTTCAGCTTCTGAGTGTTGAGATGACAGATATGTATGGCCATGACCTTTGGCTTCTTTTAATCTTTGATGTTTCTTGGTTTTGTTTTTTAAGCTTACTTGTGTGCATCATCTCTTCTGCCTTTGGTCAATGCCCTTAGGAGACCTGCTTTTAGAGACTCACCTTCCTTCAAGACATACACACAAATAAAAACACTCTCTCTCTCTCTCTCTCTCTCTCTCTCTCTCTGGCTTTCCCAGACACTCACTCCTACCCCTGGAGTTAACAGTTCGCTGTGCATGGACCTGCCAATGGGCCAGCTCCCCTCTGCACTGAGTATCTTTTCTTGACTGTGAAGAATCACAGTCTTACTACCATGTGCCTAAATGGTGATTTAAAAAAAAAAAAAATTCTTAGGATTCCTAGTTGGATCCAAATGACTTTAATAATGACTTTCATTATTAGGTTATGGTAGTTCTCAGGCTTTATTGCCTCTCAATGATATAAACAATTTGAACAATGGCATTTTGCAATTGCCCTGTGTTGTCATGACTGTCTCTCAGGAGTGACAACAAATGTCTCTGTATAAGAAATAATGTAACATTCCTTTTCCCTTGTCAGTATAAGTGGCTTACCACCCTGCTGCTTGCCTTAGTTTCATTGTAGGCAGTAACACACACTAATATGATTATGACATGGAACAATCCATACTTGTGACTAACTATAATCATCTAATGTCCTCTGTGTGCACCTGCCCTGGGAACTCCTGGCATGAGCTTAGGAACCCTGTGAGAGTGACGGGAATCCCTGGGGTGTTGAAGCCATGGGGTAACATAGACATGTCTTCCCACAAGACTGTTAGAAACAGAGGTCATAGGTCAAAATGGAGTAGTGAGGTATTGCCTCTGAAAGACAGAAGGTCCATGTGAGGCTGATACAGTGAAACAGGAGAAACAGGATCACTGACATTGGCCCTCACTGTTGTGGAGGAAGAGAGAGCACATTTCTAGGGGAGAAAGCTAAGACTTCGTGGACCATTAGGTGGAGGTGGGGCAAGAAAAGCATCCTTAAGAGAGATAGGGGGTGCTTTAACCCGTGCCCATAACTTCATATAGGAGGCAGATTTGTCCTTGGTCTGGTTTGGTTTGGTTCCTAAGAGATGTGTGTATGAAACACACCTCTCAGAAAGGAATCTTGGAAGAAGTTTACATGATTGTTCCTCTACAAGAGAAACTCTTACCTCGCCATTACTGTAATCACGGAGGACATGTTTTCAAAGGCAATTAAGGAGAGGAGATCTCATACTCCACTCTTACATGGCTTGAAGCTTCTATATGTTTGGAGGAATGGGGAGTTTGAAGAAATTAACTTCAGAGAAACTTGCCAGTATAGGAGCTATTTCTCCAGAGGCTTCGGGAAAGCTCCTCCAAGTGGGTGTCCTTGCAGCTCCAATGTAGTGACACATACACTGATCCGGTGACTCAGGGTAAAGGGTGATAGTTCCCTCATCTATCCGCAATGCGTCTGCATAACAGTGTTTTAAATCAAAATTGAAGTAAAATTAGAGTCTGAAGAATGTTTACCAGGGTCTCCATACAAAGTCTCCAGTGATAAATCTAGGCCACACAGGGTTAGAAAGCAGAAAAGTGGGTGTGGTCCCCCACCCCCTCTATTGGTTTGCTTAACCTCTTTTAGGCATCCAGGGCTTCAGATACCACTGTTTGTGTCTACCAGGTGTATTCTCAAGTTTCCTGTTCCCTTTTCCACCTATTTTCTTCCTTTTAACCTCCCCTCCTATTATGTAGCATTTTCTTCCTGCATGGAAACCTTCCATTTTGGAGGGAAAAATCCTTAAAACACAGAATGTTTACACGGAGATGAAATAGTTTGAGATGGGATGTTCACAGGAAGGTGAAACAAAGGGATCTTCTAAGGGAGGAACTTTCCATCCTGCAAAGAAGCTCCTTAAATTCAAGACATAAATAACACAAAACAGCTTCAGAAAGTCCCTGAAACCAAGCAGACTCACTAAGCCCCTCCTTCCCAGAGCTGTAAGAACTGCAGAGACAAGTTGATTTGCCTGGAAGAAAGAGAGACCAGGAAGAAAAAACAGTTGAGCTGCCTGGAAGAGCAATCAGACCAACCTGAAAAGGACACTCTCCACGATGAAGCTGCCTTCAGGCTATGCGACACACTCTAAGTTTCCAGTTGTCATGAGCTGTCACCCGTGACGGGGTAGACTCTGGTGATGCAGCTGCCACTGGGTTCCGTAAGTAACCCCTCAGCTGTAACTAAGTCCAATGAAATGAATTGGTCCCCAAGTTGGACTTTAGTGGTATCCTGTGGTCTGTCATCAGTTTCCTGTCGTGGGTGAGTAGATGCTTGTTCACTGCTCCACAAGAAGTGTGTCACACAACACTTCCTTATAGCCTGACTCTTCCTCCTCCATTTTCCAGACTTTCCACTTCTTAAAAAAAGAAAAAAGGAGAAGGGGAAGGGGAAAAGGGGAAGAGGAGGAGAAGGAAGAGGAAAAAGATGAGGAGGAGGTAGAAGAAGAAGAAGAACAAGGACAAGAAGAAGAAGGAGGAGGAGGAAGAAGAGGAAGAGGAAGAAGAAGAAGAAGAAGAAGAAGAAGGAGGAGGAGGAGGAGGAGGAGGAGGAGAAGGAGAAGGAGAAGGAGAAGGAGAAGGAGAAGGAGAAGGAGAAGGAGAAGGAGAAGAAGAAGAAGAAGAAGAAGAAGAAGAAGAAGAAGAAGAAGAAGAAGAAGAAGAAGAAGAAGAAGAAGAAGAAGAAGAAGAAGAAGAAGAAGAAGAAGAAGAAAAGGAACAACAACAAGAAGAACAAGAAGAGGTCAATAAGCTGTACAGTCTTTCCCTCCTCTATTCCTGTCCAAGTCTTTCTCTGGATTTTGTGTATAAAGAAAGCAGAGTGAGCTCTAGCTGTCATGATTGGGAAGATAGAAGAGTTAAAGATAGAAGGGTTAAATTCCTTACTCTTTGGACTGGTGCACGCGCACGCACACACGCACACACACAAATCCTTTTCTCAAAATGTACTATTTGGTTCCAAAACCTTAAAGACAGTTTACAAAGGATAACTATTTTTAAGTGAACAGCACTGTCCACCTTGGTCAACACTACAGCATCCTCTTCAGTTAGCAGTAGATGGACGACACTCTGTTCTCATTACTATGGTTCCTTCCTCACTGGCTACGGACACATGGGAAGATTTGGGAAGATGGAGGCAAGAGGGGAGTTCATTTGCTTTTTTATGTATTGAGCACGTGCCTGTGACACTTTTAGATGTGAACATTTATTAATCAGCTAAAACTGTGATTCTCAAGCTTATGGGGAAAGCTCAGGAGGATGGCTGAACATAAGGAGCCACCAAGAGGTAAGTTGTCATTCAGTCTGGAGGCTAAGATGAAGTTGGCCAGGGAGAGAGTGGGAAGGAAGAGCTGCTGAGACTAAAGACTGAGGAACTGGGAGCAAGAGGAGCCTGCAGAGAGACTAAGGTCAAACCAAGGGCTCAGAAATGAGCCAGACATTTAATAACTTTGTTAACTATAAACACAACCACCGATTACTGGTCAGTACTATTTTAAGAGTGTTGCATGTATTAATCCGCCCCTCTATTGAGCTGGGTATGATTCTTGTTTCCACAGTGAAGGAAATGGGACAGAAGCAACAGTTTAAATAATCTTGCTAAGACTTCCACAGCTGGTAAGGTTTGGAGTCAGTACTCAATGACCGGCTACCTGACAACAGAGCTTGCATGCTCTACAATGTCCTTGTCGCCCCTCAAGAAACGAAGCAGGGAGACAGTTCAAAGACAGCACAGTCTTGGGTGTTAGACATAAAAAACACTTTAGTGAAATTAAGTTGAGCAGAGTTTATATGAGCAAAGAACAGTTCACAACGTGGGCAGCTTCCTGAACCAACAGCTCCAGAAGGCTGCATCAGCCGTGTGGGCAGACAGCACTGACAGGCAGCCACTGGTAAAAGCTGGCTAAGTGGCCTGAAGCTTCTAGAAAATGTTATGTCAGCCTCATTTGAGGCAGAGTTCTCCTACAGAGGGTGGGGAGGAAAAACAAAACCCTTTAACATAAACACTGAAAAATTAAGTAAGTGATGGTGAGAATATTTTTTGTAATCAAACTCAGGGCCCTTATCAGAAACAATAGGAAATATTTCTCCTAGTGGTTTGGGCATGGAAACTTGTTTTGGGGGTTTGTTTGTTATTCTGGGACTAGAACCCTGGCTCTGTGCATGTTAGACAAGTGTTCTGTCCCTGAGTTGATGCTAAGAGAAGGTTTCATTTTGCATTTCCGAAATACAAAGTAAGCGAGATAAGGAATGTGTCTTAAGAATGGATTCTATAACTCATTCCTAGAAGTTAAATACCAATGACAAGCATTAACCCTAAATTCCAGAGTCTTTTAAAGGCAATTTGCGATAAGTATTGAATAGTCGGAGGAGATTGTTTTTGAGAGACACAAGCATAAACATTCTATTGGAAGTATTTTGTATGTTTAATTAAGATACAGAAAATTATATTCATTATTTTCAGTGGCCAACACTACCTACCAAACAGTATGACTTCTCTCTACCCCTCCCCCAATTCTTTAACCCTTATGTGTTATTCGTTATCCTTTGGCGGGTGCATTCTGCCTGACTGTATGTCTATACACCCAATGTAAGCAATGCCCAGAGAGGCCAGAAGAAGTTGTCAGATCCCATGGAACTGAAGTTACAAAGTGTTAGAAGTCTCTGTGTGGGTGCTGGGAATCAAGCCCAGGTCCTCTGGAGGAACAACCAGTTTTCTTATCCAGCTCCCTACCAAATTCTTGAATGAGCTCAAAGTTCATGTATAGTAACAATACTGCAGAAAAAGTTTTAAAATTATTTTTGGATGAAATTGGTTGCTAACTACTCAGACACAATGGTGTTAAGTTTTCTTAAGAAGGTCTATTTTGATTTAAAATTTTTGTTTGTTTGATTGATTGTTTGTTTTTGAGACAGGGTTTTGTGTGTGTGTGTGTGTGTGTGTGTGTGTGTGTAGCCTGGGTGTCCTGGAACTCACACTGTAGACCAGGCTGGTCTCAAACTCAGAGATCTGCCTGTCTCTGCCTCCTGAGTGCTGGGATTGAAGACGTGTGTCATCACTGCCAGGTTAATTTTTTCATTATTATATTTATTTTTTCAGTGTGGGCAGTAGGGTGGGTACACATGCCAAAGCACAGTAATAGAAGTCAGAGGACATCTTGTAGAGTTGGCTCTCTCTTTCCATCGCCTGGATCCTTGGGACGGAACTCAGGCTGTCAGGCTTGGTGGCAAACACCTTTACACACTGAGCCATTTCTCCAGGCCCCTGTTTTAATGTTTAAATAATAAAAGCCTCCTCAATCTATCCTGAAAAAATTATAGAGGGCTTATTGTAAGTTTGTAATTAGACTTATTGTAAAGAACATTCCATAATAAACCAGCATATAGAACAGGAAACAGGAACTTAAAGTAGACACCTGAATCAGAAAATGTAGCACACACTTCTAATCCCCAGTTTTGTCTGTGATATTTTCATCCCCGAGGCTAAAGCAGGGAGATTTCAAGTTTAGGCTATCCTGGACTACATAACAAGTTCTGAGCCAGCCTGAAGACTTAGTGAGACTCCAGTGTGTATGTGTGTGTGTGTGTGTGTGTGTGTGTGTGTATGGGGGGGTGGAGTGTTTTGGGAATATTTCTCAGTTGTTAAGTTGGTGGGGTGCTTGATAAGTGTGATAACATACACAAAACCCTGGGTTCCATCCTTAGCACCCCCATAAAACTAGATATAGTGGCATATTCCTGAAGGATCAGAGTTCAAGGCCATCCTTGGCAACACAGTACGTTTGAAGCCAGCCTGGACTAGATGAGACCTTGTCAGAAAAGAAAGAAGAAGAGAAGAGGGATGGGACAGTGTGGGAAGCCACCGAATTCACCATTACAAGATGGCACCCAGCCCAAAGGGAGGGTGGCCAGTTTTGAGATAAACAACCTAGGTGCGCATGCACATATGCCTGTTTTGCTGACTCATGCTGACTCATTCTCTAGTCCCGAGTATGCTACTTAGGACACACAGAATGCACAAATCAGGTAGCGACACATTCCTCCTAAGCATATATAAGGAGGGTTGATTTCTGGGCTCGGGGTCTTTCGCAATAAACGCCTGTAGAAGGATCCTGTTGTGGCGCATCTTTCTTGCTGGCGAGATAGGCGATCGCTACAGAGAATGTACTATTTTGGGGTGTGGTAGGAGCTGTGACAGGGGGCCTGACTTGGGGAAGTGGGTTCTTAGGGCCTGTCTTTTCTAGACCCTCAAGCTCTGCATCTCTCAGTCCGTTGGCTCCGCCCACCGGTGTACCATGTTACACTTGGCTACAGGGCCACAGCAGTGAGCTAGGCAACCTTCACAGAAACCAAAGATGGACTCTTCCCTCCTTAAGTTGTTGTCTCAAGTATTCTGTGACAGCAATAGAGAGGAAACTACAGGAGCACCCAACTTCCTGTGCATTGTGTTTCCACCGGCCACAGGTCCTGCGGTTAGCTGCAGATCTAGTACACGCAAGTGTGGAATAAAGCTCGGAAGAGATACAAGAACCACTCTATTCTATTCCCTCTGTCATTAATGTGGGTTCTTAAAATCTGTGTGTATGTGTGCGTGCGCAACGCCTGTATGAAAAACACACCATAGGTGTCTGACAATGTGATAGTAAAAGGAAAATGAGCAGAAGTTGCTTTACAAAAAAAAGTAGGTTTTTTTTTTTATAAAGCAAATATAGATTAAAAATGTTTGGAAATATGTTTAATTCATCAGAAAATTGCCTTCTGTGGTGGCTAGAATAGGTTTGGTTATGGGAAAGCCTACTATTATGTGGTACAGCCTTATTAGAGTAGCCAGGTCTCTTGGGAGGAAGTGCATCACTGTGGGGGTGGGCTTTGAGGGAGAAAGTGCATCACTGTGGGGGTGGGCTTTGAGGGAGAAAGTGCATCACTGTGGGGGTGGGCTTTGAGGGAGAAAGTGCATCACTGTGGGGGTGGGCTTTGAGGGAGAAAGTGCATCACTGTGGGGGTGGGCTTTGAGGTCCTATGCTCAAGATCCTCCAGGTGCAGAGCTGAATTTCCTCCTGGAGTCCTTTGGGTCAAAATGTAGAATTCTCGGCTCTTCCAATGCCACATCTCCTTCACTGTCATGCTTTCTGCCATGATGATGATGGACTGGACCTCTGAACCAGTAAAGCAGCCACAGTTAAATGTTTTCCTTTATAAGAGTTGCTTTGGTCATGGCGTCTCTTCACAGCAATGAAACCCAAACTAACACTCTCCCATTTAGATTTCTATCGACCTCTATAATAGACCCTACCATTGTCCTCCTGTGAGTAGATCACTGAGGCCAGCTTGGTGGATACTGTTGACTGCTCAGAATCACATTCTTTGTCTAGAGCTTGCGGCCTCTCCTGACTACATCTTACACATGCTGATATTACATGCAACATGCCAGACATGAGAGACCCAACCCAAGGCAAGAAAGCTCAAAGAAGATGAAGCATACTAATTTTTCTTTTCATTGAATGTTTTGACTGCATTCTCAAAAATCCCAAATCGGAATACTTGCTAGAACCAACTTTTCTTTGCATTAAAGAATTAATTTACGAAGCGAAAGAATTTGCAAAGGTACAAACAGTAAGTAATATTCAGTCATAAACCTAACATGTTACATAATAGACGAGAACAAGAGTAACATTGTGGAAGAACATTCAGACCCTCTTAGCCCATTAGGTTCTTCATATGTTAATATCAAAGTGTGTGAAGAGCAATACTGTCCTCTGAACACTTTGTTTACCTGTCCCCAATAAATGTACTATTATTATATTAAAAAGCAAGAAAGAAGAAGCATTGTCCAGTACAGAATTTCAAAGTTTATGGAAGAACAATCGATTCAAATTTTCTCATTACTTGTACTAATAATATCAGTGTCCCTCCATAATACTGCTAAGTATTTTTCTTAATTTCTTGTTTATTTAGATGCTGGAGAAATAGCTCAGTGGTTAGGAACATGTACTGCTTTTGCAGAAGATCCAGTTTGATTTTCAGACCCTCCATAGGACAGCTCAAAACTACCTGTAACTCCAGTGCCAGGGGAATCCAACACCTCTAACTTCTGCAGAAGCCATGTTCACAAACCTGAATACACACACACACACACACACACACACACACACACACACACACACGCACAGTTAAAAAATAATACAAGTTAAAAATAAGTAAGTTGGGCTGGAGAGATGGCTCAGTGGTTAAGAGCACTGACTGCTCTTCCAGAGGTCCTGAGTTCAATTCCCAGCAACCACATGGTGGCTCACAACCTTCTGTATTGGGATCTGATGCCTTCTTCTGGTGTGTCTGAGGACAGCGACAGTGTACTTATATAATATATACATCTTATAAATAAATAAATAAATAAGTTTGCCCAATGCGGTAGTACATGCCTTTAATCCCAGTTCTCAGGGGTAGATGGATTCCTAAATTTAAGGCCAGCCTGGTCTACAGGGTGAGCTCCAGGACAGCCAGCACTACACAGAGAAACCCAGTCTCTAAAAATAAATAATTAAATAAAAGCGAAATTTATTATTATTGTGTGTGAGCTTGTGATTTGTGTGATTGGACACTCATGCCATGGTGCATATGTGGTGATCAGAGGACAACTTAGTGGTGTGTGTTCTCTCTTTTCACTTCAGGGATCAAACTCTCCCCACCCCACCCCAGCCCTCCCGATTCCATAGATCAAATGCTCACTCAGCCTCTTCTGCTGCCATTCCTCTCAGTCTTGGTTACCATTTCTTGTCGTCACTGTCATTGTGTTTGGAGTGCTGGTGGCCAAGTCTAAGTCCTTGCACATTCTAGGCAAGCAGCGTCTCCATTTGCAGCGTCTGTCCATCACACGCTCTCGCTGTCAGGTTAGCCTTGTTTCTGAAACCTATTATAGCCTCAAACAGCCAGGCAAGCATAGCTGACCACTGAGATACACATCCAGCCCTTAGTCTCTTACAATAGTATTTCCTCCCCCCTTGTGGGGGAGCAGTTAAGACTCTGACTACCTTGCTCTACTTTTAAGCAACTGAGGGAAGGCGGGGGCCTGGTTGATGAGTCTGCAGAATCAGCAAACCCAGTCAGATGCGGGCAGGTGAGTTAGGTAATTTAACTGCTGGGTTGGTTTTGCTGGGTTATTTAGGGAATTAGCACCAGATGATCTCATCTCCCCTCAGTCTCTCTGCACATATTCATCTGCAGATGAAATAGGACACTTGGCTTTCCTTGAGAACACTTAGGTAGTTTTGTTACTACCTGAGGCTGATGGAGGGCCCAGTGAACTTCTCCTTGGGACTAGCTGAGAGTCAGGAAATGGAAAATAGGTTGTCATCTTTTTTTTTTTTAACCTTTGGAGCATGAGCGATGAGGTAAGGTTTTCCTTATGTTTCGCACATAAGGAAATTGAGATAAATTACAACCGATTTGTGGCCCAGCTCCTCTGGTCCTACAGGATTGAAATCTTCATTTCTAAACTGAAAAGAGGATAAGAGTGGAAGTCCTTTGAAAAGCCAGTATCCTCTTAGCTGAGGTATTTCTGTGTCTCCCCAGAAATGATCCTGCAGGGCGCTAATGATACATAATCAGGTTTACAGAGAAATATAATTAACGTCATCTTGTTTGGTTCTGCTAATATAATTAGTGATCGTGCGGAGAAAAACACACTGTTGCTCCTCTTGTTTTTGAAAATAGAGAAAGTGGCACAGACCCCTTTCGGAACCTGGTCCACAGAACATCGGCACAGCACCAGGTTCACGGCTCGGTCCCAGTCCATTCAGAAAACAACTTACGGGCAATCAGCACAGAGAGAGGCCCCAGGAAGTGAGACATTGATACAGAGAAGAAAGCAAAGCCAGAATCATCAGCAACATAAACACCCACAACAAACATTTACCCAGAATCCATCACTGGAAACAGGATGAGGATAGCGGTGAAAAAAGCTAATAACCATGTTGCCCTCAGAGAGGCCATGGTGAGTTACAGGCCAAGGCATGAAGGTGACTCCCAACATGATATCCAAAGGTGAGATGCAGTGCCTACATTTTTCATGAATATTGGATTGTGGCTGAAAGGTCATTATGGGGTAGAACAAACGGTTTCATTGCCAGTTGGTCAGCAATATGAAATGCAAAGAAAACAGTATTTCTTATGAATCCCGGCCAGCAAGGCAAGCTTTGTGAAGGAGGTGGGGTTTAGACAGAGCAGGGCCCAGGAAGGCAGCCAGCAGCACTTTCTTTCCAAAAGGAGGAAATGTCACCATCGCTGGGAGTCACATGTAAGGCTCTGTTGGAACGGAGGGGAAAAGATTAAAGAAACTTGGAGAGTACCTCAGGTCCAGGTGGTCCAGGACAGTTCACACAGGCCAAGGCAAATGATACTGAAGATGTAACTCCAGGACTGAAGGGACTGATATCGGCAGAATTAGGAAGCAGTTCTGCTGAGCACTTCCTACCAGGCTTACTCTAAACGAGATTACTAGTCTCTGCTTCTTAGGTCACCTTTTTGAGCAAGATCCATAGTTCTCAGAACAATCTTAGGGTGAGAACACTCCAATCCTTCTTCCAATTTAAGCTGCCCTGGAAAGCAAGACCTATGGGGTTTGGAACCAGCACTGGGTAAGAGGTCTGCTCCACCTCACCCCCACTCCTTGCCACTGCTCTTAGCCTCCTTAGGGTTGGGGACAGTGGCGGAGAGGGACAGAGGCAAAGGTCACATCTGTAGCTTTCTTTGGTAGCCCGTGCTTGGCAGGCATTTGAATACCTCTGCTTCACAGCGCACATAAGTAAAGACTTGCTAACACCTTCTGTGTTCAATATGATACTGTTCCCTCGTGTGGCGTTCGTACAGGACTCTGTTATTGGATGGAAAGGCTAGCAGCTGCTCCCACTGAACTCTCTTCCTCCATGGCTCCAGCTCTGAGGGAGGGAGGCTCTAGCCTCAACTTTCATCCCATAGGATCCAGTTTCCTGAAAACATTTTCTGCCCCGAATGCTTATGTGGTCCATTGTGGTAGTGGGGCATCCAGCTTCCAGCCGGAAAATGAGATAGCAGCCCTCCCTTCTTGTAGTTAGAGAGCCAATGCCTAAATCAGGTCATTTGGTCCCCTTCCAAAAGAGGCCGCCTTTGATTTGGTGTGATAGAAAACATAAGGCTTCCTGCTCACAACAATTCTCTGCCTACCAAGAATCTTACAGCGGAATCTCTTCTTCCGGAAGCCGGAAATGGGTGATGGTACTGATCACTCTCAGTGTGCCGCCGCGGCTGTTTCTAGGTCTTTCGTTTGAGCATAGGGGCATTTGTTACCTATTGTCTACAGCTTTGAGGCTTAAGCTCAAGTTTTGAGGGGGAAAAAACCTCGCAATTTACCTGCCCGTGACGAGGCTACAACATTCATAGATGGGAAAGAATACAGTCTAGGGAGCTGGCTGACCTCTGCCCTGGGGTCTGGGACCGGGGGGTCCTGGTCCTTTCCCATAGGCCTTTGCAGAGCATCTTGAATTCAGCTTTGGCTTGCTGCCTGGTTCTCTGGCTTCCTAAACTGAGTTGAGTCTTGGTCTTAGGCCTGAAAGGCTGTGGTTTTGCCTGTGTTGTGAACAGCCTCTTTCCAGTCGTGCTGAGTCAGCCTTTCTCTGAACTCTGCATTAGGGAATCATCCGCATGCTTTCTTTTCTATCAGTCGCTTTATAGTATTTTCCCGAGAAGTTTAAATATGCATTTGTCCACCCAAATTTGGATGGTGCTACATTGTTTTCTAATGTCTATTTTAGGCCCATCGTCCCTATGTGCTGTCCTCAGAATGAGTGTGTGGCATGTGCTCTCCACGCAGCTAGGATGCACATCTGTACCACAGTGTGAAAGGGGCGGGCTTTCTCTCAGAAGCTCCACGTTTGACTTCTAACAGTCCAGGCTGCCATTAACAACCGCCTTGGTGTCTTTCCATTTTAGCTCCTATGTTTTCTTAAATATTCAAGTACACATTCAGACGCATTGGAGAAGTGTTTGTTGGTCATCAAAGACATACAATCAAACTTCATATAGGTTCAGGCTTCTGAAGATTCCAAACTGTGTCGCAATTTTTCTTCTTTTCCTAATGCTTTCTAATAGTCTCCCTTCTCCTCTCTCCCCACCTTTCTCTTCCTTCTTTTCTTGACAGGGTCTCTTCTGTTCCCCAGAATGGAACTTGTAATGCTCCTGCCTCAGCTTGCTGCATGCTGGGATGCCACATGCCAGTTCCAACAGTCTTACAAGTGTTTTTATTCAAATCCATTCAGCCCAATTTAGTTTTTCGCTTGTCAGATCATCATAAATACTTCTAAAAATAGTAAATGGGGATCTATAGTGTTTTTTAATATATTTATTTATTTATTTAATGTACATAAGTACACTGTAGCTGTCTTCAGACACACCAGAAGAGAGTATCAGATCTCATTACAGATGGTTGTGAGCCACCATGTGGTTGCTGGGAATTGAACTCACGACCTCTGGAAGAGCAGTCAGTGCTCTTAACCACCAAGCCATCTCTCCAGCCCATCTATAATGTTTTTAACTTCTTCTTTGTATGTTTTGTTGTTGTTTAAGAGACAGTTTTATTGTTAGCCCAGGCTGGCTTTGAACTCATTACAAGTCTTCTTCCTCAACTTCCCAAATTTTGGAATTCCAGACATGAATGCCTGGTTCTAATAACTCTTTATGTTTTCTCCATGTCTTTGTTTTTCTTATTCATAGACACACGTGCATACAGACACACATGCATACAGACACACACACAGTATTTCATGAGAGTTAATGCCATCTCTCCTAGAGCGGGCTCATTTGGTTTTGTCTGTTTATCTGTTGTCTATCCACTATCATCTCCATCGTCAATCTGTCTTTCTCCATCGTTTACTTTTCCTTCCCACTCCTGTGCTCATCGTCTACCCACTCCTGTCTTGTGCAGAGGATTTGCATCTACAATATGATATAGTTTTGTTTTCCTCCAGATTCATAACTATGGTTATAGATTAAAAATCATTGCTAATTTATAAAAACTGGGTTATATTTTACACAATATTCATGTGTGTGTGTGTGTGTACACAAGTTGGGATATGTTTGCTTATGTGGGTGTGTTGTGTTTGTGGGTTCACATGCACACATGTGAGTGTGTTCACATGAAGGTCAGAGGCCAACCTCACATGTTGTTACTCAGAAGCCAGCCACCTTGTTTTCTGAAATAGAGTCTCTGTGGGGCCTAAGGTGTACTAAATGGCATTACACTTATATCTCACAACTTTTCTTTCTAAACAACAAATTTCCAGAAAGATTACCATGTTTGTTGAAGACATGTGTGTGGCTTTAAATTGATAGTAATAGATTCCCTATCCAAGGAACTCAAAAAAGGTACTTAATGGTTTTTTCAAACAACATGGCCACTGTTGTTGTTTTATAGTCTAATGGACAAATAGGTGTAGTCTGTTGTTTTAAAGTGTATTTTCCTAATACCAGCAAGTCCGACTATAATCACCTGTGGTCCTTGGCATTTATGACTCTTCTGTACATGATATGGTCTCTGACCAGTTTAGAACAGGCATGGGTTCCTTTTCTATTAGAGATGTATACATATTGTAGACAATATACCTACAATATCAGGCATTGTAAATGTTTGCCTGATTCATTGTTTGACCATTTTGGTATGGGCTCCTTTCCCATAGTTTGTGTTCTTTATATATGTAGATACTAGTCCTTTCTTGTACATATTGAGAGTGTCTGCTTGCTCCACTGTCTCTCTGCTCTTGGTTTCTTTTAAGTTGGGGTTTTCATGTGCAGACACTAGGCTCTCCTGTTGTAATCACTGAGGATATGTCCTGCTCTATCTCTTATTTGCTGAAATTTTTTTAAAAATCTTTGGTTTGCAGTTTGCTGCTCAAAAGTCTTACTCAAGACAACTCAAAAGTCTGTGTTGTCAAATATGGCTTGAAAAAGAAAAAGTGGCATCTAGGTTTCTTACCTTAGTTGAGGTCTTCTGCTTTGAGTTCGTATCTTGTAGTGTAATGTTATGGGAGAGTTTTTTGAGGTTTATTCACCTAATTTGTATCAGTGTGTTGCCTCTATGCCCATCTGTAACACAGGTGTGTCTGGCTGAAATCAGAACGGGTCAGATTCCCTGGAACTACAGTTCTGGATGGTGGTGAGCCACTGTGTGGGATCGAACTAAACCTCAGTCCTCCTCAAGAGCAGCAAATGTAGCTGGGTATAGTGGTACACACCTTTCATGCCATCACTTGGGAGGCAGAGACTGGCAGATCTCTGCAAGTTCCAGGCCAGCCAAGACTACACAATGAGATCCTGTTTCAACTCCCCTACTCCTCAAAAATCCAAACAAACAAACAAACAAGTAAACAAAGCACAAAAAGTGCTCTAACCATTTGAGAATTTCTCCAGCTACCCACACACACCCCGAGTCTTGGCGGGTGCTATTGTTGTGTGATTCCCATAGTATAGCACAGGCTCCACCTATACACTTTTGCAGATGGAAGCCAGGCATGCCAGACAATTTTGGGGGGTAAGAGGGTGATCACATCTTTCCTAAAACATAAAAGGCAGTGTTTGTTGTTGTTTTCCTTGAAATATTAAAAAAAAAGTCAGAAGCTCTTGTGTTTTTTATTAAAAATTTTTATTAAGTTACTGACTGATTTCTTTGTAGTTATTTAAAAAACAACAACACAGAGGGTAGAGGGCTGAGGAGATAACTCAGTAGGTAAAGCTCTCTCTGTGCAAGCATGAAGACCTGAGTTCAAATCTCCAGAATCCATGCAAAGCTGAACACAATCTTGTGCATCTGTGATCTCTGTGGTTCTATGGCAGGATAGAGGGCAGGAACAAAAGAATCCAGAGACATCTGCACAAACAGCTGTGAGCAAGCAAGCCTGTCTCAAATGGACCAACACCCAAACTTCTCAGCTGACCTCTACATGTACTCAGTGGCTTACACCTACCAGAACACACACACTCAAATCAAGAGCACACACATGGTCACACAACATACTACACCCACACCCACACACACACACACAGAGAGAGAGAGAGAGAGAGAGAGAGAGAGAGAGAGAGAGAGAGAGAGAGAGATCCAGGTTTTGGGTGGAGACACACAGACACACACACCAGTACAAAGAGGATGAGAGAGCTCAGTTGATTCAGTGTCTGCCTACTATGCGCCTACTATGCACAAAGCCCTGGCTTCCATCCCTAGCACTTCATAAGCTGAGTGAAGTGTAAGTACACATCTGTAATTCTAGTATTTAGGAGGTGAGAGTAGTAGGATCAGAAGTTCAAGGTCACCCTCAGCTACCTAGGGAGTTTGTAATGGACCTAGGCTACATAAGACCCCCTCTCAAAAAGACACAGAATTGAAGAGATCACTTATGCTTTACCCATGTGTCCCAAGAGTAACACTGTACAACTTGAATACAACACCAGCATGAGAATATTGACTTTGTACCTCTACCAGTTTTACTTACATTCATTTGTGCCCAGCCATCTGGCTTCACGGATGCTGCATCTGTGGGACCATGTGTTTACTATGTTCAAGATGACACAAGAATTTCCGCCACAATGAGATCCTCCCATGATGCTCTTCTCTGGTATCTCTCCTAGATGCCCCAGTCCTAGCCCCTAGCCCTAAGGATCCCATCCCATCTCTGATTCTAACATTGTATCATTTAAGTGTCAAACACATGGAATTACATGTAGCTTTGGGGACTGGCCTTTTCCCTCTGCAAAACTCCCTGGTAATTCAGCAGGTGGTTGTTAACATTTGTTCTTCAGTTTTATAGTTGGGTATATTCCATAGTGATGATTATTTCAGCATTTGGCTGTTGAAGGCTATCTTAGCTGCACACAGGCTTCGGGTTGTTTTGTTCATTAGGAATAAACATTCTCTTACAGATTTCTGAGTGAACATTTATGTCTTTCAAATCCCTAGAAGAGAGGTTCAAAAGTATAATTGAATAATATATATGGTAATTGCAAGTTTAGTTTTATAAGCAAAAGAAGGGAAAGGAAGAAAGGAAGGAATGGAGGAAGAAAGGAAGAAAGAAAAAAGGAAAGGAAAGAAGGGAGAAAGAAAGTCCATTCCTGGGTGGCTATACTGTTTTGCATTCATACCAGCAATAAATTTTTTCCTTCCTTCCTTCCTTCCTTCCTTCCTTCCTTCCTTCCTTCCTTCCTTCCTTTCTTCTTTGTCTTTCTTTTCTTTCCTTTTGTTTTCACCCTTGCCAGTGTAGTGAATTATATTTGTTTTACACAAGGTCTCAATGTGTAACCCAGGTTGAAACAGGCGCAGCACAGGCTGGCCTCAGACTCAGGGGAATTCTCCTGCCTCAGCCTCTGGAGTGCCAGGCGAGCTGCTTTGAACTACCTCCCATATTTGCAGTCCACAGTCTGTTTACCAGAATGGGAGTCTTTCCTTATTTTCTGCCTGGACTTTTACTGTTGGATGTACAGGGAATTTTGTATACTCTTTGCCAGATTGGGAGTTTGGAAATCTTTGTTCCCAGTCTGGCTGATTTTTCTATGTTCTTTATACGGTCTCTAGCAGAATAAACTTTTAATTTTTATGAGATCCAGTTGATTAGCTTTTTTCTTTTCTCATATTTTTTTATGAGATCCAATTTTTTAATGTTAAATGTGAGAACTCTGTCTAGCCCTAAGTCCTAAAGACTTCTCGCTAATTTTTTTTCAAAAAGTTTTATATTTTACAGTTACATCTCCAGCCCATCAATACGATTTTTGCATAAAGTGTAAGATTTACATCCTTTTTTTTTCTTCTTTCCCCCTTTCCATTTGCTTCTGCACCACCACTGAATGGCCAGCCTCCTCCACAGTACTGCCTCCCCATTGCCCTGGTGGTCATTTGCATGGTTCCACGTGTGGGTTCTCCATTCTGTCTCTGCTCCCACAAACACCATACCCTTGTCGCAAAGTGCAAAGTACATCATGAGACCCTCTGCCAGGCACTGTGATCCTTCCCCATCTTTTTTTTTTTCTGGAGATTATTTTAATTGTTCTAGGATGGAGTCCTTTCAATATAATATTAAACCATGCCTTAAAGATATTTTATCCTTCTGATAGGAACTGAACTAAATCTGCAGATGGTTTGGGAGAAATGACATTCTCACTTTGTCTAGTCTCCTAGTCAAGGACCATAGCATGTCTCCCCATTTACTTAGGTCTCTCTGATCGGCATCAGTGCAAAGATGACGCATGAGTTTTGTTAAGCACCGCTTCACTTCATGTTTGGAGTGACTGCCAACAGTGCTGGCCTTTACATTTTGTTGGCTGATCTGTTCACTGTGCATTGGTGTTTTGCCTGCATGTGTGATGTCAGATCCCCTGGAACGGGAGTTATAGACAGTTGAGAGCTGCTATGTGGGTGCTAGAAATTGAACCTGGGTCCTGTGGAAGAGCAGCTAGTGCTCTTAAACCCTGAGCCATCTCTCCAGCCCTTGTTTGTTCATTATTGCTATACACATGTGCAGTTAATTTTGGGTATTGACTTTGCATCATGAGATTACCGTTAGGGTCATTTATTGGTTCTAGAAAGTTTGTTTGAGGGTAGAGTGACTGGGATTTTGTCTGTTTGTCTGTCTGTTTGGTTGGTTGTTTGGTTGGTTTTGTTTTTCAAGACAGGGTTTCACCTTGGCTGTCCTGGAACTAGCTCTGTAGACCAGGCTAACCTCAAACTCACAGAGACCTGCCTGCCTCTCTCTGCCTCCCAGGTGCTGGAATTGAAGGCATGCGCCACCATCACCTGGCTGCTGCTGAGGTTTTTTTAATGTGGAAAATGTTATCATCTATAAATAGGAATGATTGTATTTCCTCTTTTCCAACTTATGCTTTTAAGTTCTTTCTACCCCATGGCACTGACTCTAATTTCAAGTATTATGCTGAGCTTTACCAGTCGGAGGAGGCTACCTTGTCTTATTTGCATGTCTTAAAGAATGAGAACTTATTCTTTCACCCAAGTGATGCCTGTATGTATGTACGTGCACCGTGTGTATGCCTGGTGCTCTGGGAGTGGAGTCACAGATGGCTGTGACCCTCAGTGTGAGAGTGGAGTCACAGATGGCTGTGACCCTCAGTGTGAGAGTGGAGTCACAGATGGCTGTGACCCTCAGTGTGAGAGTGGAGTCACAGATGGCTGTGACCCTCAGTGAGGTGCAGAGAACCAAACCTGGGTCCTCTGAAAAAGCAGCAAGTATTATTAATCACTGAGCCGTCTCTCCAACCTGGATGTTATTGACTTGCACGTGGTTGTGTATTCCTAATCCATGAGTCTGGGTAGTGAGTTAACAAACTGGTATGTGTAAAGTACTTAGAACAACACCTGGCGTCCAGATAAACTGATGATACAGAATGGTGACAAAGCCATTACTGAATATTCTTATTTTAGATATCTCTTTCTTATCATTTGTTTCATGGGTTATGATATAAGAATGGATATCGAAATCAGGGAGGAGGTCGAGTTTCCCAGCAGGGACCACTACTAATGGGAGATGTGAGGATAGAGAGGAATATCCTGGAGTGAGTAGCCTGGGATGCCACCTGAGGCCATGGTAAAGTCTCAGCCCATGCTGGTGCTGAGGGCCATGTCTGGATGCATGGCCCTGTAGCAGCTGGGGTCCATGGCCCGTATCTCTTCCAAAGGCCATGCATGTGTCCCTAGTCTGGGCTGCTACCTGAGCTGTCCAAGGGTTGTGCAGAGCTGGTCACATCCCTCACTGGCTGCAGCCTGGTTAGCATAATAGATCAGGCCCTGGTGCATGGAAGTAGGTGAGCTGCCAAGGGCGTGAGATTGGGAGAGCATTAGCTTTGGGTGACCCAGCTGGGGCAGCCCTGATGGTGTGGTTGCAGAAGAACTGGCAGGCTAACCAACTCAGCTGCTACCCAGGCCCAGAACCAGTGTTGGCACAGCCCAGCATCTTCCCTATCCATGAACTGTTGGAGTCATGAAAGGACAAGCCCTATAGATCCAAAGCTGCAAGATCTCCATGACACAAGGCAACAAGAGTATCTGAGAGAAGTCCCCATAAGGATATAATATTGATAGTGTAGCAAAAGCCACAGGCCTTGAACCAGACCAACAACTCATTGTAATGAACATTTGCAAGGAGAGATGTGTGGACAAAGGGGTGTACTGTGTGTCCCACCACAGTTTCCAGAATGAGAGGTTTTATTGTTAGTTTTATTTTTTTATTTTCTTTGGGGGCGTTGCATGGGCTGAGAACAGATATGAGGGGACGGAGAGATGAGTAGGATTGGGGTGGATGATGTGAAATTCATAAAGAACCTATAAAAATTTTTTTAAAAAAAGAACATATGTCTTTGGGGAGTTGTAAGATATTTGTGTATATGTAGTAAGTATAATGCGATGTTTTGTTTCTTCTGTTTGATTATTGGTTGTTGATTTTGGGCTGTCGATTGAACCCAGAGCTTAGGGCCTCACTCATGCCAACCACACATTACATCACTGAACTGTATTAAAAAGAAGCCACTCCTTCTTTTAAATGTATTTGTCTAACTCTGCAAATCAATAGTGAAGTTTGTCAACATAATTGAAATGTTGTTAGGATTTTCTTGCCTTTCTATTAGCTTTACTTTAGATGATGATCTTAAAATATATTTACAAATATCTTAAACTATTTACAAACATCTCCTTCAGAGGTAGAATCTAACTCTTGTTTTCCAAATGCGGACTGTATTTAATATCCAGCTTTGGAATCAGCAGAGTGATGCGGTGCGCCAACTGATTCTCTCTAGAGTCTCTTAAGCCGTGCTCAGGGCTCTTTAGTGCTCTTATGTTTCTCTCCAGCGTCTCGTGCGCTCTGCTCTGGGCTCTTTACTTTCCCAGTATCTCCTGCTATCAATGTGTCGCTTGTCTCTTCCAGCAATGCTCCAGGGGCTTGTGCTGTTCGGCCCATCACTCTCCCTCTGGTTTGGACACTTCGGGAGCAGCCCGCGTATGTCAGCAGCAGTCTACAGGCGGGAACAGTAGACTCTGGTCTTTATGGTGGCAGATGAATCTGAAGCAGTAAGAGAGGAGAGAAAAAGAGAGAGGAGTCCTCAGGCCTCCGTTTGCTTCTTTGCCATGAGCTGGAGGTCAGGAAGCATTTGCACACTCATACAGGCTTTAGATAGACAGGTCTTCATTGTACCAGAGGGAGTCAACCTACCAGCAGCCACCATTTCTTCTGTCATTACACCGGAACTCCCTACCCTCAGTTCAGCCAAGGACATGAACCATCCTCCTTCAGCTGTACTGAATGGAGTTGAGATGGGATGGGAGACATTAACTGCCATCTGCCCCTTGCTTAAAGTTGAAATTGATATCTGTATTTTTAATATATAAATAATATATCCTACAATATTTAATATTATTTTAATATCTCTCATTTATATATCCATCCGGATTCCCTTTTTTGTTCTAAATGGGTAATGTGTGAAATAAGACTTTATGAACCATGTGACTATAAAATGCACTGGGAAACAGAATTTCATGGAACATTTGCATATTCCTTACGGAGCTCAAACCAAGCAAAGGGGTTTGCTCAGGTTCTCCGATGTGATTATTTATATGCAGATACCAAGCATGGAAAATGTCAGACTTGGCACAGAAACCCAACCCATGGCAGGATCTACGGGTTTAGAAAGAAATGGTTATTTGATCTCATGCGAACGTCAGCATATTTCTTCTTCTTTTTCTTTTTTCTTTTTGTATCCTCCAAAAAGCTATAATTTGAATTTAAGAGCAGTAGTTAGAAGCAAAATGCTAATCAAAAATCAGGAAACCATGCATTAAATTCTACCATGAGTGAGGCTGTGTATAACACACAGCTCACCATCTGAGCCCTGAGACCCCCCTGAGCACTTTTTCCAACTCAAACATTAACCCATTCTGAACCCCCAATTTCTTTTTGTGCATCTCAGAGATTTTTTTCCTAGATTGTTCCCTTCCCTGACTCTCCCAATCCAGCTTTTCTTTAGACCACCCCCAACCCCAACCACAGTGATCCCTGTGGCTGGGTCTGCTGCTGATTTTTGCATCTGCCCACAGGCCTGTGCCTTTAAGAATTGTCACCTCTCCGAATTATTAACAAATGGGAGATAAAAGTAAACAAACATTGAAAAAAAACTTAAGAAGTCACCAAAGTCATCTTAAATACATGTCTTGAGGCCAAAGTGTGACAAGTGGGGCCACCTTTTCTGTGGTGGGCCGTTTTGATAGTTTGAGGGTCTCAGAGCCTCGAAAACTCCCCTCCTACTTACAATGACTTTCATTCTGCAGCTCCAACTCAGACAGATCTTCCTTCCCACCCCAGGCCCTTAACTCCTGTGCTTTGCTCTCGGTCCTGGATGTTCTGATGGTTATATATGTGTAGCACTCAGAATGTGTGCAGCCAACTGTACACTGAGGTCCATGGCTCTACCCTTCCTGCAGGACTGCACCCTCTGGATTCTTTCTTAGTAAGTATACAGCCTGGGAGAGGATCAAGTGCTCTGTTCTTCAGGCTCAGGAATGAATGGTCAGGCCCATGTAATTCACAGCTTCAAATTGAAGTGAGATAATGTAAACTTGAAGGCTGTTCAAAGAAAAATTCAAATGCTTATTGCAGTCTGGAAAGAAAAATTAGTAATTGTTCCTCTCTAGCAGTAGTATCCTGAAATGACCACAAGCCAAGCATGGTAGCTCATGCCTATAAGCCCAGCTCTTAGATAGCTGAGGCAGGAGAACTGTTGGCTTCAAGACCAACTCATCCTGGGCCAGTGAATCTCGGTCTCAAGATAAGTGAGTGAGCGAATGAGTGAATACTGTAGATATTACCAAATGGCACTTGATCTCTGTCTTAGTTAGGGTTTTACTGCTGTGAACAGATACCATGACCAAGGCAAGTCTTATAAATAACAACATTTAATTGGGTCTGGTCCACAGGTTCAGAGGTGCAGTCCATTATCATCAAGGTGAGAACATGGCAGCATCCAGGCAGGCATGGTGCAGGAGGAGCTAAGAGTTTTACATCTTCATCCAAAGGAAGCCAGGAACAAACAGAGCCATCCTCAGGTAGCTAAGAGGAGTGTCTCTAAGCCCACCCCCAGAGTGACACACTTCCTCCAACAAGGCCACACCTTCTAATAGTGCCTCTCCCTGAGCCAAGCATATACAAACCATCACAGTCTCTTAGGAGTAAATTCGTCTCTAGTTGATAGCTATTGTGTTAAAAGAATTAAAATACGTATCATAAAAAAGTTTACATTTTTTATTTTATATACACACACTATAGTGTGTGTGTGTGTGTGTGGTGTGTCACAGCACACATGAGGAGGTCAGAGAACAACTTGTAGGAATCAGGTCTCTCCTTCCATGTAGGTTATGTGGATCAAACTCAGCTCATCAGGCTTGGCAACAAGTATGCTGACCTGATGAGCCAGCTCACCAGCCCAAACTGTTTTATTGTAAGACTCTTTATGTAACATGATAAAGTAGAAATGAGATACGAACATTTGCATTTTAACAACACCAAGTAGCCTTTAGCATGCTACATAAACTCTATATCATACATGTACAATGATTATATATGTGTGTATGACTATGTATATCATACATGAAATGACCATAATTACATTGTATACAAACAAAGCAGTGTGGCCTCCAAGATGGGCAGGGGAAGAAAAGGAGCCGAATTGAAAGTAATCACTAATCTTCCGTGACGATGGGCGAGAGAACATGTAAATTCACTCAGACTTAAGAAACAGCACAATCTGGAAGTCAACCAGGCATCGCGCTTCGAGGTCAGTCCAGCACTTGGGAGGCTGTGGCAGCAAAAACAAGCATTGGAGGACAGCCTGGGATACACAAGACATGTGCATTTTTTTTTTAATGAAAAAGAAAGAAAAATGGCTAAATGTGGGAAAAAAGGAACCAAGTAAAATCTGGCTGCAGGCTTTGTTCAAAGGAAGGGAAGGACGTCACAGGCCTCAGAGCCTATGAAGGACTGTCATACTGATGACGTACGACGTCACTGGCTACTGTCATTTCCACTGAACACCGAGGTGCTTCAGAGCAAGGGCTGAAAGAAACACATTTGAGAAATTTCTTATGGGACTGGTTTGCACTAAAATTCACTCCAATAGGGAAAGTGAATTCTTTCTTTTTTCCTGCCATTCTTCAAAGAGAGAGAAAGTCCTTGCTTCTAGGACATTCTGGTGCCAGAGATCTCCACTTCTTACACAATGTCCAGCTCTGGGAATGTTGTGCCACTGCAAAAAAAAAAAAAAAAAAAAAAAAAAACAGAAAGAAACTCTTCCAAACAGAAAGCACCAACTACAGATAATTTTTATTATTATTTTTATATTGTTAGAAAAAGTAGACCATTTTATTTTAAAGTCCTGGAAATTGGAAGGTGGAGCAGGAAGAAAGCACTGTGTCTGCGAGGCTAGCCTGGGCTACATAGTGAAACTCTGGTCAGTCTGAGCTACAGAGGGAGAAGCTGTCTCAAAGCAAGCAAGCAAGCAAAATTGCCCGTCAGCGTGTTCTTTTGAAGTTATTTCTTTATTGTTGTTTTGGTTTTGTTGTTTTATTTCTGAGGGTGTTAGTTTCTAAAGGATCCTGGAGGAGGCTTGGTTTAGTCTGTGTTGTTTTGGAGATTGTGTTGCACTGAATGATTTAATTTCACTAAGTGATAAGAAAAAAAAATGCTATTGTGCTCTTGAAGACTACAGGATGAGGATCTAGGCTGTGTATGGAAGGAGAGTTGGTGCTTAGAAAAGACGCTTAAAGAAAGAAAACTAGACTGATGTCTGTTTAGGCTTTATTTGTCACCCTGCTTCATCTAATTGAATTCCTTGTTTAAAAAGCTTTAGTGCTTTGTTTATTTTTATTTTATGCATATTAGTGTTTGCCTGCTTGTATGTCTGTCATGTGCTAACATGATGCCCCGACACTAGAAAAGTGGACACCCCTGGAGCTGGATAACAGATGATTGTAAGCCATCATATAGATGCTGGGATCTGAACCCAGGTCCTCTGCAAGAGCAGCAGGTACTCTTAACCACTGAGCCGTCTCTCCAGCCTTGCAATTTACATTTTTGATGTCGCTGTGCTGGTTAGTTTTGGGATATTTTATTTTTGTCAACTTGATACAACCCAGAGTCATCTGACAAAAGAGAACCTCAACTGAAAAAGTATCTCCATCATTTTTGTCCAAGGGCACAACGCCGTGTACTGTCTTGACTGTAAGTGATGGGGGGGAGGGCCAGCGTACTGTGGATGGCACCATTCTTAGGGCAGGGGGGCTTAAGCTGCATAAGAAAGCTAGCTAAGGATGAGCCAGTGAGCAAGCAGGCAAGCAGTGTTCCTCTGTAGCTCCAGACTCAAGGCCCCTGTCCTGATGAGCCACAAAGGTTGATTGTGACCTGGATGTGTAAGCCTCCTGAGCTGCTCAGAGTATTTTATCACAGGAACAGAAAGGAAACTGTGACTGTCACCAAAATTTTAACTTTTAAATCTAAGATTATGGTTACTTAGCAATATGGAGGATGAAGAATGCCTTGCAGATTTAATGTAGCAGTGATAGTAGTGTGTGAGATGTGTATATGCATATATATGCACTTATGTGTATATACATATATACATCTATATCTGTGTATATATGTATATATATCCCATATGCATATATACATCTCATACACTACTATATATACTATGTATATATGTATGCACATGTATATATATGTATACATGTGTGCACATATGTGCCACAGCATGTGCGTGGAGGTCAGAGGTCAACTCTGTAGAGCCTGTTCTCTCCACCCATCTTTACCTGAGTTCTAAGTTCATCATATGAGTTCTCAGGCCAGAAGATGCAGCAAGTGCCTTTACCTACAGATCATCTTTCTGGCCTGGGAATGAACATGTCAGCAGTGCAGCCCAACAATCAGACTTTATATTTCCTTGTTACGTGATAGTATCAAATCCATTTAGGTACATGAAGAAATTAGACACTGTACAAAAATTCCTTAATTATATAATTTCCACTTCATCTGGTTGCCCACCAGGACTCCGGCCCTAATATTGTTGGAGAATATCACACACTTTGGTCCCAAGGACACAGAGAAATCGAGCCGGAACTGAGCTGGAAGCTCAGTAGCCCTCACAGTGATGCTAGGTGCTCTGTGGACCGCTGCGGGAGAACTGGTATCAAGCCTTGCTCAGCTGTGGACGCTGCTGGACACTGCCTCGGCAGGTAAGCTGAGCACACAGGTGTGGTAGCGGCAGCTCTGCTGTGGGCTTGAATGGCCGCTCTCTGGTCAAAGTCCAGGCTTTCTCACCAGGAGGGAATCCATATTAGGTACCATGAAATGTGGTCAGAAGCCCATGGCTGAAGAGGTCATAGACCCCAGTGGGGAAGCTGCCACTGTTGCTTTGCTGAGTGGATGCAACGTGTGCGCCTGTAATCCCCACTGATAACGCTGAGACGGGAGGTGGAAATAGGAGACTCTCCAGAAGCTACAGGCCAACGACCCTGAGATACGCAACATGGCCGAAACGGCAAGAGAGACTCTGCCTCAAAACAAGGTGGAGAAAGAAAACTGGTTCCTGGGGGCTGGAGAGATGGCTCAGTGGTTAAGAGCGCTGACTGCGAGCCACGCCGAGGCTTTGTGTAGAGTCCTGCAGTCAGTTTCGGTGCCGGGGCCAGCGAAGAGATGAAGGTGTCGGGAGCAGAAGGCTTTGTGGTGAAGGTCCAGGGCTTGCCCTGGTCCTACCCGGTGGATGAAGGGCAGCGGGGTTTTTATTTGTTTGTTGGTTGGTTGGTTGGTTGTTTTTTTGTTTTTGTTTTTGTTTTTTCTGACTGCAAAAATCAAAATGGGCCTAAGGTATTCATTTCATCTACACCAGAGAAGGCAGACTGAGTGGTGAGGCTTTTGTTGACCTTGAATCAGAAGATGAAGTCAAAGTGGCCTTGAAAAAAGACAGAGAAACTATGGGACGCAGATAGGTTGAAGTATTCAAGTCAAACACAATTGAAATGGATTGGGTGTCGAAGCATTCTGGTCCAAATAGTCCTGACACGGTCAGTGGTGGCTCTGTGTGGCTTAGAGGGCTCCCTTTTGGTGTAGCAAGGAAGAAACTGTTCAGTTCTTCTCAGGGTTGGAAATCGTGCCAAATGGCATAACATTGCCAGTGGACTTCCAGGGGAGGAGTACAGGGGAAGTCTTCGTGCAGTTTGCTACGCAGGAAATAGCTAAAAAGGTGCTAAAGAAGAAGCAAAAGGAAAAAGTAGGGCACAGGTACACTGAAATATTTAAGAGCAGTCGAGCTGAAGTTAGAACTCATTACGATCCACCACGGAAACTAATGGCCATGCAGCGGCCAGGTCCCTATGACAGGCTTGGGGCTGGCAGCGGGGGAAAACAGCGTCGGCAGAGGAGGACGCGGTGCTTACGGTGGCGGCTACAGAGGTTGTGATGGTTGTAATGGCGATAAATGATGGCTCTGGATTTGCTTCGGATAGATTAGGGAGAGACCTCAATTACTGTTTTTCAGGAATGTCTGACCACAGACACGGGGACGGTGGCTCTGCTTTCCAGAGTCCAACAGGGCACTGAGTGCGCGTGCGGGGATGACCATACAGAGCTATTGACAACGACATCAATAATTTTTTTTTGTCGCCACTCAACCCTGTGAGAGGACATGTTGAGATTGGACCTGGTGGCAGAGTAACCGCTGAAGCAGATGTTGCAGCTATGTCCAAAGATAAAGCAAATATGCAACACAGACGTGTAGGACTCGTCTTGAATTCTACAGCCGGGGCGAGCGGTGGTGCTTCTCCCAGAGGATGGGAGGCATGGGCTTGTCAAACCAGCCAGCAGCTGAGTGGTGGTTTTGGAGGTGGCCATGGTAGCCAGAGCAACATGAGCAGATATGACCAAGTTTTACAGGAAAACTCCAGTGATTTTCAATCAAACACTGCATAGGTAGCCGAGGAGCAGTGAACAGCAGCCACTACAGCAGTGGAAGCTGAACATCTATGGCAAGAATGGAGTGGGGCATGTCGAGCGAGTCTAGTAGGTGTGGTGGATGGAGAATGTAATTGATTTTGATCACTGACTCTTGGTCAAAAAAAAATTTTTTTTTTAATCCTTCAGTTTAACAACAACAAAAGAGTACTGACTGCTCTTCTAGAGGTCCTGAGTTTTGATTCCCAGCAACCACATGGTGACTCACAACCATCTGTAATGAGATCTGACATCTTCTGGTGAATCTGAATACCGTGTACTTATATATAATAAATAAATAAATCTTAAAAGAAAAAAGAAAAGAAAAGAAAACTGATTCAACTAATTCCCGAGAGTTGTTTTCTGACATCCACATTTGCTATGGCATGTATACACGCACACATGTACACGTGCACATACACATATGCACACTCATGATCATCTATAATGATGATGATGATGATGATGATGATGATAATAATAATAATAATAATAAATGAAACATTTTCACAAAACAGCTTCATGATCTGTCTGGAGATACTGTTCCTCTAAACTCTCAGTCATGTTAGAACACGTGGAAAGAGACAAAAGTTTCCTGTTTTGCCTGCATCCAGAGCCAGAAGCTACCTGCCTGGCTCTTTCTGTGCACTGTTTGGGATGGATGGGCGGAGTCAAGCCCTGCTGTGCTGAGTGGGAAGTTGCCAAGTTCTCACTCAGCTTTTTCCCTGATGCTTTTAGCAGTTGCAGATGGCCTTTGTTCACATTCAGAGCAAACAGCGCTGTGGTAGTCTAAATCATCATGCCTGATGTACGTTTTAGCTAGAACAGAAATGGAAGGGGTCGTCCACTAATGGTTATCCTGGGGTACAGCTTGTATGAGAGAGATAGTCGCATCTTGGTTTTTACTTGTTAAAGTTAGTTTTCCAGCATCTTTCTGAGTTAACCATGGACAATTTTTCCCTGCTTTCTTCTTCCCCCTTCCTCTTCCTTCTCTTTCTCTTTTCTAGTAACTGTCAAATTTACCTACAACATTGTAATGGATGACACTCAACTTCTCCATATGAGAGGAAGCCTGTCTTGCTGTTGTTGGGATAATTCCTTGTGCAGTATGTAATGGTTGTCTTTGTATCAAGTATTACCTGATTTGGTGTTTTGTAAACATCTTCTCTATCACCTTCTGATTGGTTTAATAAAGAGCTGAGTGGCCTATAGCAAGGCAGGACAGAATAGGCGGGACTTCCAGGCAGAATTAGGAACTCTGGGAAAGAGTCTGAGGCTGGAAATGCCCTAGCCAGAGCAGAGGAGGAAACATTAAAAAAAAAGGGGAAGGGGGGGCACAGAGCTAGACAGTCAGGTTTACTTAAATGAGCTAGCTGAGAGTCTGCTAAGCTAAGCCAAGCTTTCACAATTCATAAAAGGTCTCCATGACATTTTTCAGGAGCTTTCGGGCCAAAGTCTACCTGTCTCTATATTGTCAACCACCATGATAATTTTTACAGTAATAGAAAAGAAAACTAAACATTGAATGTTTTTAGGAGCAACATAAAAGATATAAGCTTAGGGAAATTTATAGACAGAAAATTTGACATTCTATTAATGAAAGCAAATGAAGTGACATCATGTAAACCATATTCAGAGTGAATTTTGACCTGGGGAAACATACTCGTGGTTTGTAAAAGTCTAATCAAAATCTAAAACCATCTTAATGTTTTAGATACTACTTTAGGAATAATCTGAATAGAACACCTATCTAGAACCTTCTAGAAAAACAGGCTAACCAGACTTGCGCTATCAGCTTACGTATGACCCAGTTCATAAAAGCATTTATTTAACACTGGGCATAGGAACAAGACTGCTTAGGAGAGAGAGTAATGAGGGTCAGGAACTCCCCATGCTTATGTTTGTGTCTAAGGGAATCCGAGAATAGTACAGGAAAACGGCTTAAGGTCTACCAGTTGCCTTGACTTAAAAACACGTATCTATGATTGTGTTGGGAGATAGCTGGGTGGTTAGATCCTTGTGAGTAATTTAAGTGGTTTAATGTGCCAGTTGTTACCAAAGTTCTGATGACCCAAAAGCAAAGAAATAAATAAACATTTCAATCTGTCCTCAGAGACTTCATGTCAGAACAGGTGACATAGGGTAAAGGGCAGACATTGAGGGACAATATAAAGCCACAGAGGATCATTGTTCTTCTGAAGGAACTGCTACATTTTAACACAGGGGAGAAACTTTGTGTAGCTTGTGTTTTTGCAGAAGATGGCCACTAGAAGGCTAACCCATAACCATCCACAGACTTTCGGACTTTCACTCAAAAATGCTCTCCAAGAAAACGAAGAGAACATTTATTGACGGCAGTGCCTGGTTTTGTTTGATTTCATGGTTGGAGTTCCTTGAAGTTGGGTACAGTCTAAAAATAGAACTATGGTGTTACAGTAAATATTAAAAAATAATAATCACTTTATCTCTTTACTGGTCCTGAGGTCTCACTCCTCAGGCCCGACCCTGATACGGAGCTGTGTGCATCCAGTCCAAGCCACCACCCAGATTTCACTCAGTTCACACAACTCCCTTTCCTTGGTGGTTTACTACCACCTGTTCTCCACCTCTGTGTCGGGGTGTTTCTTTACCCCAAAATCCCACAAACACAACTCTACAGCCTGATAGCTTTTCATACAGGTTTATATATATTCATCTCTTAATCCACAAACCCTCTACACAACAAGATTACATCAAATAGACAAAGATACAAACTGCCCTTCTATATGAGACACTAGACCTATAAAATCCTTAATGTTTATAGCTATTTAACGCCAATCAATATTATCAATCAATACCTAGCTGGTCCTTGAGGAAACTCCATCTTGCCACAATCCTTCCTCCTCTGTCCTCTGACCTCCTCAGACCTCTCAGCCCTCCTACTTCCCTCGCCCTGCCCAGTCACTGGCTTTCCTTTATTTTACTAATTAAAATGGGAAGGGTCAGTTGGAGTCACGTGACTAGGCAGCCCTTCTTGGGGAAGTGGAATTAACATTAAAATACAAACAGCTTCAGGACAATCTACACTATGGTGCAATGAAGAGCTAAGATGCTTTGGCTGGGAACTAGAGAGGTGACTTGGAGGCCAAAGGCAAGCACTACTCTTGCAGAGGAACTGAGTCTGGAACCCATGTCAGGTAGCACATACCTGTCTATCACTCCAGCCCCAGGAACTGCTGAAGCTTTTGGCCTCTGTGGGGGTCAGCACTCATGCGCAAATGGGCACATAGTTTAAAATACTTGTAAAAGTATTCTTGTTTTAGTTTGTCTAGACATTATTAATTGTACACAATAATAGATTTCATCATGACATTTTCATACATGTATATGACATATTTGATCATATTCTCCTCTAACACCCTCTTGTCCCCCTGTCTCCCTCCTACTCTTTCTACTTGCCTCCTTTTCCCAACTAATTCCTCCTCATTTTTTTTTCTATCCTGGTGACTCAATGAGTTTTAATTGGGAAAATTATGAGAGAGAGAGAGAGAGAGAGAGAGAGAGAGAGAGAAGGTGTACATAACCTTTACAATATACTACGCTATTGCTTGTTGGTATCTTTTACTGGGCTCACTTTATAAATTAAGCTTTACTGCAGGTATGTATATGTGTATAGGGGAAAACAGATATATATACAGGTTCAGTACTCTGGTGTGGGGGCGTCCATTGTTGGTCATCAAAACACATTTCTCATGGATAAGAGAGGATGAATCACATAGCTTCTGACGGACCAGCTGACAGCCCAGACATAGGTCTAAATCTGCCTGCCTCACCATATAAGGCCTCACTTCCTCACTGTAAAACTCAGGGGCAGGTCACAACTGAAGAACTTTTATGAACCTAAGCTCTTGTTGATGTTTCTAAACTTTTCTTTTTCAGCCCAGATCAAATGAAACCAGCCGTTGGTGTAAAACTGAAGATGTCTTCCCTCCTCTGTTTTCCACTTACTTCCACAGAACTCACGCTATTTGTCCAGACATCAAGGACAAACATAACAGGCAAGACCTGGATGGAGCTATGCTCAAGTCTTTAAGAACAGCCCTTCTTGTTTTATGTGACAGTGACAAAGAGCCTTTCTAATGCTTTCCGTCTCTTTGGGGTGTTTTCCCATTGACTATCTCAGATGGTAGTGGGCTGTGTCTTCTGCAATTTTAATTTTAGTATATATCTAAGATATTTTGATATTCAGTGTTGTGTGTGTGAATTGCCCACACATATATTTAAGTCCCTCTGCCTTTTGAGCAGTTACAATTGACTAGTTATCAGATGCTGATTGATCTATAATCAACTGATATTGTCTTTGTTACTTTCCTATTGCTGTGAAGAGACACTGTAGCCACAGAAAGTTATAGAAGGAAGAGTTTATTCGAGGTATATGGTCTCAGGGGGTTAAAGCCACTACAGCAGGAAGTATGGCAGCATGGCACTGGGACATAGCTGGGAGCTTCCATACTGAGACAGAAGCACTTGGGGGAGAAGGGGAGGGGAGAGGAGGAGGGAGAGGTAGGAGAAGGAGAGGAGGAGGGAGGGGGGAGGGGAGAGGTGAGGTGAGGAGGGGAAGAGGGGGAGGGAGAGGTAAGAGAAGGAGAGGGGATGGGAGGGGAGGGGAGGGAGGGGAAGGGGTAAGGGAGAGGTGAGGAGGGGGAGAAGTAGGAGAAGGAGAGGGGGAGGGAGGGGGAGGGGGAGGGGAGGGGAGGGGGAGGGAGAGGGGGGAAGGAGAGATGAGGAGGGGGAGAGGTGAGGAGGGGGAGAGGTGAGGAGGGGGAGAGGGGAATGGAGGGGGGAAGGAGAGGTGAGGAGGGGGAGAGGTGAGGAGGGGGAGAGGGGAATGGAGGGAGGGAAGGAGAGGTGAGGAGAGGGAGAGGGAGAGGAGAGGGAGGGGAGAAGGAGAGGTGAGAAGGGGGAGAGGGGAATGGAGGGGGAGGGGGAAGGGAGAGGTGAGGAGAAAAAGAAAGACTGGAAGGGGGAGGGGGTAGGGGTGGGGAGAGGGGGAAGAGAACAAATATGCAAGGTAACTGGTGTGGACTTTTGAAACCTAAAAGCTACCCCTAGTGACACATTTCTTCCCACAAGGCCGCACACTTCCCAATTCTTCCCAAACAACTGGGCCCAAGTATGAAACATAAGAGCCTACAGGCATCTTTTCGTTCAGATCACCACAGATATATTAATGTATCTTGTAATAGAGAGACAAGCCCTAATTTGGTATATTTCTATGTAATTTTTCTGGCTGCATATAATCTATCTTATTATTTTCTTTAAAAATTTTTGTATGTGTATGAAAAATATTTTTCGCTTATATTATGTCTGAGTACTCTCTACTTGCCTGGTGCCCACTGATTCCAGAAGAGGACATAGAATCTGGAGTTACAGTTGTTTGTGAGTTACCATGTGGGTGCTGGGAATCAAGCCTGGGCCTTCTGAAAGAGCAGCTGGTGCTTTTACCACTGAGCCATCTCGCCAGCCCTGTATATGAACTCAGTGCACTCATTGTAATTCTCATAGCATATTATACCCTCCAACTGACATTTAAGGTCCTTTTTTTTCTAATGTGCAGAGAAAACAGTGATGATGGCAGCCATCAGCCCCTGACTTCAAAGAGTCTGAGAGACCCTTGGGGGCTCTGAGGAATGACACGATGGTAGAAAAGGAGTCTGCAGGGCCTGAAAAGGCTCCAGAGCAGCTAAAAGTAAAATAAAGCAAAATAAAATAAAGGCAAGTTTTATGGGAAGATGATTTTAAAATGCAGACTCATGGGATTGGAAGGAAAGATGGCAGAACAAAGCCAAAGCCATGCACGGAGAATGGCGAAGGACTGACACCCCTTGATGCTGGGTCTCAACCAGGAGGCTGCCACCCCAAGTCATTCCTGATGAGCTGATGGACTAAAGGCATCAATAGCGGGAAGATGTGTGGCTCCCTGAAGCTCCAGTAGAAACAAGTCACTTCAGAAAAGGGCTGGCTCTAGACTTGCAAGGCTGTCTACATGCAGCTGCCGCAGGTGCAGCTGCTTGCCCTGTGGGACACTGAGAGGGCAGCTCACAGGCTACAGGGCCTGGCAAACCTGGGGATGGTAGACATCAAGGCAGCCAGGAG
The DNA here is from genome assembly GCF_963924665.1 of Micromys minutus. Classification (NCBI taxonomy): domain Eukaryota; kingdom Metazoa; phylum Chordata; class Mammalia; order Rodentia; family Muridae; genus Micromys; species Micromys minutus. The sequence continues at coordinate 27,428,835 of NC_137975.1, forward strand.
CTCATACAGAAACTGCCCCACCCCCACCCCATGCCCTGCCTAGCTGCAACATCACTCTGACTCTGGACAACAACAAGATATCTAAGACGAAGCTCTACAATGGTCCAGTGCTTCAGAAACAAGAAACCTTGAACCAGACCAACAACTCTGTGCGATGAATATCTGCATGCAAAGCTGTCTGGGCAAATATCTGTATTTTGACACACCTCGATTTCCAAAGCCACTGCTACAAACAAATATTCAGCCGAGAGTGGGGAATCTAGAGGAACGGAGAGGTGAGGGAGCAATGGAGAGGCGGAACTAGAGACTCAGTGGTTTTGGTAGGTGTGACAGGGCCCCCATGGACAGGGGACTGGTAGGGCTGACAGGGTGGCATGCTGCAGCCTGGAGCTTGCACTGTGACTCAGCCCTCAAACATGCTGCCCAGCCTCATGATCAACCTGGTTCTGAGCAACCACAGGATGTCCCAGATGAAGAATGATTCATTTTCTAGATTGGATCTTTTCAAAAAAACCTCTACAGTCCTTAAACCCCCAATATCTGCTGCCCCAGCCTGTGTTGAAACCAGAGGTTCATGTAGATGCCCAGAGTCCCTAGCATCTGGGAGTGGTGTGGAAGACCCTGGTCCAAGTTGCCACTGAAGGTCACACAGAGGTTCTTAGTCTGGGCTGCTGCTCGAAGTCATCCTGATGTTCTCAGACCGGGCTTCCTAAAGGGGCCGTGTTGATGGGAGTAGCCTGTGCTGCCAACGAGTCTGTGTTGATGTCTGTGCCCCACTGAAGGTCAATGAGATGTCCCTGGCCTGTGCTGCCCCCAAGGGCTGTGATAATGTCTACGGCAAGGGCAGCAGCAGAGGGCTGTGTTGATACCTGTAGTCAGTACTGCCACCATGCTGAGGCCCACACATACACTGATGCTGGAGATCATGTGGGTGTCCATGGTCCACACTTGCCAGAAACTTTGTGTAAGCCTATGATCCATGCTCCTGATGACTGTAAAGGGTAAGGAAGCAACGTTTGCCACGGTGTTAATGACCCCACAGACTTACAGTTGAGAAAGAGGAGCATAGGAGCCTTCTGTGGCATCCCCCACCCCCACCAAAGTAACATCCCCCACCCCCACCAAAGTAACATCCCCCACCCCCACCAAAGTAACATCCCCCACCCCCACCAAAGTAACATCCCCCACCCCCACCAAAGTAACATCCCCCACCCCCACCAAAGTAACATCCCCCACCCCCACCAAAGTAACATCCCCCACCCCCACCAAAGTAACATCCCCCACCCCCACCAAAGTAACATCCCCCGACCCCCACCAAAGTAACAGTCTAGACAGAAAGCCCCATAAGAGAGCTCCTAAAATTTTTGGTAAGGATGCTGAAATGTAGCTCTCCGCAGTTGATGGCTTCTGGCAGGGATGCAGGTGGGGAAGGACCAAGTTTTCTTTAAGAGGCTGGTCAACAGGAGTTTGGTCATGCTCCAGTGAGCATAGATAACACAAATTAGGCTTGTTCTCCTCTTCCTCCTCCTCTCCTTCTTTTTCCCTTATATATTTATTTATTTATTTTGGTGGGGGGTCTGGGGAAACAGACCTGGGAGGACTGGGAATTGAGGATGCTCAGGGTTCAATTCCCAAATAATTGATAAAATATGAAAAAAAAAAGATTTTTTTTTTTGCAACATGAACTTACGGTTTTATTGTACAAATAACTGTCGGGTGATTATAACCAAATGACTGACTTGTCCAGGTAACGCAAGGAGCTAGAACGCCAGTGTGAAAGTGAAGTACTCAACTCCATTTCAGAAAGACACTAAACCTGTTACCATCCAAGCAAAGGCTGCAGAGCACAGGCGTCTCTGTGAGGCAGCAAACAATGGGAATTCAGACCTGGAGACTCAGCCGCAGTGAGTCAGCACAGCAGAGAGGCAGAGCACCCACGGGCTTGTCATTTTAAGAAAAAGAAAAAGCTCCCTTGCTTTTACCAGAGAGAGGAGTCGTGTGGGAGGGGGGGAGGAGAATGCTCATTTTAGAAAAAAAAAAAAAGTCAATTTAATTTTATGTGTGTAAGTGGTTTGCCCACATGTAGTCTGTACCCCCACAGGTATGCAGTGCCCACAGAGGCCAGGAGATGGTGTTAGATGCCCTGGAGCTGGAGTTACAGACTTCGGGTGCCACCTGTGGGTCCTGGGAATCAGTCTGGAATCCTCTGGAAGAGCAGCCAGTGCTTTTTGACTTCTGAGCCATCTTTCAAGCCCCAGTATTGAGCTCCTGAAATGATGATTTAACTAAAGCAGCTCTTAAACCCAGGAGCCTTTACAGGCGAGTCTAAGAGATTATCTCGTGGAGATTAAGCACGGAAACCAGTACTTTTATTTCTTTTTCTGCAACTAGGGATACATTTTTATTGTGGACGATAAGGATGAAAAGAAAAGCCTCCATATACCCATTATTTAGAAACTTGTTCTATTAACATCGAGACCCATGATGGGAGTTACAATTTTAAAGGCACAATTTCAATACATCTTGCTGTTTTTCCAAGTTGTTTTATCATTGCATCTAATTTTAGACCGTGTTACTACCCCAAAAAGAAGCTCATCTGTAATCATTCTCATATTTCCTCACACACTTTCTTCTTCCTTAACCTTAAACAAACACTAATCTTTCTGTCTCCTATTCTGAGCATGTCATACAAATGTGAACACAATATTTGATCATTAGGAGCAGATTTCTCTAACTCAGCTTAGTGGTTTTAAGACTTATCTACATTGCTGTATGTATCAGTACTTGATAATTTTTTTTTTTTTTTTTTTTTTTTTTTTTTTGGCTGAGTACTTCATTGTATTCATTTAATACAGTTTGGTTTTCTGTGTTGTGAATGTTGGCTTGTGGCCTTGAAAGAGTGCTGTTGTGAATATTTACATGGAAATTATTTTGTTTGACATTGGAACAGTCTCATGTAACCTGGGCTGGTCTCCAACTTGCTGTACAACTAAGGCTGGCTTTGAACCACTGGCCCTCTGGTCTCAATCTCTGAGGAGAACAAGCCCCTGGTGCCCCTTCTCCAGAACTCCTGTTCTATCAGTTCCTGACTGTGCCAAGGATGTCTGTCCATTCCTGACTGACTGTGCCAAGAATGACTGTATAGTTGGAGAGATGGCTTGGCACTTAAGAGCACATGCTGCTCTTCCACAAGATGGGAGTTCAGTTGCAAATGCTTGCTCTGAGTGACTCAGAACTGCCTGCAACTCCAGTTCCAAGGGATCCAGTGCCCTCACACACGTGACATTCACACAAAAACTCACCCCACACACATAAATAAATATCAAATGAAATGATAAATTGAGAGCCTCTAGAGAGATGGCTTAGAAGTTAAGAGTATGTACTATGACAGAGGACTTTGAGTTAGGTTCCCAGAACCCACTTAGACAGGACCACAACAGTCTGCATCTGACCTGATCCCTCTGGCTTTCTAGGGCACAGACACTCATATATACACAGACACATACACACACACTAGATAGATAGATAGATAGATAGATAGATAGATAGATAGATAGACAGACAGACAGATAGACAGACAGATAGATAGATGGCAAACTCTTAAATATTCTTTTAGAACAAAAATTTTTAAAAATGGCTTCCACAGACCAGACTTTGTTCCTTCTCCAAGTGTTTTCTCCCCTTGGCTCACTGGGAAAATTAATCGCTAGGTTTTTCATGTTCCATAAAAATCTACTCTCAGGTCCTTTGTGGATGCTTCTTCCTGCTCATCTCTAATGCTAAAGTGTGGAGTCTGTCCCTGCCTGCCCCCCACCGCCACCCCAGGGCCCCTCTTCTCTCTGTACACTTCCTGGTTCAAACCCAGTACTGTAGTCCTTTTTTTTTTTTAAATTAAAGTGTTTGTATATATGTCTGTGGGAGTGTATGGGACCCTTGTGAAGGGTCCCACAGAAGCCAGAAAAGGTGTTGGATTCCCCCAGAGCTAGAATAACAGGTAGTTGTGGACCACCCAGAATGAGTGCTGAGACTCAAATTCAAGTCTTCCGGAGAGCAGTGAGAATTCTTACCTGCTGAGCCAATCTCCAGCCCTTTAAGTCCCCACAGTCTCCAACAGTTCCAATACTATTCAAATGCATAAGTAAGCCACTTATGCATCCAAAGGTGTAAAAGCACCAGAGGACAAGGGAGCTGAAGTATGGAGAACAGTCTGTGCCTTTTAATTTTGATACACTGACAAATTAAATTTTAAATAATCACAACAGAGTGAAAAGACTACAATAGGTTGGGGTTCTTCCTTATGTGACATCAAGCTTAATCCTGCCTGAGAGAGATGGGCAGTTTGAGACTACAGGGCAGAAGTGGGTCAGCACTAGTGTGAGGGTTTCAGAAAAGTCAGTGGAACCGAATCCCAAGTCCCTGTGGAGGAATCTGCTGGAGTGTGGTGGCAGCACTGGTGGAAAGGTCTGTGTGATTAAGAAGCTGAGGTTTCCAATGGTGTCCTGCTGAAACCAGGTTAGCTTTTCTGAGGAGGAGGGAGTTGGGGAGAAACCCCTGAGGCTTTAAGTGTATTGAGGATATAGCTAAGGTATCTGGAAATACAAGCTGTCCTGAGAACCACAATGGATTGTCGAGGGCATTTATAGCGGGTGCTTCTGAATGTGCGATGGGGAGGGCAGCGATGAGTCACTTCCTGGTTCAAACCCAGGCTCTGCCAGTATAGATTGTCTAACCTCAGGCAAGTTTGTTAAACTTCAAACTTCGGAATTTACTTAACAAATATTTAAATGCCAAGTATGTGCCAGGGGCTGGAGATGGGGCCAAAAGAAAAAAAAAGCTTCATGGTTGAAACTTTCTCTTGGGATTTATGAATTTAATAAAAGATTCTAGTGTCTTAAATGTTTAAATGTTCACTTAATTAAAAGCACCTTCAGTCTCTCTGAAATTGAAATTTGTCTTACAGTGGGTAAGCATGCTAATTGACTACTAGGGTGATTTTGTGTCTTAGGGTTTCAAAGAATGATAACGTACGCTAGGCAGTCAATTTAGTAAATTGTGCTCAAGATATAAAAGCTTGCTGAAGGACTTTACACTTGCAAATCCACAGTAGCCAGGAATCAGCTCAGCTAATTCTGGGAAAAGACTGGATCTGTGAGATCCATTGGATCTGCAGAGAGCCAGTGGAATGCAGGAGAACTAAAACTAATTCTATACCCTGCTGTGATAACCAGAGCATGCTGCTAAGGGAAAAAGGGTGGGGGAAAATTGTCAGTAGGATGCGCCTGTTTATATGCAAGGTGGGTGTATACATATTTATATATACATGTCTTTGCTTATATATTCAAAACTGAAATGAGAAACAAAATGTTTTAATTATCTTAAAAAAATTATAAGCAATCAATGGGAAGGGAAGGAATAAAAATAGAAGGATGGAGAATAGAAAGCAGACTTTTCAGAATATATATTGTCTTAGTGGATTTTATTTCAAATCTTTCCAAACAAAAATAGAAGAGTAATCCTAAAATTTTCAAAAACTAGTGGAAACAACTGAGCTCACATTGAGTCATTATTAACATATGACTCAATCATACACAGCAAGTTTATATTGCCTGGCTTTAAAATGCACTAATTTGACTATATATCCTCACTAGAATATAGCTGGAATTAGGAACATACCAACAAATACATTTGAACTACTTTTGATACCATAAGTATCCAGAACTCTACATTGTATAGGTATGCATAATTTGATAATAATGATAATGATAATAATAATAATAATAATAATAATTGTTATTCTGGTTTTTCTTCTTTTTAAAAAAATGTTTAATTTATGTATGTGAGTACACTGTCACTGTCTTCAGAAGACATTAGATCCCATTACAGATGGTTGTGAGCCACCATATTGTTGCTGGGAATTGAACTCAGGACCTCTAGAAAAGCAGTCAGTTCTCTTAACTACTGAGCCATCTCTCCAGCCCTATTCTGGTTTTTCTAGTTAAGGAAAAGAAGTATATTGATAGTCTTAGAAGCCAGAACAATCAGTGTAACAGAAATTATATATAAATAAAATCAAAGTTAAGTAAAAACCTTGTGTTTCTATATTTGAATTGAATGAATTCATGAGTTTTGAGACAGGGGAGGCAAGTGGGGGGTGGGAGAAATCTTAGGTCTGTCCATTATGAAGAATTAGAATTGATAACAAACTTAATAGCAATTAATATCTGGTAAAGGAAACCAGAAACCTAAGTTCCAGATAGAAAAATATGTAAGATGCATCTGAGAGCTGGCTCAGTAGACAAAAGCGCTTGGCATGCCATGCAAACCTTACGACCTGAGTTTGAGCCTTGAAATTCACATAAAAAATAACACCCAGCTGTAATTCTAGTATTCCTAGGGTGATGTGGGAGGCAGAGGTAGGAAAGTAGCTTGCAGATCAGCTTAGTGTCTGTAAGTGTGTACATGTGTGAGTGTGTATGTATGCGTGTGTGTGTGTGTGTGTGTGTGTGTGTGTGTGTGTGTGTGTTTAGTATGAAACAAGGAAACTATCAAAGACTTTTGAGACTGTCTTGAAGAAACCCCGAAAGCTTCGGGAACAATTAACATTTCAGAAAGAACAAAATAAACTGAAATGTATAGATGTATAAATGCTACCCCTTGCTCACACACAATGTGCTAGAAAACAACCAGAATCTTCCAGTTGGATAAGCAATGCTGGATGAAAACACTGTTTCCAGATTTAAAAAAATATATATTTGAATGCTAGGGATGTGGCTCAATGGCAGACTGCTCACTTAGTGTGTGTTGGGCCAGGGATCGACCCCCAGCACTTCCTGGAGAATACAGTTGCTTCTCTCTATCCACTGCTGAAAAAATTTAGAGCCACCATAGAAATCTAAGATCCACCCTTGTAAGTTTTAAATGTAATATTTCTTTTAACTTTTAAAGGATGTAGTGCCCCAGCCACATTCTTAATTTTGAAAGAAAAAACAAATCCAACACAGAGCCTTTGTGTCTGACAAATCAATGCACTTTAAACATGGTGGCTGTGGAGTCTTCAGACTTCAATGACCTCACTGTGTAAAATCCAGTAAATCCTGCGCATGGCCTCCCATTTGATACAGTGTATCAAAGCAGACTTTATAGTTCATTACCAGTCTATTTTTCCTAACCCTCAAATGGCATCGCTGCAAAATTTATGATGTTACTGGTTGTGGAGCTATAAAATAGACGTACAATGAATTGGTCATTTCCTGATCTGTCCTCTCAGAAGTTTCACTGTTAAGAGGTACATAATTTTGTGAATAGACCTGTAACCTGGAGGATGCTGGGGAATCCTCAGATCTGTGGGAGTCAAGTCGAGATAGTATAGAATAACACTGACCAGCAAGAGCGCCAGGATAAGTATGAAGGCAATTCTGTGTTATTATATATGAGGATCAGTCATGCTATTGTAAGTATTAAGCTCATCTATATAAGTGTTTTATCAAACAGGACATAGTGATACACACTTTAAATCCCAGCACTCAAAGGCAGAGCTTGGCCAGGCTCTGACTTTAAGGCCAGCCTGGTTTATGTAGTGAGTTCCAGGAGAGCCAGTTACATCGAGGGATACTTTTCACAAACAACAAGAGAGCTTTTATCTATATCCCGGCGTGCTTTATGGTCCTCATAGGGACAGCTGTAGACTGAGCTTAGTCCTGCTTTCTGTGTGTCTCCTGATTCTGTGCGCTCCTCTGGCCTCTGACTCACACTGCTTTAACTCAGAACGGCTTGTCTAGACTGGCTCCTTACCAGGTTCCCTACCTCAGACTCCCCTATCAGTAATTCCTCATGTGTCCCCCAGACTCTCTTCCATATTGTGGCATGAGCCACTTTTACTGCTGCATGTCACTGGCATTTCCAGTTATCTGTTAATGAAACATAACTTGAACTAAGCAGACTAAAATCCACTCCCGTTAGCTCTTTGCATGTGCTATAGCAACACTTTGGGCTTTTTCTCTCCCTCCTCCCCTCCTCCCCTCCTGCTCCTCCTTCTCTCCCCTCTCCTCCTCTCATTCCTATTTTGATTGTTTACATTTACATACATCCAGTCTTTAGATGTCATTTTCTCTGGAAAGCATTCCATGATGCCCCGCGTCCACCACACGTACCACCCTGCAAGTCCCAGGACATCCCGACTTCCCATAGCATCCCCTTTGCTGTCTGACCGCATCTCCTCCCTTCCACCCACAGGGTAATGAGGGCAGAAGTTATTATGACTTGCTTTTTCATCACTATATTCTCAGGTCTGGCTCATGGTAGAGGTCATGAGTCTACTAAATGGGTTCATAATTCAACTTATAGAAATTGAAATCTAAGTGTCAGGGAAAGGTCTTAAAGTAACAGAGGTCCTGGTCTGATTCACAGTGGTGATACAAGTGAGGGGAACCCAGACAAATCCACTACTGTCGATTACGCCTCCAAGCCTGCCTTGCTGTACATTTACACAGGCTTTGCGAGCTTGTAGAGAAAGGGGGTAGCTATAAATCTATAGGTATGAGGCTAAAGGTCTCTGACATGAAAGAATGCTCAGCATTGTTATTTCTGTGCGTGTCTCAACAGAACATGAGAACAACACTCAGGTCAGCTCAGACTATTGCAACATCTCCTGGTCTAATGTTCAGCTTAAGGCAAACTCTTAAGATGGATTCAGAAGATGCATGCATTCCACAACTCTTGTCTAATTGAGTCATCCTTGAGAATTTTCCTGCCCCTCCTTGACATAAGGCAGAACGCATAATAACACAGCATTAGTAATGCTATCCGTGATGTCCATGGGGTCTATTACAAGTAGTGTGTCCCACAGCCTGACAACTGAAAGACCACCAGAAATCCATCTCAGTAAAGACTTTGTGTGGGTGAAAACGAAAATAGAATCAGACTGTTCTCTGGTGAGATCTCTGAAGACATCCCAACTGGAGCTTCTCATTCAAGAGAAGTCAAAGGGACAGAGCCAGAGCTAAGACTGGAATGGTCCTAAGGTTTTGCTTATGAGCCCAGAAAAGTGGCTTTTTATATTAAATATTAAGCTGGCTTTACCCACTCAGAAATGAGTTGCAGCTCAGCAGGTAGTGATGAATAAGTCACCCCACCCTTGCCTCCAAGATAACAGTAAGAAATATGAGCACTTCAGGGCACAGGTTCAAGGCATCTGTGGGAAAATCCAAGGGAAGCTGGGCAGGGCCGGGGAACACGTAGGTGTGAGTGTTTCTAGGGTTGGGTTTTACTGTTTCCAAGCTTCCAAAAGGATTGGGAAATGCTGGGAACACTAAAAATGGTGGTTAGAACCACGCCCCCTGGTTAACACTCAAGAGGTATGCTTGTGGGTCTAATCTAACAGAAAGAACCTGCAAGTGGTTGTCTCTGTCTGATTCTCTGTTGTGGTGATAAAATGATGACCAAACCATCTCAGGGGAGGAAAGGGTTTGTTTGACTGACACTTCTGGGTCTATCACTGAGGGAAGTCAGGGAAGAAATCAAGCAGAATCCCGGGGAAAGGGATTTAAACAGAGATCATGGAGGACTGCGGCTGACTGGCTTGTTTGCTTGCTTCCAGGCTAAAATCCTTTCATTCTCTTTCTTGCATCACCCACAGTGGGCTGGGCCATTCCACATCAACCATTAATCAAGCCAATGCCCCGACCGACAGCCTACAAGCCAGTCTGATGCAGGTCATTCCTTAATGGAGCTTCCCTCTTCCCTAGTGTCTCTATTTGTGGCCAGGTAACAAAAACTAACCAGCATGACATTGTGGTCTAATGAGTTTAGGACACAAACCTTGGATTGTGTGACCCTGGGGAAGTTGTGTACATACCGGAACCCGTTTCTTCATTAGTACAATGGGGATACATTTTCTACCTTATAGTATTGTACTAAAAATTAAAAATGTCTTCAGTGAAGAACTGGGGTGCCCTGGAAGGTCAGATCCTGCTTTAAAGTCAGTTGAACACGCAGCAGAGTGATATCAAATCATTCCTCCTGCTCGGGTGTGGAGCTTATGGGATGACTGCGCTCAAATCTACGGTCCTAAAACATTCATATGAACCTTCAAGTTGCTTTCCTACTACTGATCTTCAAGTTTATAAAAGTAAAGAGCTAGAACAAATCTCTCATCTTTATAGAAAGCAACTGGTCTATTTTTTAACTATTGATGGACTTGAGGCAATCAGATGAACAAATCTGAAGATCAATATTCAAATAAAGAAAAAAAGGTTTGTCCTATCAAATTCTTGGCCCCCGGCCCGATGCCTTACCCTCCTGAGTGCCAGGATCACGGTGGTAAGCCGTCAGACCCAGTTCCCATTTTTCTACATTCACCATTCTGAAGAAATGATGTGTTTCCAAGCATCATCATCACATCAAGACAATGAAAAAGGACAGGCTGGTTCTAAAAGCTATACTGAAGATTAATTAAGGATAATTAAGTAACTCCTAGAGAAAGCCAAAGTGGGGGAACATGTTCTGCCAGCTAGCAAAAGCTATAATAATGCTATAATAATAAGGCATGAAGAATAGTGAGCCCGGAAACGTACTAGTGCATTTTGAAATATCGATATATCCCAGATACAACAGCGACAGGCATTTGAGAAAAGATTCTAGTTAATAAATGGTGTTCAGACATTAGTTGGCCAATTGAAGTCCAAGTTCTCTCCATTCTAATCAAAAAGTAGATTCCTATTTAATAGCAAACACAAATTAACTTCAATGTGGATCCATGGATTAAATTTAAAAGAGAAAATTAAAACTTTCCCAAAAATTCTAAGGGAAAAAAAATCTTCGTTTTAGGGTACTCAAGGCATTTTGGACATCAAAGAAGAGATTGACAAACTTAAGTACATTAAACCTGGTAACTACTCATCAAAAGACTGCATAAAGAAAGCAGGAAGAGAACCCAGTGTGGAGGAATAGGCCTAGCATCTCAGCGTTTAGAGTTTCAATCCAATCTGGGCTGGGGAGTGAGATCCTGCCTTGGATTACGACCTGCAAATTTTAAATAAAGACTGAGTGTTGACTGTTAGTATTGCTTCAATGCTAAATTACTGAAATGTGAACATTGCTCTGTGGGTGTGTAAAAGAATAGCTTGCCTTGAGATGCTATGATTTATTCTTGAATTGTTCAACAACAACAAATTCTTGTTCCACATATACGGACTGTGTCCATGTGAGGAGCGTATATACAGTACACATGAATGCTACATCCGGAAAAACTTTTCAGAGTCTGGTTCTTTTCAAAGTCAATGTTAAATCTGAAAACACAGAGTCTGGAGAAGACAGTTCAGTGATTAAGAACACTGGCTGCTCTTTCAGACCCACATTCCATTCCCAGCACTCACATGGCAGCTCACAACTTTCTGTAACTCCAATCGTAGTAAGTCTAACATCCTCTTCTGGCCTCCGTGGGCACTGCACACATGTGGTCTACAGACATACATGCAAATAAAGCACATAAAAACAAAACAAAAAAAAAGATTCTTGTTTTGATTGAAAATAATTTTTCATGCCATATATTGTGATCTTGGTCTCCCTCTCTCTGCTCTTCCCAGACCTGTAGATTGTCCTGAAGCTGTTTGTATTTTAATGTTAACTCCAGTTCCCCAAGAAGGGCTGCCTAGTCACGTGACTCCAACTGACCCTTCCCATTTTAATTAGCCAATGGGCAGGGCGAGGGAGGTAGAGGGCCCTGAGAGGGCTGAGGAGGTCAGAGGACAGAGGGGGAAGGCCATGACAACATGGAGTTCCCAAAGGACCAGCTAGACCCAGGTGATATTGGTGTTAAAAAGCTATGAACATTAAGGATTTTACAGGTCTAATATCACATATAGAAGGGCAGTTTGTACCTTTGTCTATTCGATGAAATCATGTTGTATAGAGGGTTTGTGGATTTAGAGTTGAATACATAAACTTGTATGAAAAACTATCGGGCTGTAGAGTTGCATTTATGTGGGGTTTGGGGGTAGAGAAACATCCCAGGACAGAGGCAGAGAACAGGCGGTAGAAAACCACCAGGGAAGGGAGTTGCATGGACAAGTTGGGCTGGTGGCAGCTCTTCCCATGAGGCCACAATCCCCTTCAGCTCCTTCATCCCCTCCCCCTCCCCCACTGCGCTCACTGGTGTCCCCATGCTCAGTCTGAAGGTTAGCTGCAAGCATTCACAGCTACATGACTCTGGCAGAGCCCCTGAGGAGGCACCCCTATCTGGTTCCTGCCAGCAAGCACCTCCCAGCATAAGCAATAGTGCTTGGGCCTGGTGGCTGCATATGAGGTGGATCCGCAGGGGAGACAGCCCCTGAAAGATCCTCTCTTCAATCCCTGCTCTTCCACTTGATCCTGTACCTCCTCCTGTGAGTGTTTTGTTCTCTGTTCTAAGAAAGACTGAGGCTTCCACATTTTGGCCCTCCTTCTTTTTGAGCTTCATAAGGTCTGTGGATTATTTCTTGGGTATTCAGAGCTTTCTGGGACTAGTATTCAATTATCAGTGGCTGCATATCATGTGTGTTCTTTTGTGTCTGTGTTACCTCACTCAGGATGATATTCTCTAGTTCCATCCATTTGCCTAGGAATTTTGAAAAGTCATTGTTTCTAATAGCTGAGTAGTACTCCATTGTATAAATGTACCACACTTTCTGTATCCATTCCTCTGTTGAAGGAGATCTGGGTTCTTTCCAGCATCTGGCTATTATAAATAAGGCTGCTATGAACATGGTTGGAACATGTGTCCTTATTATATGTTGGAGCATCTTTGGAGTATATGAGGCCCTTTCTTAAAAGACCAAAGTAAGAAAAAAAATGATAAAGTTATGAAGAAACATTAAGTCCCAAAATGAGTATTTATTTATATTAGGAAAAGGCAAATTACATGTCAGCAAACTCAGTTAAGAGTTATTGCAAGTTTGTAACCCTCAAACTCAGAAAAATGCACATTTAGCATACTTCCTGTAGAAAAAGGATGTAAAGTGATTCCATATTCACATGTGTTATGAAACTAAATACATTCTTGACAGGAACAATATCCCATTTATCTGGTCACTAAGGTTAATTTTTATAATACATTTCAGCGAGTCATAAAAAAAGTTAATAAAAGCAAATGCTGGAATACATATACATATATAAAAAATATACAGTATGTATTTTTATAACGCTCAAAGGTGAACATTGTCAGCCAAAATGTATCTACCAAAAATGGCAAGCTGAAACACACACCAACACATGCACACACATCAGAACTAAGCAAGTAGAATCCCATAGATACAGAAATAAATGCTTTAGCATTAACTAATTACTAATGCCAACATGAAGTCAGAGTTTTGCTTTATTAGTATTTTCACACTTAACGTAGCTGGTAAATTAAATTTTGTATGCATCAAATATTAGATCAAAATGTATCTTTAAAAAAAAAACAAAAACAAAAAAGACTTGACACCCAAAACATCGCCTCTATTTCCCTGCTTCTCCTGTCCTACTTCCTCCCCATCCCAACAGAAGTGCAAGTCCAGGGACCTGTCAGGCTGCTCCAGAAGTTCGCAAAGCGAAGGCCACCCATTGGGACTAGGAAGACATCAAGGTTTTTTGTTTGTTTGTTTGTTTAGGTTTTGGTTTGCATAGCGCCAGGCAGAGTGCGGCAGCAATGAATATTTGGCATATCAACTGCGCCATATCAAGTTGCTTGGATTCTGGAGTTATTCTCGGCAGCTGAAAGGAGAAGGTTTTCTGGCCCACTCAAACTTCCCACTTTCTAAGCGTGGCGGCCCCCGCCCTTCCTGGCAATTCTTTCTCACCAGCCTACTCCCTGCTAGAGTCTTCCAAAAGGATTCCCACATCCGCCCGCTACGCTGTGCGCCGCCTGCCTCACGCGTCATCGCGGGGGCGTGGCCAGACGGAGACCCGCCTCCCGCCGCGCGCAGGCGCGGGGCCCTCAAACCCTGGCTGGGTTCGCAGGGCTTCCCGGCTCCTCGGCCGGAAGCGCGGCCCAGCGCTTGGAAGGGAGCGGCCCGAGCGGGAACGGACGCGGCCCGGTCCGCGCGGGTGAGCGTGCGCCGCCCTGGCAGCTCGGGCCTCCGGCTCCCGCTCCCATGCTCCGTAACCTGCGCGCTCGACGGCGGCTGCGGGCTACCTCGCGCCGCTCACCGGCGTCCTCGTGACGTGCGCGCGCCTGGAGCGCGGCCCGCGGGCGGATGGGGAGGGCGGGAATGCGCGGGATGCGGGCGTTGCCCTGAGCAGGAGTGGGTTGTGGGCTCTCGGCTTCCCGGGGCGCCCCACCCCTTCCCGCTCCTCAGAGGCTCCAGGCGGTTTGGGTGCCATATTTCTTGTTTTCTTAATGGAAAATGGGAGCTAGTGATTTCTTAAGTTTTGGGGGGTTTTTCTTATCTTTGAGAAAATTAAGTATATTTCATAGTCCCAAAATGTTAAGCATTCTTTCCCCAGTCACTAATTTGTTTGTTCTCCAGAGCAAGAATACTTGGTTTCTAACACTTAGGAATTGTTATTTGAATAAACAAACTTAGTTCCTAGGTGGCTGGATTCTTCATCTGCTTGTGTGTGTGTGTGTGTGTGTGTGTGTGTGTGTGTGTGTGTCTGTATCGGTCTGTGTATCAGTGTTTTTCTTTGCAATGTAGAACTCAGGCCCTCACATGTTAGCAAAGCACTCTACCATTGAAATACATTCCCAATCATACACATATGTCCATATACATGTATATATATACATATATATGTGTATGTGTTATATATAAATTTATATGTATGAATATAGGGTTGCAGTGACGTGCTTTCACAGATTGTGAAAGTTATCAAAAAAGTAACAGAATGAGCACTCTTATGTATATAAGTATAGCATTTTTCCCTGTTTGAGCTGATGTTTTGATTTTTTAAAGATTCTTAATTGTGAAGTACCTTCTGTGGAAATGCAATTGAAGGGCATGCAGTAGGATTTTTATAATATCTGCTCCATAAAAGTACAAGTGATCGTTCGACAAAGACAGGTGGCATGGGCAAGGTTGTAGGGACCTACAGGTAGTGTGTCATACGCCCCTGTCTGAGGAAAGAGGCCATCCCTTCCCCAGGAGGAAACTGGAAGAAAAGTTTGTCTTAAGTAGGGACATGATGGTCTTCACTATTGCTCTGAGTAAAATTCTTTCACACAACTTTGTATGGGGCTAACGTGCGAGCTTAACTGAGGGTAAGCTATATCTATCTCATGGTGCAATTTCCTCAACAGAATGTTGAAGGATGTTCGTTCCGAGATCTTTGAAAATCAAGAGGAATTCTAACGATGAACTCAAAAGCTTCGAAGCTAAAAAGAGTAAGCCGGAAACAGAAGGCCTTCGGCTGGAGGGGGACAGAGATGCTCCGGTCCGTGCGTCAGTTACTAAGGACGCTGTCACGGCCGACGGGCCCGGCAGTGTATCAAGCGCGTCCAGTCCATCTGGCCATTTGGCTGAGGTTTCTTCCGTAGGTCCTGATGAGGGTGTGAAGGACAGCCACCGTACTGAAGAGCCTGTAAAGTCGTTTTCCAAAACCCAGAGGTGGCCAGAGCCCGGGGAGCCCGTCTGTGTTGTCTGCGGTCGTTACGGAGAGTACATCTGTGACAAGACCGACGAAGACGTGTGCAGCTTGGAGTGCAAGGCAAAGCATCTGCTGCACGTTAAGGAAGAGGAAGGGCTGTTAAAACCCAGCAGCCCACAGAGAGCTGCTTCCGAGCCAGGGTCCTCAGTGGATGCCTTTTATGTCTACAAAGAGCACCCCTTTATTGTGACCCTCAGGGAGGACCAGATTGAAACCCTTAAACAGCAGCTAGGGATCTCAGTTCAAGGACAAGAAGTTGCCAGGCCCATTATTGACTTCGAGCACTGTGGCTTCCCTGAGACCTTAAATCAGAACTTGAAGAAATCAGGCTACGAAGTGCCAACTCCCATCCAGATGCAGATGATTCCTGTGGGCCTTCTGGGAAGAGACATTCTGGCCAGTGCAGACACTGGCTCGGGAAAAACAGCTGCTTTTCTCCTGCCTGTCACCATCCGAGCTTTATGTGAGGTAACTTACCGATTTGACATGTATTCCTCTCAGAAACAGACACTATTTACCAAGTTTCATTGTATGTAACTGATAAATTTGCAAATTTAAAATAAATGTAAAAGCTTAGCATTTGTAAACTAAGTCACTAAAGTGCTGATGATTTTGCTTTGCTTCATATGGGAAAACATAATTTCAAAGAATATTCTTTTTATTGTTGAACCAAAGATCTCTTTCTGGAAGGAAGGTCTAAAATTAATTTCCTTACAAGACATTTTATTTTTAGCAGCTCTTCTATAAAAGAACAAAGTTTTGATCTGCAGGAAAAACCCTGTGTACCAGATGGATGAGCTGCAGTTTATGTCAGCTAAGCCTCTTGGGGTTTGGAGGAACGGGCATTGCATATTAAAGTTATAATACAGTTACAGCATATTAAAGTATATTCTTTTTTTTTTAAAGTATTGATATAGTTAGTTATATGGGCGCTCTATTTGCATGTCTGCCTGCATGTCAGAAGAGGGCATCAGATCCCATTACAGATGGTTTTGAGCCACCATGTGGTTGCTGGGGATTGAACTCAGGACCTTTGGAAGAGCAGTCAATGCTCTTAACTGTCTTTCCAGCCCCTAAAGTATATTCTTAAGTATAACCTGTGGTTCATCTTTAAATAGTCCTGCTGGACCTGATAGCATAGGCCTATAACCCAGACCTCCAGAAGTTGAGGCAGGAGGACTGGGTTGTAGACAGCCTAAGCTATACATAGTAAGACCCCATCTTGAGCAAAACAAAATGAGAAATGGTGTATAAAGCGTTTTCACACACAATTTCACAAATACTGAATTTTTATTTTCTCCTACTACATGCCAAGAGTCATCATCTGAAATGGTTTGGAACCAGAAGGATTTAAGATTTGGGAGGTTTTTTTTTTCTAATTTTAAAATATTTGCATAGACTTCACTGGCTGAAATCCAAAATATAAAGTGCTCCAGACTCTGAATCTCTAAAATATCTATATGTAATATAGATATTTCATATGTATATAAAATATATATAAATATATATTTATAATTTCATTTAAGCTCACAGGTGTTTCCCTGCATATATGTCAGTGTACCACATATGTGCCTTGTGTCTTTGGAGGCCAGAACAGGATACCAGATGTCTCATAGCTGGAGAGTTGTAGGAGGTGGTGAGCTGCCATGTGGGTGCTGGGAATGAAACCTGGGTCCTCTGCAAGAGAAGCCGGTGATCTTCCCTGCAGCCCCCAGCATCTGAAACTTTTGAATGTCATGTTGGTGCTTAGAAGTCTTGGTTTTTAAGGGTGTTCTGGTTTCAGACTTCTTGATTGAGGCTCTCCAACCTGCCCTGGTGAACCTGTGGGCTGTGCGGTAAGAAGAGTGGGGAGTGCAAGGAGAGAGGAGGAGGAAAAGGAACAGTGGAGGAAATGGTGGGGGAAAAGTACTCTGAGGCAGAGCTCAAACGCAGGATGGTTAAACAGTGCTAAGGGAGAAGGTCAGATGTGCACGCCTCTCACACATCCACACAGGAACTTCAGTCCTTTGGCCAAAAAAAAAAGATGGAGATATGTGAGAGCCGAGAGGGAAGAATTCAAGTACCGAAGTGCCAGGCGTGGGTCTTCACAGTGACCAGGGGTTTCTGCCTTGCAGGAGGATTGCTAGAGATTTGAGTACACCTCTCCCGCCTTGCTTACTATGTATGCCCTCCTCGCTTTTGGTCTTTAGCTGTACATTGGGTAAGAAATGAGTTTACATTATGATCATTTTTGCATGGAGTGAGCAAAAGGCTCCTCTCAGAGGCTGAAGGTGTCGCTGTAAAGGGCATAGTATGTGTCAGCAGAAATGAACCGTTGGGTTTTCTAAGTTGTTCTTCTCCTCTCTTCAGGATAAAACCCCATCTGCACTCATTCTCACACCGACAAGAGAATTAGCCATTCAGATAGAGAGGCAGGCCAAGGAATTGATGAGTGGTCTGCCTCGCATGAAGACGGTACTTCTCGTGGGGGGCTTACCTTTACCCCCACAGCTCTATCGCTTACGGCAGCATGTTAAGGTAAGCTCCTGCTTGGGAGAAGACCTTTGATGGTTTTGTAAGCAATAGAGGAACCAGTGTGTTTGTGTGTGTATGTGTGCATGCATATTCTTGAAGGTGAAATTTTAGTTTTTAGCTTTTTGCCCAAGTCTTATACCCCCCCAAGATAATTTATAACCAGGTCTAGTCTGCAATCCCAGAACTAGAGGTTGAAGCAGGAGTATTGCTGAGAGTTTATCATCAGCCTGAGCTACAGAGTAAGCTCTAGACCAGTATGTGCTATAGAGTGAGAGTTTGTCTCAGCAAATAATAATTGCCCAACTAGAACCTTCCTTTAACCGGCTTTGCTGCCCCTTCTCTGTACTGTGTACTGTGTTTTCTGATACATAAAAGCCATGTGACCTAATTGTAGCCTTGTTACTTGCTAACAGTATCATCAGTACTTTGCTTGGTGAGTCCCAGTTTTCTTGAGTTAGAATGGTGGTACATAAGAAGATAGCCTTGTGGCAATTTTTGGTATTTAAAACTCGTTATGTTTAATATTTACACACCAAGAAAACTTTGACTATTTCCAAATTACATTCTGTTTTACATGTACTTTATGCTCATTGTAAATAGTAAGATTTCAATGCATCCTATTAAACCTTTAAAAAAATCAAGTACTGACAAAAATATATTCATATAGTTTCATGCCAAAATGCTTTAAAAAATCTGTACATGTATCTCTGTTTTCTTTTTTAAATAAAGTTATAAGAAAAAAAAAAAGAGTAGTGGTACATGCTTATCACTTCAGCTTAAGAGAAGGTTGGCACAGGGGCCAAGTAGGGAAGGTAAACAGTAGCCCAGGTTTCTGAGATGGCAGGGAGGTTAAGAAGTTCCAAGGGAGGAGCTGGGATGCCAGGGAGCACCGTGTTAAGACAAGACAACAGGTACGAGGACACTAAGTATTAAATCCTCTGTCAGTACCTGCCTTACTTATAATAGGTCTCATTAGATGTGTTTGGCAGGTTTAAAACATGTAAAATACACTTGTAAAATATTGCCAGTTGGTAATTAGTAGGGAGTTGGATCATTGATTTTCATTGTAGACCTCCACTATATAAAATAAAGGAAAAGTAATATTTTACTCGTGAAAAAATATAAGTTCAGCAGTATATATTTATAAAGTAAACCATTAAAACATTTTATGAGCATTGAATTGGGTCAGTAGAACTCATATAAGTCTCATACTGCACAGCACTGGAACATTATGTATGATGCATAAAGATATGTGGGTGCAGTTTTAACCACCTTTAAACAGCTGGCCTTGGAGTTCATTCTTCCTTTTTGGGTTTTTCAAGACAAGTTCATGTATGTTTGCCGGCCTCCAACTTCAGATCGTCTACCTCAGGCCTCTGGGTGCTGAGCCGGCTCCATCTAGCTGGCACCATTCTTAGAAAAAAAATAGTTAACACATTGATGATAATCTCCAGATTTCAGTATTCAGATACTTAGGTGACTGGATACAGTATTATACATTTTTAAAAATTTGGAACAAAAGAAGCCGGTAAGTATAAGAAACTTGTGTTTCTGACTTGATGCACCATCTGTCCTGTATACTTAAGAATGTGAATCCTACAACCAAGGACATTATTCTGCCTGTCCATAATACAATTCTAGACTCAGGAAGTTAACACTGACATATTAGTGTAGATCAGAAATCATCTCCCACCTCCTCATACACACTCTCTCTTATACCTGACCCCCTAGCACAAGAATCCAGTTGAAGCTGGATGTAGTGGCAACGCCTCTAATTCTAGCATTAGGACTTCTGAGGCATGAAGATTGAAAGCTAACACCATCCTGGGCTGGAGTGTAAAAGCCTATGTTAAAAAGTAGACATCGGAAAGATAAATAGGTACAGCAGGATCATTTATTGTCTGTGGATGTGTGTGTGATTGTTAGTGCTGTCTGCTTTAGGACCATAGGTCATCTGACAGATGGGCTTTTAGGCATGCCCCCAGGGGGATTATCTTGATAATATTAATTAATATGGAAGACCCATCTTAACTGGCATGTGGTTCTCTTTCTCTGCTTTCTGATTGTGAGTGTGGTGTGAGCAGCTGCTCCAAGTCCGTGATTGTGGTTGTTGTTGTTGTAACACTATTCGGAGGCCTGGAGATAGGTTGGGAAGGTCTACACTGTCTGCTGTCCTCCACAGAGCAGATAGAACCTAGGTCTCCTCATCGCTAAGAGCCTGCTCCAAATTCTCACCACTTGACTTCCCTGCCAGTATTGGACAGTACCCTTGAATTGAGACCCAGAACAGGTCCTTTCTCCTTTAAGCTGTTTTGCTGGGATATTTTATTACCACAACGGGGGGAAAAAAAGTAAAATGGCACATCTCTATCTTCTTTGGTCTGGGTGTACTTTCTGTTGTTGTTTTTGCTTTTTTAAAAGGTTTATTTATTTTATATTTATGTGACTGCACCGTCACTGTCTTCAGACACACCAGAAGAGGGCATCAGATCCCGTTACAGATGGTTGTGAGCCACCATGTGATTGCTGGGAATTGAACTTCTGGAAGAGCAGTCAGTTCTCTTAACCACTGAGCCATCTCTCCAGCCCTGCTTGTTTTTGAACCACTCACCTTCCTCCCATTGATCCTGTAGACTCATCTTTATGTACTAGGCAGGCTCCTCCTTTATTATATACTGTATGTATCACAAGGACACTTATTTTATTTGCTTCTTCCAATAGACTACAGGTTGTCTGAGAGCAGAAACAGTGTGCGACTTATCCACTGTGGTACTTCACATAGCATATAAAATACACTAGGTACTCAGTAAAAATAGAATGAAAGCACAGGTATGATGGTGCACACCGGATGCCGAAGGTAGAGGCAGGAGGATGGCAAGTTCAAGGCCAGCCTGGAGTATGTAGTGAGACCCTTTCTCAAGAGAAAAAAGGAAAAAAACCAACAAAGATTAAATAAATAAATGAATGAATATCATCTTTGCTCTTTTATTCAGGTTATCATAGCAACTCCTGGACGACTTCTGGATATAATTAAGCAGAGCTCCGTATCGCTCAGTGGCATAAAAATTGTCGTCATAGACGAAGTAAGTCGCAGTGTTTAAAGAACATCAGTCAGGAGTGGGCGATGGCTGTGCAAGTGTGATCTGAGCTCAGACCAAGTCTGGGCATGGAGGTGCATGTCTGAAACTGCGGTGCTCGGAGTGCAGTGGGACCCTGCAGCTCACTGGCCACCCAGTCCAGCTGGTCTGTGAGCTCTGGGTGCAGTTAGAGACCATAGGTGGGTGGCTGGGTGGGTAAGGGCATTTGCCATTCAAGCCTGACCATGAAGTTCAGATCTGGAACCTTGTAAAAGCCAGATGCACTAGCAGCAATAACAAACAGTGAGAGAGGCGGAAGGTGAGGACCCAGCCCCGAGGCTGTCCTCTGACCTCCACACATGCGTCCACACCGCCATGCCCACGCATAGCAAAATCAGTGTGTAAACCGAAGTGGAAAGTCACGGAGAAAGATGGTCACTGTCGACCTCTGGCCATCACGTGCATGTGGATGCACTTGTGTGTGCACTTGTAAGCACATGCACACTACACATACACAGTAAAAAATTACAGCCATTTGGTGTTGCATAATTTATTTAAAAGTGTATTGTAGCTATGTAATATCACTGTTTATTCAGAACATTTTCTCTGTATGACAAAAGATCCAGGGACTTGTGAAAGTGTACTCTTCTGGGTCTTAAGTGACATCTATGTACACCACAGCTAAGCTAAGGCATGAGTCATCAGTTAAACCGCAGCTATCTTTTCTGAGAGAAGAACACCCAAATTCAGTGGGTACTATAATCTCCAAGACAAGGTTGTGGGCTTTTATTGTATGCTGTTTGGTTTTGCAGTTCTGGGGATTGGCCCCTAGACCTTCTGTATAATAAGCAAGCACCCACTAAGCTACCTGTCCAGTCTACAATGCTGTATGCTTCCCGACATCTAAAATAATCAATAACAACAACAATAATTTACGGGAACTGTAGAAGTGGTCACAGTGGTGATTTCAATGGTATTTGAGTGATGGGTCTTTTTTCTCTATGGGCATTGGTATAGTGGTTGGGAAATTTTTGTTGTTAATATATCAGAGAGGCATTTTATAGCTCTGAAGTATAAAATAAAGTAAGAACATTGTTTATTATATATGTACACACACACACACACACACACACACACACACACACGTTTATTTATTTACTTGCTGTGTATATGTGCCCTGGATGTGATGGCTTATGCCCAGTTCTCATGCTTGCCTGCATGATGTTATGTGGTATAGTCCATGAGATGATGATTATGATGATAAAGGTCTGTGTGTGCGTATGTGTGTGTATTTACTTGCTGTGTATACATGCTCATGTACTTGCCATGTGTAAGTGCCAAAGTTAGACTACTTGTAGATGCTGGTTCTGTCCTCCATATGTAGGTTTCAGGGGTCAAACTCAGGTTTTCAAGATTGACAGCAAGCACCTTTACCACTGAGCCATCTTGTCGGCCCAACGTTTTAAAATAGATTACTATTACTACTACTGTTGTGTATGTGCATGTATATACGTGTGTGAATATGTACACAGGAACATGTATGCCATGACACCTGTGTGAAAGTCAGAGGACAACTTTTAGAAGTTGGTTCCTTCCTTCCATTGTGAGGTCCAAGGATTGAAGTCAGGTCACCAGGTTTTGCTGCAAATGCCTGTACCCTGTATCTTGCCGCCACCACCGCCGCCGCCACCACCACCACCATCACACAGACTCTACCACATAGCATCATGCAGACAAGCATGAGAACCTGGCATATGCCATCCTTGCATCCAGGACATATTTTTCTTTGTGTTCTCAACTAGCAGTGACAGCAGAGGTTTGGTGGTAAAGGTGTGATTTTGGGCTCTGACCAGTGATCACCTAGTGTGCCCTGTCCTAGTAAACATCAGGGGAACACCCTCAGGTATGTAGAGATAATGTAGTTCAAACCCTCAAGGCCAGAGTTTGAACACTTTTTTAAGTTAAATTAAATTTTTTTTATATTATTCACTTTACATCCCACTCTCTGCCCCGCCTCTTGGTCTCCCCCTCCCACAAACCTTCTCCCATCCCTCCTTCCCTCTCTGAGTGGGTGAGTCCCCCTGGGTATGACCCCACTTAGCACTCACTCTGTTAGGCTAAGCATTTCCCCTCCCGCTGAGGCCAGACAAGGCAGTCCAGCTAGAAGAATGTGTCCCACAGACAGGCAACAGCTTTTGGGACAGCCCCTGCTCCAGTTGTTCAGGACCCACAAGAAGGTCAAGCTTCACATCTGCTACATATGTGTAGGAAGCCGAGGTTCAGCCTGTGTATGTTCTTTGGTTGGTGGTTCAGACTCTGAGAGCCCCATGGGTCCAGGTTAGTTGACTCTGATGGTGTTCCTGTGGGGTTCTTATTTCCTCCTGGGTCTGCAACCCTTCCTCGTATTCTTCCCTAAGAGTCCCCAAGCTCCATCCACTGTTTGGCTGTGGGTGTCTGCACCTGTCTGAGCCAGCAGCTGAGAGAACTTGGGCATGTTGTTTAATCTTACACAGTGGGAGCGATTGAGCAGTGTTGGGCAATGCCTTGTAGACCAAGATGGTCCAAAAAAAATGAAAAATAACATGACTGAGTCCTTTGAAAGATCTGCTACGTCAGTGTCTCCTTGGACGGACGTTGGTAAAGTTCAGGGTGGACTCCCTCTCCTACCTCCTCACAGCTTCCTTTTCTTCCTTCCTTCCTTCCTTCCTTCCTTCCTTCCTTCCTTCCTTTCTTTCCAGCAGGTAGGGTTCTAGGGCCTGTCAGCCATCATGGAACATTATAATGCAGAAGTATCCATTGGTGTATGGAGTGTCTGAATCGCCTGCCCACCCCAGAATGCGTGCCTCAGAATTTAAAGGACGTGGTTTCTTTGTAGCTCAGAAGGGAAATGAGCTGGCAGACAGCCTTATCGGTTGTTTGTGCAGAAGTTGGCACAGGAATGCTGTCTATGTGCAGATTAACCAACTCCAGGTGTTTCAGATGGCATTCCACAAGTATTTCACTGTGATTCAAACCTACATAATACTGCAATTTTGAGAAAAAAGACATACACTTGAAATAAAGGCCAGAACATTGTACTGTCCACTGAGATACAGAAATATTCAAATAGGACTGGCAAGGTGGCTCTGCAGGGGAAGGTACTTCCTGCCAAGCCAGGTGACCAGAGTTCAGTCTCCAGAACCTACATGGTAGAAGAAGAGAACAAACTCCAGTGAGTTGTTCTGTAACCTGCAGACATCACACACACACACACACACACACACACACACAGACACAGACACACACACACACACATGCCCCACAAATAAATAAACAACATTTTTACTTTAAAAAAAGTACTTAGATAAACAGTGTAGTCCAATAATAGGCTAATTTTTTTAAAGATTTATTTATTTATTTTATGTATATTCAGACACTAGAAGAGGGCATCAGATCTCATTACAGATGGTTGTGAGCCACCATGTGGTTGCTGGGAATTGAACTCAGGACCTGTGGAAGAGCAGTCGGTGCCAACCACTGAGCCATCTCTCCAGCCCCTAATTTTTTTTTTTAAACAGCAGGTGGGGGGCTGGAGAAATGGCTCTGTGGTTACTCTCCCAGGGGATCCAGGTTCAATTCCCAGCACCTACTGTTGCTCACAACAGTCTGTGACCCCAGTTCCAAGGGATCTGATGATCTCTTCTGGCTTTGGGGACCAGTATGATTTTTTGAAACTAATCAGTCAACCGCAGCAGTATGAAAATAGCCAGAGTCATTTGCTGTTCCTCTACCATACCTTACAGCAGTGCCAAAGGCAGGAGGTTCATAAAGTCAAGACCAATCTAGGCTACGCTGATAGCAAGACTGGGCCTCAAGAAAACTAAGACAATAAAACCCAGATATGGGGGCCAAGGAGAGAGCTCAGTCAGTGAAGACACCCTAGTCAGCCTGATCCCCTAGAACCTCTGTAAATGAAAGCTGAACGTGGTAGGACACACTCAGTGTAATCCTAGAACTGGGGAGTGGAGGTGCAGAACTTGGGCTCACAGGCCAGCCAGTGTATCCTGCTTGACAAGCTTCAGGCTACTGGGTGATCCCGTCTCAAAAACCAGGGTGAAGGGCACCTGAGTTGGTCCTGCGGCCATCACACAGGCATACATGTCTATACGTATACAGGTCTGTCAACATGAACACCACACACACACAAACACACACATAAACACAGGTACACATGCCTATAAACCCAGCACTCACCCAGAGAAGCAGAGACTGAAGGATCTCAAGGTCAGGAGCAGCAGGAGTTAAATAAAGATACTCTGATTGAAAACACCAAGGATCAAGGGAAGGAGAGACTTGTAGAGGACCCAGATTCGATTCCCAGTACCCACATAGGAGTTGTTAGCTGTCTATAACTGAGTCTAGAGGATCTGACACCTAGTTTTTGTGCACAAGCAGGTACCCACATTCATACCTGCAGACAAACACAATACACATAGACTAAAGAGAAATCTTTTTTAAAAAGGACTGTGAGTATGATTGGATTGTAAAGTACTTGCCTAGCATTTGCATGATGTTGGGTTCTATCTGTTGCATCATTTAAAAAGTGTATTAGAAGAAGAGAAAGGTGACTGGTTTCCACAAAACATTGGAATTTGCCTTGAGAGCCATAATTTGTCAACTAGAAGGGAAAGTGCTATAACATAAGATACCGTATTTTGTATATGATATGCTAATTGTTCAGGACAATTAATGTCAGAGTAGAATTAAGAGAGTGTTTTGATGCTATCAAAAATATTAATGGGATTTTAGCTGCTCCTCAGAAGATGGGGAAAAATTTAGAAGACAAATGAAATATTTCACTGAGGAGATCAGCAGTCGGAAAGCCCAAATGACTTGTGGAGGAGAAGGAAGGAGACCCAAGAGCTTGAGGAATTCTTCCTGAGCAGCAACCGGAAGTGGAGTTGGGTAGCTAGGGTGGAGTCAAATTATAGAGGCCCTGAAGGGAGCCAGAAGCTTCTGGATTTGATGTGGGAGACAACGAGGCTTTCTAAATTGAGTTGGGGCGTAGCATGGTAAAAGTGGTGGTTTGGGGAGGCTGTTCCCCTGCTCAGTTTATGAGAAATTAAAGAGCAAAGACCCAGAGGCCAGGCAGCCAGCAAACCAGCTAGAGAGTGAAGGGGTCAAGGGCAGGGTGGAGACCCGGGAACTGAAGGGTTAAACCTGAGAGTCACTGTAAAGTTACCATTTATGAGCCTACTGATGTCAGCATATGGGGAGAGAAGGCAGCTGGAGAGGTGACTGCATAAACTATAGCTGTGCCTTCAGTTTTGGAAGGGCACTGAGTAAGTGTGTGGTCCTGGTAATGCTGTTGAGTTGGCCTTCCTGTGGACAGTAGACGAACGGGAACTCCCCCCCACCCCCCGTGCACAGGAGTGCACTGAGTCTGTGATATCTGGTCCTCCATGAGAAGGCTGGAGGGAAGTGGGCAGAGAGGAAGGAGCTGAGGGCCTGACAAGTGAAGCTGGCAGCTGAGTCAGCAGGGTGACAGGAACTGAGAGTGAGACTCCGAGGAGGGGTGGGTCAGGAGGAGGGCCAGGCCTCAGCTTTTCCCTTGCAAATGGAGCCTCTGTTCCACAGCAACACCTGTGTCTCTTCTCAGGCCCTCCCTGTGGACTAGGATACTCCCACCATCCCATCCTGATCTTTCCTCTCTGCTTCAGGTGAGGGACTTTGGCACTGTCCCTCCACTTGCGGATACGGATTTCTCCCTTGTGCTCTGTTGGACAGGCTTCAGACTGTGTGTTCTCTGTACCGTGAAGCTGGCTGCATCACGGTAACCAAGTACAGGTCTGCCCAAGTGATAAAATCCTCCTGAGGAGCAGATAGTATGTACTGGCCCGTAACCACAGCACCTAGCAGGCTGGTGCTGGAGGGTGGCTTCAAAGCCAGTCTGAGGGCCCTGGAGAGATGGCTAGTAGTT
Organism: Micromys minutus; assembly: GCF_963924665.1. Lineage (NCBI taxonomy): Eukaryota > Metazoa > Chordata > Mammalia > Rodentia > Muridae > Micromys > Micromys minutus. The sequence continues at coordinate 27,455,985 of NC_137975.1, forward strand.
AAGAGCACTTGCTGGTTTCTTTTTGTTTTTTGTTTTAACTATATGAATACACTGTAGTTGTCTTCAGACACACCAGAAGAGCCATCCCATCCACATTACAGATGGCTGTGAGCCACCATGTGGTTGCTGGGAATTGAACTCAGTGCTCTTAACCTACTGAGCCATCTCTCCAGCCCACATTTGCTATTCTGACAGAGTTCCTGGGTTTGGTTCTCAGCATTCACCTGGTGGCTCACAATCATTCCCAATTCCAGTTCTAAGGGATCCAACGCCCTTTTCTTACATCCACAGGGACCAGGCAAGTACACGGAGCACAGAGTGCATACAGGCAGAAGATTCATACACATAAAATAAATTCAAAGCCAGCCTGAGCTGCCTGGGAAATCATATCTCCAAAGAAAAGGAAACAGCAAACAAGGCAACAAAACTATAAGAACTGCCTGGTGCACCCAGCAAATGTTATCTAGTCTGGCTTTCTCACTCGGACAGTCTGATTGGGCAGCCCAGGGATCTTGAAAAACTCGCTCCAGGTGATTCCTAGATTTTGAGCGGTATGGGGGGACACTGATGCGTTGTTTGTTACATAATTAGCCTCATTTAATGCCTAGAGTTAAAGTTGCCCACGAGTTCATAAGGAATCAGGATTCCTTTCACTGGAGCGTTTGGCATGCCAGCGATTGTTGGTTTATCGGATGTGGTGGAAAGGGATGCTTATGAGCTTTGCCATGGAGCTGTGGCGAGTGTACTATCCATGCAGAATGGCAGGGACAAACCCTGGGTTTCCTTACATTGGTAACCAGAGGCTGTCTGGGAAGGTGATGTTTATGCTGAGATCTGGATAAAAATACTTCTGGTGACAGACTGTGACAGAGGACAACCAACACACACTAGTGGTAAAGTCTCAGGGTGAATTTTGAAGAAATACCAATATTTGAACCACAGTCAACATTTAAACTATAACTATCCCCAACATTAATTTTTTTAATTTAAAATAATGTTGTTATATAGTACATATCCATGACTATAAGAAAATAGAACTCTTGACAAACCAAAAGTGAACCCTAACAGCCATGGTGGCCCATACCAATAAACCTAGCACTTGAAAGCTAAGACAGGAGGGACTGGAGAGATAGCTCAGCAGTTAAGAGCACTGACTGCTCTTCCAGAGGTCCTGAGTTCAATTCCCAGCAACCACATAGTAGCTTACAACCATCCGTAATGGGTTCTGATGCCCTCTTCTGGTGTGTCTGAAAATAGTGACATGTACTCAAACATACATAAAATAAATAAAATCGGGGTGGGGGGGAGGCTAAGGCAGGAAGATCATGAGTTCAAGCCCAGTTCAGCCTGCATATCAAGATCTTGTCTCCAAAATAAGGCCAACAGATATAGCTCAATAACGGGACACTAGTGTGTGCAGAGACCTGGATTAAATTCTCAGCACTGAAAAGCAAACATGTAATAAGCACCCGGGTCCCATTCACAGGACAACTCTCTAGGCTGCTCCGTGGCAGCAAATTTAATGTTTCAGTCCGGCCTTGAACTCAGTCCTCCTGCTTCATCTCCTGAGTGCTAGACTCACAGTGTAAACTGTCCCCCCCACCATGATTAATTATTCCTTGACTATATTGCTTACACTGTTTTGTAGTATAAATAGTATTGTGTCATACAATGTTTGTTTATTTTCTCTGAGCAATCATTTATTACCCAGTAAACAACTTTCTGGTCATTTTTTATAATGACACAGTACTATATGTTGCCATAATTATAAAGTGCTTTATTGATAAGCATGTGAGATATCTATTTTTACAGCTATTAATAATAATAATAATCCATATCATTAAGTTATATAGTTGATAATTTTACATAACATTTCCCTGTTGACCTTTTGACATTATCATCTGTTTTTCTGTGTTTTTAATTTTTCCTGTTCTTACTCACCCAGTCCTATCATGGGTGGTTTTGGGTTTTAGGGTTGAGTAAGCCTGACTGTAGGCTGCCTTCATTTCAGGCTGACACCATGTTGAAGATGGGCTTTCAGCAGCAAGTGCTCGATGTTTTGGAACACACTCCTAGTGACTGTCAGACCATCTTGGTTTCTGCCACAATTCCAGATAGCATAGAACAGCTCGCAGACCAGCTTCTGCATAATCCTGTGAGGATTATCACTGGGGACAAGAACCTGCCCTGCTCCAGCGTGCGCCAGATCATCCTCTGGGTAGAAGACCCAGCCAAAAAGAAGAAGTTATTTGAAATCCTGAATGTGAGTGTTCAGGCTGTTGGCCATGTTTTGTCACGTGTGTTTGTGTTCCCACAGCTGCAGGGAGAGCGACACTTAAGGGCAGCCTGGGGCAAGTCTGGTGCAGGTATTTGTGTAAATCCCTTTACCTACATCAGAATCCTGTAAGGACCAAATTAAATTTTGCTTCTGATGTTTGGAAGAGGCTTTTGCTATGTACTCCAGGCTTGCCTGACACAGTGTAGCTCATAACACTCCTGCCTCCCTCTCCTCAGTGTTGGGGTTAAAGGTATTGCTACCATGGCCAGCTCAAAGTTTCATTTCTGAAAATATGCTGTAGAGGTGTCTAGGTGTTAGGGGAGATACACTGTTTTCCTTTGAGGTCTCTTAAGCTGGCCTGGAACCCATAACCCTCCTTCAGTTCATGGCATGCTAGGCATGCAGTGTGTGTATCATCCCTCCTCGCTCAGAATCTGTTTTCTTTTCCTTATTATGCAAATATATGTAAATTTGAGGTTTGTTCCTCATGAGCTGGGCACAGGGGCTCATGCCTGTAGTCCCAGTATTTGGGAGGCGGAGGCAGAAGAATATTTGGAACTAGTTAGGACTACAAACTGAGCTCCAGTGAGCCTGGTCTACAGAATATGATCCCCTCTCTCTCACACACAATCACACATGCACTTACACACACTCATGCATGCACTCACACACACTCATGCATACACTCACACACACTCATGCATGCACTCACACACTCATAAATCCTCAATATTTTAACTTTCAAAAATTACATACCTTTTTATCAAAGTGGTTCTTGCCTGTTCTGCCCTTGAGACTCTTTGAACTAATTTAAGCAAATTTGTTGGTGTGCCCAATATATGCCGGCAGTTACTTACAAATACAGCATTGAGTTAAAGACAGCCTGTGCTGACTAGGGATCAGGGGTAGGAATTATGTAATGGGGGTCTGGAGAGGGCTCAGCGCTTAAGATTGTTCTTCCAAAGGTCCTGAGTTCAATTCCAGTGACCACATGGTGGCTCACAACCATCTGTAATGGGATCTGATGCCCTCTTCTGGTGTGTCTGAAGACAGCTACAGTGTACTTATATACATAAAATAAATAAATCTAAAAAAAAAAAAGAATTATGTAATGGGCCTCAAAAATTTTAAATATATTTGTAATATTAATGATGAAAAAATGAGACAAGAAGGCTGTACATCCTTAAATGAGAACATTAGTTTTAGAAGAATATATTTTTATTTTGATTTCCTTTTAGCAGTATTTGTAAACTGTTCAGTAGTTTGCTCATACTGATGGTTACAGGGTCATTTGCCATCTAATGTCTGCTCTATGAGTAATTTACTCTTTTATTTCATTTTCCCAGGACCAGAAGCTCTTTAAGCCTCCGGTGTTAGTGTTTGTGGACTGCAAACTGGGCGCAGATCTGCTGAGTGAGGCAGTCCAGAAGATCACAGGTCTGAACAGCACAGCCATCCACTCAGAGAAGTCTCAAGTGGAAAGGAGGGACATACTGAAGGTGGCTGCTTGGTGTTCCGTGTCCTCTGCCTTCCTATTCTATTTTATGGCGACTTCAGAGATGGCCTGGTACCAGCTGGTTATGTGTAAAACAGACCTTTTCAGTGACAGGGAACCCAAGGCAAACAGTGACCATAAACCTCATTATTCCTCCTGCTCCTGTATGTGGGAGCAATGAACCTGCTCTCTAGAGGGTGTGTGCTAAATGGATAGCTAGTCCCAGTCGGCCCTTTCTGAAATCAGGTCAGTTTGGTCCAGGGAAGAGCAGAAGCTCTCTGTAAGAGGAGATTTGCTTGAGTTAATTAGTAGAATAAATTCCATGGCGGTTAGAGAGAACTTAGCTACATTCATCTTTTAAGAGTAAGACTTGTTTATTGAAAGACTTACAGCAAAATACTGAGGTCAAGAAGAGGAAGAGGAGGAAGGGAAGCCAGAATTACACAATGCCATATAAAATAAGTTCTATTTATTGTGTTTTAGACAGGTTTCATTATGTATCCCTAGCTGACCTAGAACTCTATCTAGACAGGCAGGCCTCTGTCTCCCGAGTGCTGGGGTTCTCCATGTGCACCACCTCTCCGGCCTGAGTCATGAACTTTTTTTTCTTTATTGGCAAGGGATTGCTGGAAGGAGACTATGAAGTTGTGGTGAGCACGGGGGTCCTGGGCCGAGGCCTAGATTTGGTTAACGTCAAGCTGGTTGTGAATTTTGATATGCCTTCAAGTATGGACGAGTATGTTCACCAGGTAAGGGGTGTCTATCCTGCCAAGTCATTGTTGAATCTGATTAAATACGCCATTTTCCGGGTGAGAAAACATTTTTAAAAAGCAGAACATAAAACTTTATATATTTTTAGTAATAAATATATATATACACACACACACACACACACATATACATACACACGCACACGCACACACACACACATCTATAAGGTTAGGGCTGAAGAGTTACCTTAACAATTAAGAACACTGTATTTCCAGAACCTACATGGTGGATCACAGCATCTATAACTCTAGTCCCAGGGTCTCTGACCCCTTCTTTTAACCTCCTCAGGTATGCACGTAGTGTACATACATACATGCAGGCAGAACATTCACACGCATACAATAATTTTTAAAAACTTAAAAAAATTAATATATATGCTTAGATATACAATTTTGGTTCTAAAAACCATATAACTAAAGTATGTTAAACAATGGAAGTGAGCAACCTAAAATGTTGAAGTTTTTTGTTTTTTAACGTCAGGGGGCAGAAGAGATGGCTCAGTGGTTAAAAGTATTTGTTGCTTTGCAGGAGAGTTGGTTCAGTTCCCTGCACCCACAGAGCTGCTTAAAAGCACCTCAGCTTCAGTTTCAGGGGACCATGTACCGTCCTCTGGCTCTGCTGGTACTAGGCGTGCACGGTACACAGATAGCAGCAAAATACTCATACACAGAAATTAGAAATAAATCAAATATTCAAAAACCAGTTCAGGCACTAAAGTATTAGTTGATTTTTGCTTCCATGTCTTTTTTTTTTTCCTTCAGAGAGCCCAGAGATAGTTCTTATATTTAGAAAAGAAAGCTGTTTTAAAAGGTGGCTTTGAGTTGCTGTTTGTGGCCAGAGTAAAGGTGATACTTTTTAAATGCTTGTTGTCTTAGAAATCGTGTCTTCTCTTCACATCCTTACTTGTCCTAGTCTTTCACCTTTTAAAGTTTCATTTGTTTCCTTTGCTGCCAAGAGTGACAATGCCCTTCTTTCTGGCAGAAACAGAGCCTTGCTTGGTGCGCCGTTATCTCCCAGCCTGCTCCCTGGCTTCCTTCTGCGGCATCGCTTACACGCCTCAAGTGCAGCCTTTCTCTGATGCGCTGGGGCTCACCTCCCAGTGCCACAGTGACTTACATTTCCAGTGCCTGCACTGTGTGGCTGCATCGAGTTTTACTTAGACTTGGTCGGGAATTAAATCTCCTGCAGGAGATGATTGTAGGAACAAATGAAATGCTTTCTTTCAAGCATTTCATAATTCGGGGTAGACATTTTTCTGAAACGTTACACCACTGAGATGCTTCTTTGCCTCTTAGAATGTGCTGATTATAGTCATTTGACCTTCCTTCCCAGGCTCACTCTGCAGCCTTCATCACTACAACATGGTGATGACCTCTGGGCTCAGTGAATATGGAAGGTCTCTTGACTGTTCGGATGACTCTAGAGCTAGCTGCTTTTCTTCTTCTGTGCCTAAGTCTTACATTGTTTCAGTTCTTGAACTACATGTGCACAGGATATGTTCTACCTTTGAGTTTGGGCAGATAAATAATAGTTAAGAAATTATAAATACACATGCACATAGGTGCATATTTGTATATCAGTACATGTAAATGAGACCACATCGTACCTACTGTTGTGTGCCTTGCTTTATTAAATATATCTCAGGTGTGTTTTCTCATCAGCATTCGTAATAGGTACCACTTAGTAACTGTTCATAGTAGAGAACACTTACTTTGTGGCCAGGCTCCTGAGTGTTTTCACTAAGCTACCTGGCTTGTCCTGTTTAAACTGCTACAAGATGTTGTGTTGTATGAATGTACTATGAATTAACAGATCCTTTCTTGATTGTTACGTCTCTAATGTCTTATTCTTAAAGAATGCGGCAGTAACTTTCACATACTTATCTTTTTCTGAGTGTTACCATACAGTGAGTTCCTCTGGCCATGAGCCTGTGGTTCAAATCATCAAAAGGACTGTTTGAACCCTCAAGTTTGTGGATAGCCTGAGCTACATAGCAAGACACTATGTTTAAAAAATCAAATGGAAGTGCTAAGTCAAAGACAAGTGTAGAAGAAATCCCCGTGTGTCTGGGTTTTATTTTCAATGGTAGAAAGCTCCTGGGAAAAGAAATTTGCTATTAGATAGCATCAACTTCAGCTACCTTAGCATTCAGAAAATATTGGAGGTTGTTTTGTTTTATACTGGGTATCTGTAGGGAGCCGTATTGGATTTGGGACAAAGAGCCGCACCCTAAGATGGCGCCGGTGTCCGCCCTCTCTAACTAGTAAACACCCCAAGAGCGCATGTGCCTATATCACGCCACATTACTGACCAATCATATTACGACACCTCAGAAGCCAACGGATGATGAGGATAAAAGGAGAGAACCTCCCAGGTCCGGGGGTTCCCCCCCCCCATCCAAAAAAGCATCAAGAAAGGTATCCTGAATAAACTGCTGAGAGAAGAACCTGGCCGTGTTGCGTCTTTCCTTGCAGGACGATGTTGGGCGTGACAGGTATTAAACCCAAGGCTGTATGCAGACACTGAATGACTAAGCCATATCCTTGGCCTCCTTTTTAAATGTTGAGATTGTGTCTTTCCAAGTTGAACAGGCTAACCTCAAACTTGTGGTGCTCTTGCCTCAGTGCCCCAAGTCCTCAGGATTACAGGTGCGCATGCCCACTGCCTGCTGCAGCTCTGTATTCCAAATTATCAATAGCTACAGCTCACAATAGTACACCTCATTCTCTTGTTGCTGCTGTTGTTTTGGGCGATTGTATCTGTTTTCTCATGATGGGGTTTCCCTGTGTACCCCTGGCTGTCCTGGAACTCAGTCTGTAGACCAGGCTGGCCTCAAACTCAGAGATCTGCCTGCTTCTGCCTCTTGAATGCTGGGATAAAAGGTGTGTGCCATTGCCACTTGGCTGTAACTCACACATTTAAAGTGAATTCAAACAATTAAATGTTTTAATATGTTCATACAGTTGTACAAACATAACTGCAGTCAGTTTTAGGAAATTTTTACCTCCCTAAAAAAGATGACCCACATTATCAGCAGTCATTCCCCGTTCCAGATCATACACAAACCCCCTCATCGCATAACCATGCAACTGCTTGGTCTCTGTTTCTTCTCCTTCCTGTAACTGCTCACACTCTGCTTTCTACCTCTGTAGGTTCGGCTCTTGTGGTCATTTTGAATAAAAGAAATCATGCCATGTGTGGCCTTCTATAACTTTCTTCTCTTACGTAGCATGTTTTTAATATTTACTCATTTGGTAGTATGCATAGTTATACATTGTTTAATTTTATATTGCCCAAAATATTTAATTATGGCATACCACCTCTGTGCACTTACTAACTATGCATTTCACTTTTTGGCTACTGTTCATATCAGCGGCCTTACTGTGAATACTCATATACAGATTCTTCTGACCACAGAATTTTATTCCTATTGACTAGTACCTAGGATCAGAACTGTTCATTTCCACAGGAAGTCTGTTTAGCATTTCCAGGACCTGCTAGACTGTTCTCCAAAGTAGCTTTTACATGTTCTTCAGCAATATTCGAGTAACAGCTCCTCTCCATCTGCCGACTGTCGTCATTCTCTGACTAACTGATTTTGAAGTCGAGGTTTCATTAGTTTGTGTATTCCGTGCTGACCTTAATCAGTGCAGCTGAAGATGGCCTTGAACTTCTGGTTCTTTGGCTGGAATTACAGGCACACACTCCTACACTTGGTTTATGCCCTGCTGGGCTTCCTCCCTGCCAGGCAAGCACTCAGTCTAAGGCATCTCCTTGGTTATGGCCTCCCTTCATAAGAGCAAGTGGCATGTCACTGTGGCTTCGGTTAGCCTTTCCTCAGTGGTGAAGGGAGCCTCAGGAACCCTCCCATGTACTTCCCGACTGCGTGTGTCCTCTTTGGTAAGGTTTTTGTCCAGTTTTTAAATTAGATTATCTTTATTATTAAATCTTAAATATTTTATGCATATTCTTGAAGAATGTATTTTTACCAAATACATGATTTGTGAATAGTTTCTGTTATTTTTTGAGGTGCAGCTATTTTTATATTAATTATTTTATTGGAACAATCCAGTGATGTAATTAAGCAAATCAGATAGAGTTAAAAGCTGGAGCAAACCACAGCATTTGCTTCCTCGAATGCCAGTACAGTCCCATTCACTCAAGGACCTCAGCCTGTGTAACTTGTTTACAGCCTTAACACTCCCTACATATTCGTAGGGACCATCACTCCACTATTTTCTTCCTTCTTTTACGTTTTTATGACAGGATCTCTCTGTGTAGCCCTGGATGTCCTGGAACTCCCTATTTGGACCAGGCTGGCCTCAAACTCAGAGATCCACCTGCCTCTGCCTCCCAAGTGTTGGAATTAAAAATTTGCCAACACACTTGGCTCGCTTAAATGTTTCTAAGTTTAGACCTTAGATTTTACAGTTCAGCTGATGAGCAGAAATTAGCCATGGCTCTGTTTCCCTTCTTCTGAAAACTTTCTCAGAATATTTTCATTTTGAATTTAGAATTAAGTAGAGTTTGTGCCTACTATGGTTTTCCATATTTGAAAAATTTATGTTCATTTAATTCTGTCAAACTGAGAACTCTGTAAAATGTTTTAAATCCAACATTTCAAGGCACAAAGGCTAGAACAAACAATGCTCTTGTGCTTTTTCATTAAAAATAAGGTAGCAATTAAAAAAATATTCAATTAAAAAAATAAGATAGCAAGAAATGCATATGTTGGCATCCGCCTTCTAAATTGAATTCACTATATACCACATACTAATATATCTAACACACAGTCCAGAGAACACCATTAGGATTGCACACACATACGCACACATACACATGCACACACACACATACATACATACCTCACACATATGTGTGCACCTGCACACACATACATGCTGACAAAAGAGAATAGAAACCTTATGTGAATAAATGTTAAGCTGTATAAATATTTCTAATGACAGTTTTTATTTCTCTTGAAATGAATGAGATTTGAAAATGTCTTTTTTCGTTTTTGTTTATTTCGTTTTTTTCCAGGTTGGCAGAGTTGGGAGACTCGGTCAAAATGGAACCGCCATTACGTTCATCAATAACAACTCTAAAAGACTCTTCTGGGATGTTGCGAAAAGAGTAAAGCCCACAGGATCCATTCTCCCGCCACAGCTCTTAAATTCCCCTTACCTTCATGAGCAGAAAAGAAAGGAACAGCAGAAGGACAGACAGACACAGAACAGCCTGGTCACGGGGGCCAACCTCATGGACATTATTAGGAAACACGAAAGGAGCAATTCACAGAAATGACATTATCTACTGCTCCCTGTGGGTTTATTGTGTATTATCATCAGAATTCTAGTAACTATTGCATGACCGAGTCAATAAACTTGTACAAGGAACAGAAGAATCTTTAAGATCTTTTTAAACTTAATAAAATTTGTACAGCCATGTTGTATGTGTATGTATTTCCGGTCACGATCCTTGTATTTTAAAAACAAAATCAGAAGGCAAATGGCTAACAGAGGTAGTTTGTCTCCTCTGGCTGTCATTCTTCACTGTTTAGAGCAGGCCTCTGCCGCAGCAGGTCTCGCCCATCCCAGCAGCGCATCCACACCAGTTACTGTTGCAGGCTTGGGAAGGTGAATGGTTGCAACTGTGAAAGCTGCTCAGAGGCATTGAAAAGTGCAAAATGCTTAGCCTTGTCCCTGCCTGTTTTCCCTTTGGCTTGGTTAGCAGCTTTTAAAATACACTTTCAAATATGTGAGCCTCCGAGGGTCATTGTCATTTAAACGCTGCAGGAGGAGGCGAGATGCCACTTCTATACATCTGTACTTTTGCTTCATTTAAAGCTGGGACATTTGTGAGGGAATTTCAGTAGTATGTCAGACACATGTAGACACTTAGCCTGAGTGCTAAGGCGTCCTCCCCAAGTCTAGGGAAAGGTCACTAACAAGCGTGCCTGTGTGCATCCCTTGGACTCTGTGTGCACGAGTATATGCTTGTGATGTGAGGGGAACAAGGGAGGCCAAGTGATCGAGCAAACTGCACTGCAAGGCTGGCTCAAGGCACTGCACAGAAGGTGGACTGCGTGCTGCTGGTTTCCGGACAGCAGGACAGTTCGTTTGTTTTAAACTAGATTCGAAGTTGTTTCCTAAGTGAAAATAGGGTAGCCAATAAAAAGCCGACTTTACTGATCATTCTGGGAGGGTCTCCACAAAGCAGTAATGCAACCTCATTGGTCATTTAAGTTCCCTTGGCTTCTGTCCCACTGCTGTATTCAAAATGGCCTCTCAGCTGTCTGCTGACGTAAAACCATGTCCTGCCGATGCCGTTTAAGAGTAACACCTTATTGTGTTGGGTTTGCAGGACGTAGATGAGTGGTAGAGTGGGGGGGGAAGGACTCACGGCTCTTGATGAGAGCTGTGCTTGCACCCCCTCATGGAGGGGCCCCCGGTGAGTTTCTCCTTCACTCCTCCCTGTGAGACCTTCAAGCTCTTCTGCTCCCAGTCTCAACTGTTGGCAGCATGCGTTTGTTTCCTGTTCTTCCACATCTTCTAGTCCGGTTTTTACTCCAGTCTCAGGATGGCCTGTGCTGCGTTTTCTTTGTTCGATAGAGCAGACCATTAGACTTTAAAAATAAAACTGGCCAGAATGTTGCTAGTATGTTCCCCAATTAAAGAAAGACTTTTAATTAGACAGTTTTACACACACACACACACACACACACACACACACGATGATATGATGCTTTCTGGTTACTCTCCCCCTTTCCCCCTGCCAAGCCTCTTCCTGCCTCCTAATCTCCTTCCCACACCACATTCTCTCAGTTTCTTGGCTCACTGAGTTTAACTAAGGCTGTCTCTGATATTATAGGTTTGAAACTTACCACTGTAGCCCACCAGTGGGACACAGCTGAAGACAATGGACTCCCCCCTCCCCTACTTCTTCCAGAAACCATCAGTAGCCAGGGAAGAGCAGGGCAGATATTTTTAAGGTTACCATCTACTTACTATTAGCATTCATGCAAGAAAGGCCATGCCAAGCAAAATGAGAAGGAAGCGTGTACAGGACCAGATCTTGCTAAGAAACGGCAGGAATGTACTATGTTATACACATTTTCATAGTTTTGTTAAAAAAATATGTTGTACAGTTCAAGCTATGAATTAGCTGAAGTGACTATATACAGTCATTTTAATTATATAACAAAGGCTCTGAACTGATTTCTTGGGTTTGTTGTTGTTTCGTTTTGCAGAATTGAAGCAAACAGCTTTCCCATAGTAAAAATCTTAATTACATGGAAGGGGCCTTCGGATTTTGAATTTCTCCAGTGTCCAGTTTAGAAGATATTTTAGTGTCCTTCTTTTGTATTTCTAACACCAAGCACATTCTATGTCAGAATTTTTTTTTCAGAAAGCCGAAGGGTGTGTCCAATTATGGCTTCATACATCTTACAGAAAACACTGCCACATGCCTCACCTACAGCCCGCACTGTCGATGTACTCTAAGGAATTAAGCTAAACTTACTAACCCACGCTCTGACCCCGCCTCACTGTCTTCCAGCAGCGGGTAAATACTGCTGGGTTATGCTCTGCTCTGGGATTCGTATTAGTTACTTCACTCCCGTTTTCCACAAACAACACAGAATTCCCTCTATTAACATGGGTATGGTGCCTGAGGGGACAAGTCACCCAAGGTGACTTTCCTGGCAGCTTGAAGTAAACTGACTCCACACAGATAGGACTCTTTGTCGTCTCTGGCCTTGCTCACAATGACCCCAGGAGGCCCAAGGTCCGAAGTGTGAAAACCAGCCAAAGGCAGTTAAGTAAACACACTTCTCTGACTCCGCTCTTGGTGCCAGAAGTTTCTTTATAATATGCAGGATTTGTGGTATTATTGGACCAGATCACAAGAAGGACGTGAGACCAGAGTGACCTTTAAGATGCATTTTGAGTTTATAAAAGGTTCACCTATCTTTATTTTTCTCCTTGCATTCCAAGAAGAACTTGGTAAAACTGCTTGTGGATAATTAGGTTCCAATTATAGAGCTTCGCCAATTTTTTTTCAATTAGCATAAATTAACTACTCTGCCGATCTCGAGCTTGCTTTATGGTTCTCAGAGGTCCTTCCAAATCTCTATTTCCTGTGGTTCACATCTTCCGATTCCTGTTTACATACCTCCAACTTACTTCAGATTTCTTCAGGTATAAAATATAGATGAAAGAGATTAGCCAAGAAGGGCTCCTTGTTGCTGCTAGATGGTGGTTATAGAGAAAGCCGTTGAATTTGGGGTACAGTGGTCATATTTGTGTATGTATATGTACTGCTTGGGTGCCCCTTGCCTAAAGGTTTTCAGTTGTTTTGGATTTCGGATATTTACGCATATATAACGCTGTCTTGAGGGTGAGAGAGACCTCGAATGGCTTGAAGGTAGTTTTGTACTTTCTCAGACAAGGGCTGCTCACTTTATATGCACTGTTTGCATCCCATCTGCTTACCTGTGCCCTGACTGTTTATCTTCGCCATACAGCTTGTGACGGTTTGCATGTGCCTGGCCCAGGGCGTGGCACTATTAGAAGGTGCTTTAACATTGAGGCTCAAATTCAGCACTCCTGAAGCTAGATGTAGCATCTTCCTCACACAATGTCCAGTTCCCTTTCTGGCTTCCACCTTGCTGGTGGTGCTACAGTTCCCTCAGACATGCTCAAACCATGACGTCATCCCTGAATAACCTCCCTGCAATCTCCAAGTCAACTGAGTCACCAAGTCCTGTCTGGTTTGCTTTCAAACTGCCCAGACTTTGATGGTGCCACTGAAGCCCGGGACCCCTGCCTCCCAACTAAATGACTCCAGCAATGTTTGAATTGGCAGTCCTGCTTGTTCAGTATCTTGACAACCAGAGCAGGACAATTCCATAGATTTACTCCAACTCATTCTCTGGAGTTACCTTGCTCAGAATCCTTTAGCTTCTCCCTGTTGACAGCATCAAGTCGGAGCTCTTCTGGCTGCTGTCCGAAACTCCTTCTTTATGCGAGTCTACCCCTCCCATCTTTCTACCCACTGCTTCCTAGCTCCAACCATCTCCCACGGCTGACCGTATGCTCCAACAGTCCTGATCACCACCGCCCAGGGATGGGCAGTTCATCAGAACTTCCGAGAACATAGTAAGAATAATTAACTATTGGCAATAAGAACCGATCTGTTGTTGATGAGCTCTCTCAAAACCAAGGGAAGTGAAGAATCTGCTCACAGAAGGCCAGTTTTAATTACAGAGGAAATGCTGCATGCCCCTCTTCCATTTTGGAATCCTGGGGTATTGACTTTGGGGATTATAGAAGCTCCTACGTGCTGGGTGGGAACCAAGAACTGGGAGTAGAGAGAGTTCTGAAACCGGAGAAGCTTGTTACCACTGTCGGCCCTGCCATGATGGATGGGTTAGACAATAGGGAGGACCTACAGTGTGTTTAACTAAAGTACTCTGGGAAAAGGAAGCCAGGTGATGTATCAGTGTTATAGTGTTGCAATGTTCAAAGACATTTTTGTGTAATCAGAGTCATTTGTCTCTTCACTGATGCACAAATATATAATGGGCAGAAAACTCCTCAGCAGAAATAATGTCTTACAGAAGCATGCTTGGCTAGGTGCTGGCCTGTGATGCTAGCGCCAAGGAGGCAGAGGCAGGAGGGTTGGTTGGAGCTTCTTCAAGCTCGAGGTCAGCGTGATAGCCCTGTTCACTGAGCTCACTGTCTCTTCAAGGCCTGCCAGAGCCACATAGCCACACCCTGTCTCAACGCCCTTCACCTCCCCCAAAAGAAAGCATTCTTAGGAAGATAGTAAGGAGGATGGAGCTGGGAGGCTTTCTGGATGTCGACTGAAACAGGGCAAAGATTTCTTATGACTGTTATTAAATGGCTACTCCATTTTCTCTAAATCCTTTTGGAGTGAAGCCTCCTTCACTTCTGTCTACAGATCACCACTGGGTAATTTAAAGCAAAACAGAGCTTGGCTTCTCTGCCTTCATTTTCTGTCTCCTGCCCTACCTTAAAACTGGGTCAGGTTGCTCCTCGGCACCGCCCTTAGGCACGCCAGTCATGTAAGGAGGAATGAGCACCTAAAGCCAGGAATCTGAACTTCCAAGGATGAAGACACAAGATAAGAAGAATCCAGGTGAGCTGGAGAGATGGTTCAGCAGTTAAAAGCACTGACTACTCTTCCAGAGGTCCTGAGTTCAATTCCCAGCAACCACATGGTGGCTCACAACCATCTGTAATGGGATCTAATGCCCTCTTCTGGTGTGTCTGAAGACAGCTACAGTGTGCTTATATATAATAAATAAATAAATCTTAAAAGGAGAAAAAGAAGAGAAGGAGGAGAAGGAGGAGGAGGAGGAGGAGGAGGAGAAGGAGAAGGAGAATGAAGAATTCAGGTCTTTTCAAGACCCGCAGGGTATGGTACTGCTTTTCCAACATCTTGTTCCAGGTCACCATTTCTGCAGTCAATTTGGGTTCCAGTAATGGGGGAGCCTTGCAGGCAGATCCACCTATGATAAGACTAGCCCCTTAAGCAAGACCGGTTGACTCATGGTGGAAACAAGCTACCTGCCCAAAGAAGGGAACAGTCATCCCGAGATGGGGACCAAATTGCCTGTGTAAGTGATAAGGATTCCCCGGAGCCTCAAAGAACCAGTCTGAGATAGAGCTCCAACACCACAGTTGGCCAAGACTGGTTAACTATGCCTCATGCTCCTGCTCCAAATCTTTCCTTGCTTAACCTGAAAGTCCTGGCAGTACCCTCCTGGAGACAGAGCTGGGCATGTTGACCCCTTCACTGACACACAGGGTCACAATGGATCAATTTCCATCACCATTTCCTTTACCATCTGCTTTTGGAGTTCAGTGGTTAGACTAAGCTCTTTGGGTCTCCCTGAAGCCAGACCTCCCTGTCCTGAGACTCCCATAAGCAGATGGAACGGGGGCTAGCACTTTGATTGTCTGTTTCTAAACAATTCGTTTTGACTTTATTTTTGAGGAAAAGATAGCACTGTGTTAAGAAATCAAATACCAGGGCTGGAGAAACGGTTTGGCAATTCAGCTGAGCACTGACTGCTCTTCCAGAGGTCCTGAGTTCAATTCCCAGCAACCTCAGAGTGGCTCACAACCATCTGTAATGAGGTCTGGTGCCCTCTTCTGGCCTGCAGGCATAGATGCAGGCAGAATGCTGTATACATAATAAATAAATTTTCAAAACAAAAACAAACAAACAAATAAAAAACCCTGACATTGGAAGGAAGGAAGGAAGGAAGGAAGAAATCAAATAGTAGGTGATGCCCATAGTCTTTGAGGCCTGGGCAGCTGTGACTTGGCTTACAGCCACCTCATGGCCTCTCTGAGCCCCCTTGGGTATAGTTCCGATACCCTCGCCGGTTACACTTGCAGCACAGCCCAGCTTGCTGAGCAGGCCCAGGATGCTGGTGAGTCCCTGCGGCTGCAGGCAAGTGTGGGTGGAAAGGGCAGGCCACTGACAATAAGGGAAACACGGAGGTTTCTCGTGATTTCATGAGCATCAAGGTCTGATCCTGTTTTGGTTTTCTGAGAGGAGGCAGAATTCTCATGAAAAAATACAAAGACGTGCTTTATTCCATTAAAACGGTGACGAAGGGGCAGTTTGCACTGTGGTGGGAGACACGGTGTTTTCCCTGTTTCATCTCAAAGCATCGGGTGAAGTGTAAAACGGTAATTATGAAGACAGCACTATGGGTCTAATAAGAGTCTTAATAATAACAAACAATCACCAGTCACTTGGGGGGCACCTTCTAATAAGACATAATAATTTAATGGCACTGTGGTTGGTGAGCACATTGAAGAGATACTGTTGTGAGTGGAGGGTGGCCGGGTTCTTTTTGATTGTCTACTCTTAATCCTAAGGGAGGGGGAAGCAAGATGCAATCCAAATGGGGCGCAGTGGCCCGAAGAGGCTGAGGTAATTGCCTTTTCTTAAATAGGCCAGTTTTTAACCACATAATTTAAAGGCTGTGGCGAAGCTAATGATTAAATTACTTGTAAGATAATAGAGTCGGAATTCCTTTCTGACTAGATAACAGTTGTCTACTAAGAGAAAAGGATCTACATAAGTTAAAATTCATTTAGCAGGTTTAATTAAATTATTTTTATCTTCTGTGTAAGTGTTTTAACTATATGTATGTATGTATGCATGTATGCATGTATGTATGCATGTATGCATGCATGTATGCATATATGTATGCATGTATGTGTGTATGCATGCATGCATGTATGTATGTATGTATGCATGCATGCACGCATGTATGTATGTGTGCATGTATGTATGCATGTATGTATGCATGTATGCATGCGTGCATGTATGTATGTATGCATGCATGTATGTATGCGTGTATGTATGCATGCGTGCATGTATGTATATATGCATACATACATGTATGTATGTATGCAGGTATGTATGCATGCATGTATGTATGTATGTATGCATGTATGCATGTATGTATGTATACAGGTATGTATGCATGTATGTATGTATGTATGTATGTATGCATGTATGTACATATGTGCACATGGTTGAGTACCTGTGGAGTTCAGAAGATGTCATCGGATCCCCGGAACTAGAGTTACAGGAAGTCACAAACCACAGTGTGGGTGCTTGGAACTGCACCCAGGTCCTCTACAAGAGCAGCGAGTGTTCTTAACCACTGAGCCGTCTTTCCTGCACCTTCAGTGTTTTGTTTTTAAAGGAACCAAACCAATAAACCAGATTTCTACACTTTAGCAGTGAAAACCACATTGCTAGCTTTTCCTGCCTAAGGTCAAAGATGGTTCCAGGCTCCTGTGGGCCTTACATCTTCCATAGACATTCTTCTCTGTGCTCAGCTGTGACTTCGATAGGACAGGATACACACTCCCGACTCCATGCATGTGACATTTCAATATTTCTTCTTTCTTCTCCAAGCTAGGACCATTTCCTTTGTTAGAAGCGAGACCTGTAGATAGGGAGGTTTCTTCCTTCCCTGTTACCTCCCCCAAAGGAAACTAGGCAGTCTGCTGGAGGGTTGGGACTTCTGGGATGCATTGTACCTGCTTTGCTTCAGTGTTGGCTCCCAGGGAACACTTAAGAAATAGTTACAAAGAACAAGGCTTAGAGTAAAATCAGACACACGCATTAGAAAGACATACAAAGTAATGTAATATGCCCTATAAATAACAGTGTATGTCTTTTTTAGTCTCCTATTTCTTGAGACAAGGTCTCAGTACATAGCCAAAGCTGGCCTGAAACTCACCATGTAATTAATCTGAGGTGGCTTTGAGTTTGTGGTGATCCTCCTGCCTCAGTCTCTGGACTCACAGTTATGAGATGCCATGCCTGGCTTGTGTTTCTTTGTCAGGAAAACAACACCAAATAGGAGATGGAACTTCTGACTTTACATATTTAATATTAAAACTGAACATTAGCTGTAAGAACTCCTCAGTGACAACAAACCACATCTGAGGAGACAGATGTTGTCTTTATGGGGCTCGTAAACAGACACACCTACCTAGAAAGGTCATTTAGAGTTACCAGGAACAAAAACTGTGACAAACTAGACATAGTTACCTCCAGAGGAGTTGTGTTGTCTCATTTGTCCACAGGGGCCTGGGGTGAGCACCTCTCTGGGAAAGCCCCATTTTGGATACATGTAGACGAAGTCTGTAAGAATAGCCTTGTCCTCAGAAGCTCCTTGGGAAGCCGAGCTATGGGCTGTGGCTTGTGAGTTGCTCTTCTGCCCCTATCCTCTCTTGTCAGGGTGAGGAGGAAGGCAAGCTGCCCGAGGTGCCAGATGCTGCTGCTCAGAGTGGCTCCTAACTCCTCCCCTCAGCAGCCACCAATGATCTGACTTGCTCTTTTTCAGTCAGTGAGAACTGGAATGGTTGAGCTTCTACTCCTACCCCCACCCCGGGTGTATGTGTCTGTGTATATGTGTGTCTGTGTGTATGTATCTATGTGTGTCTGTATGCCTGTGTGTCTCTCTGTGTGTTTATATCTATGCATGTGTCTGTGTATGTCACACAAGTGGGTGTTCTGGCTTCTCCAGTACTGTGGCATTTCTCCTCAGAACTCTGGACACGTGGATCAGTGCCTGCTGAGCAAGCACCCTCCTCATTCTGTGCTCCTCCCTCCTCTAGATTCCCGTCATCCCTGTCCTTCTCGGGCCACTTTTTCCCATCATCCCAGCTGGATCAAACTTGGCCCCAGCTCCGTGAGAACTGATGAGTCAATTCAGCAAGAGCGATTAGCTATTTTGACAAGTGGTGAAGGTAGAGTTTTAGGATCAAGAAACAGGAAATGTGGATTGCTAAATACTGTTTGTCAGGCAAATGTGCTGTCTCAGTTAATTCTCCTAACAGCTCTGTGGGCTGGGCACTATTATCCTCATTCTGTAGATGAGGAAACTGAGGCACAGAAGGCTTAATAAGGTTATGCAAAACCATGCAGCTCAGTGCTGCAGCAGAAATCCAAACCCAGGCAACACCCTTCAGTCTCCCTTTTCCTTTTCAGGAGCTTTGTAGACCACGTTGGCCTCGAACCCTCTATGTACCTGCCACCAATCCTGGAAAGAACTTCACTTTTAACGTCTACTGTGAAGAAGAGAGGCCACCCACCCAGGCTAGAAGAGGGTACCAGGTTTCCTGGAGCTAGAGTTACAATGGTGGACAGCCACCTGACCTGGCTGGCTCTGGGAACCGAACTCCTGTCCCCTTACGCTATGCCTCTGTACGATCAGAGCTCAAAGCCCTCCCTTAAATGCTGAGCTATCGCTTTTGTTTTGTTTTGTTCAGTGGTCTCAGGTTCAGACAGGTAATCACTTCCTCTTCTTCAGCCTCATTTCTGCCCCTCATGCCAATCAGGTTACTCATCACACACACACACACACACACACACACACACACACACACACACACACAGTGTAGGAAGAGAACACCCACACCACTGCCTCAGTCATTCCTTAATGAAAACCTTTGTTCGTCCTTCCTAGAAGTGGAAACAGAAACTCAGTCAGGGCCAACACCCACGGATAGCAGGGTAGAAGGCTGGACATCGGAGAGCACTATCTGACTGAAAACTGTCTCCCTCCTCAGCGCTCTAAGTCACAGAGTAGAAGGAACCCAGGAAGTATCCCAGAGAGGGGCCAGGCCCAGCCCCCACCTTTAGCTCATAGCAATCTCTCAGAGAAGCAGGTCCTGTCCTCTCTGAGCCGGGGCAGCCATCCCTTACTAGCACCTTTCACACAGTGAGAATGGAGTTCATTGTGTCCTCTGGGAGGAAGCTAAGCTTGCAGATGAAGCTCTGATGAAGAGTATCAGTTGCTTTGTTCCTGGAATGGGCCAGATCACTAAAGATTTAAACAGTTTAGGAAAATGAACCGAGTGGAGGCTAATGAAATTCTGCCTCACAAAGAGTACGGTCTTGCACGAGGGTAGAGCCCATAGTACATTTGGATGGTGCTCTAATAGGTAGAATTGCAGAAGAGAGTGAGGAAGGAGCCCTAGGGCTAGGTGATAATACTTTGAATCGAGGGGGGTGATGGCTTCTCCATCAACAGGTACATCTCATTTAGCACCCGTGTGCACTCCCAGACTTGCTACCCAGAAACAGCATCTAGCTAAGGAGAGAGCAATCAAGAAAAGGAAGGATTGCTCTGGGGCTCAGGAACACGGCATGATCATTCGTTTGTTTGTTTGTTTGCGGAGACAG
Source organism: Micromys minutus (assembly GCF_963924665.1). Classification (NCBI taxonomy): domain Eukaryota; kingdom Metazoa; phylum Chordata; class Mammalia; order Rodentia; family Muridae; genus Micromys; species Micromys minutus. The sequence goes on from NC_137975.1 coordinate 27,476,282, forward strand.
GATCTCCCTCTGTAGCACAGACATGCTTCTAACTCACGGTGTAGCTCAGGTTGACTTCAGATTCCAACCCCTCCTGACTCTGCCCGTCCAGCTGCCATTGGAGGGTTGTACCCCCACACCTGGCCACAGTACTCTGCATTTCCCCTCTCTTCCTGCGTGCAGCACAGAGAAGCATTCTTTGGCTTGAGGCTCATGAATACCAGCCACATAGATGCCCTAGAGTTCTTTTTATGCTTTGTCGTCACTCTGGTACAATTTTGTCACTTGTCACTGATGTATGTTTTGATATAAGGCTTTTGGATTAATCGCAGGGAGATGGCAAGGGGGTTAAGCTGAGAATATTAGGAAATGGAGAATCTCAGACATCCCAGACTGCCTTCAAACTCACTATCCAGCAAAGGAGGACTTGAACTCTGATCCTCTTACCTCCAAGTCCCAAGTCTCTGCTTACGGGCATGTGTCACTATGTCTGGTTTGGAATGGGCATTGGGTAATTCTGAACTTAACATTAACTTGAGCCAAGCCAGGTATCTGAGATTTAGTTATTGTAGGACCTTGGTGGGCTCTATCTGAAGTAGCTTTAAACCTCCACCAGCTAAGGCCAACCAAAACTTGAACAGAGGGATAGGAAGATGGAGAGATATAAACCAGAGGGACATTGGAATCTGAAATTCTGCCTCTTGCCCTGGCTTATGATTGGCTACATACACTGGGAACCCACGTCCCAAGATCTGGCCTTTATTTCATGTGCAACAAGAGGAGAAAGAAGAAGAGGAGGAGGAGGAGAAAATGCATGTGGATCATGCGTCGAGATGACTTTTCTGATCTATTGGGTTAAATTATGTTTTAGAAAGGATGCTTTCTTTCTTTTAATATGGATGCTGTGAGCTTGTAGCTCATGTTTTCATGGCTGGTCGTGTTCAACACTTTCAAAGAATAGAAAGGGCATGCTCTCCTCTCGTGAACTTTTTTTGGCATGCTCTCCTCTCCTGAACTTTTTTTGGGGGCGGGGTGGGCTACACCTGGTAAGCCAAATGCTTGTTTCATTTTCGTTTCTCTGAAACGTGACCCAAACTCCTCAGGCCAGCTGTTGGTCAGTGTGGCAGTGTGAGATCAGTGAGTACTTGTGACACTTAATAACGTCTAAGAAACACAGCTGGGAGAACTGGAGTGCACGGAGAAGAGACCGATTCTTTGGCTGTACTATATGAACTGAGAGGAACCCACGCAGTTCATCTAAACCCACACCATGGCTTCTGAAGACACTGTTCATCATCCAAGACACGCCATCCGGTATTCATCTTTGTCTGCTGGAGGAGACCAAGGGAACAGGGGGCAGAGAGAACACAGAGCTCTCTGTTGAGCCTCACTCCGTGCCATGGGGACTTCTTTCTTGTCTGGGTGAGTCAGAGAACTGACTATGGTCTAGATTAAATAATAAATAAATAAACAGACAGACAGAAAGATAGACAAATAAACCTTGTGTAAATGGGAAAAGGCTTTTGGGTGGATACAAAATTATTTGACAAGCTGGAAGTTTGAAGAAATATCTTGTTTTCCCCTCCACAAAAGCTGACACAATGCCCAACTTTTGCCACACAGGTGGCTTCGTGCTTGGCAGCTGTCCTTTTATAACCAAAAGTGGGAGGGGAAATTACTGGACAGAGTCCCTTTCACGATGTTTCTTAAATGAGAGCATAGACACATGAACACACAATCAAACCATGATTATAAACACAACAAAGTGTGTGTCATTGTACGCGCCTTCCGACATTTGAGACAAGGAGTGTTACAAATAAAGAAATGAGATCGTAAACTATTCAAGGGACAGTGAATGGTTTACACACGGTTTATGACTGTGTTGAAATTATCCGAGGTTCCCTTCTACATCTGTTGGCCAGGAAAGTGACCCGAGGTATGGCCCTTTGTCATGTGAGTAAGCAAATGGTGGCACTGCTAACAGTCAGAAACATCTTCAACATGATGATGTCTGACAGCAAGAACGTCAGACATGGTCCTGGACATGCTTGCAAAGCATGTGAGGAAGAAGGTGTCCGCTAAAAGGTATCAGCTGGTCCTTAGAGGCAGTTGCTCTAGGGTGAGAGAAATGGCTCAGCCGTAAGGACACTTGCAGCCCTTCAAGGTGGTGCTGAGTTCCTCAGGTTCAAGGACAGATCTGATTCCACAAAGTTGTCTTTTGATTTCTACACACACGGAGATCCCCCAACATCATGCACAAAGGACAACATTTTTAAAAACTGAAAAAACCAACCAACCAAACAACCAAACAAACAACAAAACAACATCCCCAAGAGTCCTTCTTACTTGAACTCATTGAAGACTCAGATGTTACCCACTAAGCTTTGGGGCTAAGCATATTTTTAAAATCTTCCTAATTGAGTAGGTGGTGGTAAGGGCACATGCCTGTAAAGTCAGCACTCAGGAGGTATGGGCAGGTGGATCTCTGAGTTCGAGGCTAGCCTGGTCTACAGATCAAGTTCCAGGACAGCAGCTGGGGTTATACAGAAAGAAAAATCCTGTCTCAAAAGCAAACCATCAACCAAACAAACAGCAACAAAGGGAGGTGGGGGTGGGGGAAACTGCAGTTGGGATGTAATGTATAAGAGAAGAATACATTTTAAAAATACATATTCATCCTACTAATGATCCCTAACCACGATTCAAACAGCAAAAGAGCATTCTGTAACGTTTACTAGTCCCTGCACTCTTTTATTTGTGTCTTTAAAAGGATTACTGCCTAACATAATTGCTTCTTTTAAAAATCGCTGGGAGTCCAGCTAAATGACTTAGATTGCCTCACTAAGAAATTACAGCTGAACTCACAAAGACCTCGTTAAACCAGGTGTGGTGGCACACGCTTGTAATTCCAACATTAGGGAAGTTGAGGCAGGTGAATTGCCACAAGTTCTGGGCTACAGAGTGAGACTGTGTCTCAAAAAACAAAAGCAAACAAAGCCTTCATCCACCAGACTAGATGGAAAAGGACAAGTGTGTTATAGCAAACAATTGGAAGCTGCCACCCCACTAGACAACACCTCCAGCAGTTTTCAGTGTATTGTTACGCACATCGGTTTGACTCATATTTATGTACCGACTCCTTTGCTGCAGGAACCTGGGATCCAGAAAGTCTGAAAACATCTGTTCCAGGCAAGATGAGGAATACAGAAAGTGACAGTTGGAGGTGTCCTGGTTAACAGGCATAAGGTACCAGGTGAGCTATTTGTGGAGAGCTCAGCCTTTTGCGTCTGTAGGACATCAAATACGGCTAGCTACCGCACCAGGCTGCGGGGTGACTTTTGGCAGTGCACCGGGAAGGGACTCGATCCTTACTAACATGGCCATTCTTCCAGCCTTCTGTTTCCCAGCTGAGGAAACTGTAAGAAGGCTCACCGTAGACCAGGTCTCATTCTGCAGCCCAGGCTGGTCAGAACTTGTAGCAATCCCCCTGTCTCAGCTTCGTAAATGTTGGCATTACAAGCCTGTACCACCACACCTACTTTAATGAGGTCTTCGTGAGTTCAGCTGTGATTTTTTTTAATGAGGCCATCTAAGTCATTTAGCCGGACTCCCGGTGTTTTTACAGAAGCGATTATGTTAGGCAGTAATCCTGTTTGGTACTGCTCAAGGTCCCTCCAAAGGCTGCGGTGCTCGTCGGCGCCTTCCCTTTGAACACAGGACTTTTAAGATTGTAAGCCACCATCCAAATGCATCTTCTGTGATACCCTCTAAAGGATAGTAAGTACAGATGCCTACAAAGGGGAAATTCTTCTGGCACTTTAATAAGTGAAAAATGGTACCTGGCCTTGATGCCCGATCCACAGTCCCAGCACTTAGGGGGCTGAGGCAGAAAGACCCTGAGTTATGAATCAGCCAGGGGAAGCATAGTGAGTCTTGTTTTAAAAAGGCAAGGGCTGTCGATGCAGCTTTGGGATAGAGCCCGTGAACAGAATGAGCAACGGCTTGGATCTGATCTCCAGCGCTGAAAATAAAACTGTGAAATGGACTCAAATGGACAGATTTGTGTCTTAACAGACGAAGGCTAATAATCTAGGCTTCGCTGCTAGGCGCCGTCGTTTCTTTCCGTTTGGCGTCCCCTAGTGGAATTTCCGAAGAATTGCTTCCTTTTATTTTGGGGAATCTATGCAGATTATCTGGGACAGAGGTGTTTCGTTTTTTTTGTTTTGTCCACTTAGTTGAGACAGGCTAGGCCTAGATCAGGCTGGCCTTGAACTTTACAGAAATCTCCCCCATCCTGGGATTACAGGAGTGCTCCACCATGCTTGTGTGGATAGGTTTTTCCTAAGTTAAAACAGTTCATCTGGTGTCAGCCCAGTTCCTAAAACCTGACTGGCCTGAGCGGAAGTCTTTGCAGGGAGGACAGAAGTAGGTGAGTATATCTGCTACCTGGCAACCAAGACGCACATTAAGATGCTGTACTCAGAACACAGTGCCGAGGGCTTTGGAGGAAACTGGGGTGGGGGTTGGGGAGACCATGGGCCTACTGAGTTTGATTTACCCTATAAATAATGGAATTTGTATTACTTAGATTGGGAAGCATATATATGCATGTGTGTATGTGTGCATGTTAAAAAAAAAAAAAAAAAAACTTACCTAAGAGGCTTTTGAAAAGCAGATATGATAGCCGGCCATAGTGGTGCAAGCCTTTAATCCTAACATTTGGGGGTCAGAGGCAGGAGGAACTCTGTGAGTTCAAGGCCAGCCTGGTCTACAAAGTGAGTTTAGGAAAGCCAGGGCTACACTGAGAAACCCTGTCTGAAAAAGGAAAAAAAAAAGCAGACATGTGTGTTTATGTTTTTTAAAAGTCGGGGAATCGGTTGCTGAGGATTTGATACAGATCTTCCTGTTGTGAGAGACCCAGGCTGCTCCACCAGCCTTCCATCCCTAGGGTGTGGCCTTTAACCAGTCACGGTATCCTTGTGTCCAAATGGACATCTACACAAGCAGTTTAACTCCATTCTTCTAGAAAATAAAAATAACCAACTTCAAAGTTGTTTTCCTCTTCGGTCCCGAGGCCTCTGCCTTATCTGAGGAAGGCATTGATGTGAGCCCTCGGAAGAGGCCAGGACCTGAGAAGATACTTCAGAAACAACAGAGGAAAGCAGCAAATGCCACAGAGGTCACCACAGAGGTCACAGAGAGGTCATCACAGTGGGCAGTTTGACCGGAGCTAGCAATACAGCTCGGGGACATTAGTGGGGCACATGTTCAGTTTTGTAGAGCAGAACCTCGACAACGCTGAAGTTCTCACTTTCCTCTCACTGACAGGATCATGGTGGAGCAGAAGTTTGCCCGCCCTGGCATCATAGAAAATAGAGAAGGCATCTTAGAGTTTTATTGCTGTGAAGAGACCAACGTAAGTCTTCTGAAGGAAAACGTTTCACTGGGGCTGGCTTATAGTTCAGAGGTTTAGTCTATCAGCATCATGGTGGGAGGCAGTGGTACACAGGCTCACGTGGTGCTGGAAAGGTAGCTGAGGGTTTTATTACTGCATCTGCAAGCAGCAGGAAGAGCAGGTGAAACACACTGAGCCTAGTATGAGCATCTCAGACTTCAAAACCCGCCCCCAGCACTTTCTCCAACTATCTCCTCTGCTGATAAACAGCAATGTGGAAGTGTGAGCTGAATAAACCCTTCCCTCTCCAACTTGCTTCATGGTCATGGTGTTTGTGCAGGAATAGAAACCCTGACTAAGACAGGTCTCTTAAGAGAGAACAAGAAAATGCTGTCGGATGCTACTCGTTTATTTTGCTCCTGTGCAATTACATTTCTAGGAAGCACAGGTTCCCTGCATGTTTCTTTGAAGGGGAAAAAAATGAAACATTTGACCAGTACAAATGGGTAGGATAAACCAGTTGAAACTTCCCAACTCACCGCAAGCCTGGGTTCTCCCACCTGACTTGGGGACATGGCACAGTTCTCCAACATTCAAGACTCCGACAGATTAGAGGGATATTTTCGCTGTGACCAGCAGAGCAGCTGTTTACCAGGCTCTGTGTTTTCAAGTTTGATTAGAGAATTTGATTACTTCTGTCACCCGAGGCCACAGGAACTCAAGCAGGTCAGGAAGCAGGAGCTGATGCATAGCCTTGAAGGGATGTTACTTACTGGCTTGCTTCCCCTGGCTTACTCAACCTGCTTTCTTATGGAACCCAGGGATGGCACCACCCACAATGGGCTGAATCCCCCCCATCACTAGTTGAGAAAATGGCTTACAGCTGGATCTCATGGAGGCATTTCCTCAACTGAGGCTCCTTTCTCTGTGACAACTCCAGCTTGTGTCAAGTTGACACAAAACCAGCCAGTGCAGGGACCCTAGTGAGTCCATGATAGAAGGACTTAAAGATTTCTCATTGTTTATCTCTAGGGCTTAAGTTCATAATCCTTATGTTTCATAAATATGTCATCATCGTTAGAAAGCCCCAAAATGTACTGCTGGCCTTGAATATGGCTTTTAGCAATTTAGAGAGTTACATTAGGCCATATGATTTAAGAGCTAACATTTGGAGAGCATTAATCCTGTACCGCACTCTATGCTTATCATACATTAACTGACTTAATCCTCATTATGACTCTTTAGGATGGGGAGCGACCTCATCTACAGTTTCCAGAGGAAGAGCCTGAGTCACTTGGAGTGCCCTGCTAGCCGGCTTGGGACAGGATCTTCAGAGAAAAGGATGTCTCAGTCAACAGGCCAAAATATCCAAATCTGTCTCATCTAAGCTACGGGTGTCTGCAGGCAGGCCCTGTACAATATAATTCGGCGGAATTAAGTCATGGATTTCAAATGTAAAGAGAAGAAAGTGAGAGTGTGGCTAGTGTCCTGAGGATTCCCTGTCAGTCACCAGGGCCACAAGACCCTCCTTCACGTCAAGCTCACAAGCGTACACAACATGGCTTACCAGTCTAACAACTGCCTGCTCCTATTTAATGTTTAATCACTGTGTGACCTTTTAGGATCTTCTTTTCTTTCTTGAGACAGGATCTTACTCTAGGCTGCCCTGAAATTCACTTTACTGACTTCAAACTTGTAGCAATTCTCCTGCCTCCATCTAACTCCTGGGATTACAGGAGCACCACACCCAACTCAATTAATATGGAGCTGAGGTGGTCACAGTCCCTATAATTTGTTCCTTTCCCCCCTCATCTTTCAAGGTTTCATAGTGTCCTACTGTGATTGGGAGCTTAGACTTTGCCAGGTTTAGAGCTACTGAAAATAGGAACTATTCCTGTGAACTTCTTCAGAATATATTGCTCTCATACAGTTACTGCATGTATAGATATATTTATTTTATAGATTAGAAGGGTTCGTTGACAAATATTTATCGAGCTCTTAATATATATCAGGCCATATACTGAGCACTAGAGAGGATCTGACTGACCAGACAGGACCTCTGACCTCAAGAAACTTGCCAGTTTAGACTTTGAATTTTCGTACAAAATTACCAGCCCCCAAATTAATTTAAAAGGAATTCCTTTACACATACCTATTTTTTAATGTCTGGAATGTTTGCATTCTGTTTTATATGAATCATGTATGTATGCATATATGTATGTGAATTCTTTTTTTGAATGACTTATCTTTACCCAGGTTATCATCTATTGTAAAATTATTATCATATGTTGAGATTTTTTTACATATCTATCAAAGTTTACATATTTCCTTATGTTTCTGAGTTATACTTGATTTTTTAAAATTCCTTTTTTATTTGAGTTTATTAATCTTTTCCCTTTCTACTAACTGAATAAACATTTTCTCAATAGATCTGATAAACTATATTTTTGGGGGGTGGAGGTGAATTTCCCTACACACACACACACACACACACACACACACACACAAATGGTTTACAGACATAAATGCAAGTAAAACACCCATATGTATACATAAAACAGAAAGAAATGTAAAACGTAAAACAATTAAATGAATAAAAATATCTTAAAAACTGACTTCTTTATCGCATAACTTTTCATATAGTTAAAGCTACTTCTGGTTTCCTTTGCTCTCTTATTGAATACATTTCCATTATCTCTATACTGTTAATTTGGAAAAATATTTGGCTAGAATTATTCTGTTGGGCTGGTTGTTGTAGTGATTACCTTTTTTTTTTTTCAGGTTTCAAAATGTATTGTAACGTTTTCGGCAACAGGTTTAGACTTCCAGCCACACCACTCGCTGCTTACTAGTCTGCCCAATCACAAACTAACAGACTGACATACCATTAATACTGCATAAAAAAAATCAGGATTAGAAAAACTTTAATTCACCTAAACACTTAGTCTAAGACATCAAACTTGAGTATGGGATCCCAGAGTGCCCGCCCCTTTTGGTGGCACCGCCCAGCTTCGAGATCTAAACTCCAATTCCGCCCAGAGGAGGGACCGGCCGTCACCTAGGAGATGGGGCGGGGCGTGTCTCGCCGCAGAAGCTGCGCTTCCGGGGGTGGGGAGGAGTGAAGGCGCGGTGCTTGACGCGCGTCCAGAGACCAATCAGGAAGCGAGGCGCGCATTCAAATTGCTGCAGCCGCGGGAGCCAGCTCTGAGAAATCGTGAGTGCCCAGGGTCTTGGGAGAGGAAAGCGGCTCCGAGCTGAGGGCTCTGAGGTTGCTCGCCCAGCCAGCCAGCCGGTGGGTCGTGGTGCGCGGGCGGGTGGTGCTGCTCGGTCCCCTTCAGTCCGAGGGTCCCGGGCCAGGGGCGCGGGGCGCCGCTCCGTCCACCCGGAAGCCGAGGGCAGCGCTGCGGAGCGTGGAGCAGCGAGCTGGGAGGGGTCCAGGTACACTGTCACAGCCTGGCGAGACTGCCTCAGTCGCCAGGAGTCTCGGCCTGTGGTCCTGACCGACTTTTCTAGTACTCCTGCCAATTCTCTTGGAGATCTATCTGATGGCCGAAACTCTGCAAATAAAAATCCTGTTGATTCGTGCAAAGGGCGGATGGCTTTTAGTTTCTAAGACAAAAGATCTATTGTCCTTAATTTCACCTCAGAATGGGCGGGTTCTGTATTTTTTATTGAAGGTTTAACAGTAGATGCTTATACTCGGACTCCTTCCTACGATGCCTCTGATGTTCTTTGATTGTAACAATGCCGAGATAGTTTGAATCAGTGTCATTTTGTAAGGTAGACTCGATAATTCAGTTTTAAAGACTTGATTACGTCCATTTAAGGTGTATGATGAAGAATGGCTTTTGCACTGTTCTGTTTTAAATGATGCCCGGTAGATACTGTTGGCCTATATTCACCTATATGTGTGTAAACACATACCTGTCTAGCTTGTTGTATGATGGATAAAGGACAGATAATCTCCTTGTCTAACTTGAGGGGGGAGTGGGCGTCGATGACAGGCTCAGGCTGGCCTTGAAAGTTCCATTCTCCCACCAAAGCTTCCCTAAGGCTAGGATTACAGGCACAGACCATCACACCTGGCTATGTGTGCAGTGTAATGTCTGTGGTACTTACTTGAGAATAGGCTCCCTGGTGACATAGTGCTAATCTCCTTTGTTTTGGCATACACTGATAAGTATTCAGACTGATTAGATGCTGTGATGCCAAGCTGGGGGTATTTACAGTAGGCTGACATAAATCACTTCATTTGTCTTGACCTAAAGGTCACCTATAAGCTCCTCCTACACTATGGGATGAGAGGTCTTGTCTTTGAAGTCTGAAGTGTCTGTGGGGGCCCATAATGGAACCCCCAGTAGAGATATTTGTTGAGTAACAGGTGAAGTCCTTTGAGGGTGCAGGTAGGAAGCTGTGTGGAGGAGCAATGGGAAGTGGAGATTTAGTCTAATGCATCCTCTAAGAATTTACTTCTGTGGTAGAAAGACCGCCCTCTCTTTAACATTTATAGTAACCATTTTTTATTTTTCTTTCATAGTCGGTCAAATATTTATTTTTGGAAACTGAAAAGTACAAATTGTCCAGAGCTCCAGCAAGTGTCTGAAGCGCTTAAATTCTTCACGGCCTTGTTAAAATAACCTGCTGCCAAGATGTCAGTACACACTTCGCAGAGCAGACACAACATCGGTAGCCTGGAAGTTTCTTCTTCACAGAACATTTCAGCCTCAAGTGGCCTCATCCACAGCAGCCGACTGGAACTGCACTTGAAGTCAGATATGTCAGAGTGTGAAAATCATGATCCGTTGGTGAATGCTGGCGCTAAAACCATAGACATAAATAGCACTTATGTTATCTCTGCCTGTAAAAAAACGAGAGAGACACCTGTTCCCCCTGACCCCGGGAGACTGACCCTTCAGAGAAGGGCTACTTGGAACAAAGAATCGTCTTTACTTGGTAGTGAGTTGGGAGACACTACTCGAAGAACAGCAGACACAAGTCTTAGGTTACAACGTCGGCACGCTAGAGCAGATTTTGTGGAAAAGCCGGAGATACTGAGTCCTGTGGGAGGTAACACAGGAAGTAACTGTGCTTCACAGGAAGCCAGGGCAGAAGCAAAGCTTGTAAATAATGACACCCATGTCTTGTCTTGTGTAGTTTCTGTGAAAGACTCAAATGATACCGGGTTGACAACATCTAAAAACCCGTGTCCTCCCTTCAGTGCCTCTAATGAAAAGGTGACCGTTAAGAACCTAAACAGTAGAGCGCCTGTTGGTCCTCAGCATCACACTGAAGCTATGAGATCAGGACACTTGGTGCAACCAATTGAGAGCAAGCCAGATATCCAAGTGTCAAGAGGGGGAAACCCACACCATGGAAATGCTGGGAAGGACACTGGAAAACACATCAGTACATTCAGAAGCTCAGGAACAAGGACCCCGGTGAAATGTGTTCCAGAACACAGATGGACACCAAGGCATGACCTACCTCCACCTAAAAGCCCAGCTTTATCCACACTGAAAAACAGGATGGCGAGCCCTCGAGTTAAACCAAGGCCAAAAAGTTCTCTCCTTGCAAATAAAAGCTCACAAGAAAGTATGCTGCCTCCCGAAGAAAGAAGTACAGTTCAGAATACCTTTACAGAAACAGACCCCTTGAAAGTAGAGAACAGTCAAGTGACAGTAGCCGTGAGAGTAAGACCTTTCAGCAAAAGGTACGCTCGAGGCGTGTTAGCTCTCACATGTCCCATGTCATTATGTGTTTTTAAGACTCTGCGGTTAGAAAGCCAGTGCCTTTAAAGTCATTGGCATTTTCTCTTGGTACAGGGAATTGAACCCAAGGCCCCATGTGTGAGTACCATTGAGCCACATCTCCAGCCCACCAATATTCAGACTTAATTGTAGTTATACTGGTTATTTTTATAATAGGATAGAAAATTAAAATCATTATTTGTATCCGTGCTTTTAGAAACCGAGCCAGGCATGATTGTGCATACCTTTAATCCCAACATTTGGAAGGAGGGGGCAGGTGGATCTTTGAATTTGAAGCCAGCCTGGTTTACATAGCAAGTTCCTGGGCCTAATGTGGCCAGAGAAGGGGGAGGGGGTTTGCTGCTGAGCGAGTCATTTAATTCCCTAATGCAATCTCCTTTCCGATTTTTGATTTGTAGTGATGGGGACTGTTTCTCCCCTTTAAAAAGATCCAGGCTGGCTCGTAGCTTCCCCAGAGAATGTTCCAGAATGGCAGTCAGCAGCAGCATCACCTGCATTTGGTGCATGCGCTCATAGATGCAGAGGCATAGGATCCTTGATTTTGAAGGCATGGACTATTTCTTTAAAAGTGACTGCAGCTGGGACAGTCACAGATTATCAAGAAGACGTTAAAAAGTCAGCAGTGTGTGGACGCTGTGCCTTTGATCCCAGCAGTCACAGGCAGAACCCTAAATGTAAGACCAGCCAGGGCTACACAGAGAAACCCTATCTTGAAAATAAATAAATAAATAAATAAATAAATAAATAAATAAGGGCTGGAGAGATGGCTCAGTGGTTAAGAGCACTGACTGCTCTTCCAGAGGCCCTGAGTTCAGTTCCCAGCAACCACATGGTGGCTACAACCGTCTGTAATGGGACCTGATGCCCTCTTCTGGTGTGTCAGGAGAGGGTGATGGTGTGCCCACATACATAGAATTACTTTTAAGTGTTTTAAGGATAAGTAGTTGTTATTGTGACATGCATCTGAGTAGCCTAGATGGTGAGCACTACTTCAGTGAGGGATAAGTCAATAAGTTCTATAAAAGTCTCTCTCTCTCTCTAGCAAAAATAAGGTGGGAAAAATAATTAGGGAAAGGGATGCTGGTGAGCTTGTCCTGAGAGTCAAACAGTCAAACTAACAAAAGCTTAAACAGCCATGAAGGAGAGAGGCATGGAGAGAGGAGGGGAGGAGCAAAGCCCAGGGTGGGTGACCACAACTCAAAGACCCAGGGAAGTAAGGCCCGTGGAAGGGCCTGGCTCCAGACTCCTGGGAGCCCTGAAGGATGGGGCTGGGCTGAGATGGGACTGCACTCACCTGGTAGATGACACAGACGGGTTGGAGACTAAGTCACATTTTAAAGCAGATTCTCAGGCAAGAGGCTGACAGCTGGGCCAGCAGTGGTGTTTTTTCTGATGCGTAAGTGACTAGTGGGAGGAAGGGTGCAAATGACAGGAGGCTTCAAGCAAGGGAACCCCATGCAAGGAAAGACCCCTGAACTAACAGTGACAGCCAGCATCCAGCGGACACTCCCGTATCTTTTCAGGTCCATTAAGACTCTGTTTATATTTTATGCCAGCGGAATATAGATTTTTTTTTTAATCCCCACGCTATTTTGTAATTTAAAGAAATGACATTAACTGAAACAGAGATCATAATAGGATGGGGAATATTAAACATTTTTTTTTATAAAAGTTTAAAAATGGGTTTTCTGTGTACAAGGTATTTGGAATATTGTTTTCCCTTTGAGTAGTACATTTTGGTTCCTTCATTTTCTACATAAAGCTAAGGAATTTGTCCCAAAGGCATGAAGACCTTAAGCTTCGCAGGTATTGTGTGGAGCCCGACTTTATTCTTTTCACAGAGAGAAGACTGAGAAAGCATCCCAGGTCGTCTTCATGAACGGGGAAGAAATAACCGTGGAACATCCCGATATGAAACAAGTTTACTCTTTTATTTACGATGTTTCTTTTTGGTCCTTTGATGAATGTCACCCTGGCTATGCGAGCCAGACAGCTGTGTATGAGACACTGGCAGCACCTCTCCTAGACAGAGCTTTTGAAGGCTACAATACCTGTCTCTTTGCTTATGGACAGACTGGATCTGGGAAGTCCTATACGTAAGTAATATTGATCATATATGTTTACGTTTCCTTCTGTCAGGAACATCATGGCTGTGGAAAGAATATAGCTTTTTTTTTTTATTGAAATTAAAAAAGGATATTGTGTGTGTGCTGTCATGTTTGTGCATGGGTACACGTGCCTGTTTGTGGAGGGCCGAGGACAGCTTTGTGAAGTTGGGTTTTTCATTCTGCCTTTAAGTTCTGGGAATTGACCTTGGGTCACCAGGCTTACCTGCCTTTACCTGATGAACCATTTTGCCTTCCCAAGATTATGGTTTTGATATCATGCAGATTTGGGCTCAGGACTCATCTTTTATTCTAGACCAGATCTAGATATAGGCACACACTGATTCTCTAGGCTTTAGTTTACACATGAGGTAATTCACCTTGTAAATGTCTTTGTTTCGCTATAACTTCTGTCTGTCTGTCTGTCTGTCTATCTATCTATCTATCTATCTATCTATCTATCTATCTATCTATCTATCTGAGACAAGGTTTCTCTGTGTAGCCCTGGCTGTCCTGGACTTGCTTTATAGACCAGGCTGGCCTCAAATTCACAGAGATCTGCCTACCTCTGCCTCCTGAGTGCTGGGATTTAAAGTGTGAGCCACCCACGATCAGCTGATTTTATTTTTTATGTGTATGAGTGTTTTTCCTGCACGTACGTCTGTGTACCATGAGGAGGTCAGAAGAAGATGTCAGATTCCCTGGAACTGCGGTTACAGATGGTTGTGATCACCATGTAGGTGACAGGAGCTGAATCCAGGTCCTCTGGAAGGGCAGCAAGTGCTCTTAACCACAGAACCAATTCTCTAGCCCTAACTTGTATTTCTTTTGTAAACTAGTCCAAAGAAGAAGAAGAAGAAGAAGATGATGATGATGATGATGATGATGATGATGTGTGTATATGTGTGTGTGTGTGTGTGTGTGTGTATACACTAAGAGAATTGATAGTAAGACATCTTGGGTAGAGGGGCTGGAGAGATGGTTCAGTGGTTAAGAGCACTGACTGCTCTCCCAGAGGTCCTGAGTTCAAATCCCAGCAACCACATGGTGGCTCACAACCATCTGTAATGGGATCTGATGCTCTTTTCTGGTGAGTCTGAAGACAGCGACAGTGTACTCATATATATAAAATAAATGAATCTTTTTTTAAAAAAAGGTATCTTGGTCTTTCTCATGTTTCACAGATCAAGACACCTTGATCTTTCTTGTATTAACCAGTATAAGCAACTGTGAAATTACTGGCTAAACACTAAATGACTAGACATTTTGGTCATAAAAAAAGTACCTGGTTGTATTTTGCTGAAGTGGGGTATTTTTAAAGATATTTTAATGTGGACTTTAAGCAGGAGGGTTTGAAGAAAGGTGCTCATACCTCTCACAGTAACCTTTCCACTGCACTTCTGACATCCCCATTTTAAGGCCTGAGTGGACGTTTAGTGGGGTTCAGTATCACATGGGAGGTCAGAGGACTAACTCAGAAACATAAAACCTGTGTAGTGGTTCACACCTGTCATCTCAGAACATGGGAGAAAGGCAGGAGAGCCAAGTTCAAGACCTGCCTGGGCTGTAGCCTAATGGTAGAACACTTGCTTAGATAGAATATGTGAGACTCCAGGTTCATTCCCTAGCCCTGCTCCCATTCCCCAAACCCCCCCTAAAAAAGGGAGTTGAGGCCCACTGTGAGGATATGTGAGACTCTGGCTTGAAGAAGTAAGGCCTCAAAGAGGCAGGTTTGGTTCCCGAGCCTAGAGTCATAGATATCAGCAATGGATCTCGATTTCTGTGTTCTCTATTCCCTTCCCAGACCTTTCTTCCTCAATGAAAATTTTTAAGATTCCTAAACTAATCAGTGTTGCTTCCTTCTTGTTCACGATGTATTTCTAGGATGATGGGGCTTAATGAAGAACCAGGCATAATTCCAAGATTTTGTGAAGATCTCTTTGCTCAAATAGCCAAAAAACAAACCTCAGAGGTATGTTCAAATTTAAATCAGTCATGATCACCCAGACCCATGGCAAGGTCTAAAAGATGGCGTTCTCGTTTCCAGATCACGCGTCTTTGGTGTGGGGGGAGAGGGAGCGGGAAGGAGGTTCCACGTTCAGGAGCAACTCTGCCTGGGGGTGGGGGGTGGTAGAGCCCACCTTATGCTGCTGCGTTCTGGTCTGTAGCTTAGGCTGCCCTTGAATTCTCAGTTCTTCTGCCCTGGCCTCCACCATCGTGCCTGGTTCCTTTGTTTCTCTCCTTTGGTGCTGTGGAGCAGCCTACAAATGCCCGTGTATGTATGTATCTCAGTGGTCAAGTAGATGCACAGACTAAACACAGCTAAACAGGACCCCACAAAACAGGACAGTGAGGCCAGAGTAGGAACCCTGACTCCACTTTAAAAGCCACGCCTTTCTAGCCATGCCACTGGGGAAATGAGGCAATTCAAGCCAGACTAGCTGGGAACTTAATTATCCTGCTTAAAATAGTCTTAAGTTCTTCTGTGTGAGTTTGAGGCATATCTGTTCCTGCCTCCGACTATCCCAGGAACCGCCTCTCTACCGGAACTTCCGCCTCCTATTTCCTGCCTCAGCTGATAGACTATCAGCTTTTTATTGACAAGTGGTGTTTCCATACAACACATAAGATTCTCTCTATACCATGCACCTCTTTTTTTTTTTTTTTTTGCTATCTGGAACTTTCTCTGTAGAGCAGGCTACCTCAAAGAGGTCCACCTGCCTCTGCCCCCTTAACGCCATGATGAAAGGCATGAGCCACCACGCCTGACTGCATTTTTAGCTTTTTGAGAAGCCTCCACACTGATTCCCACAGTGGCTCCCTCCGCCAATCCTCACTTACTCCTACCAACAGTAAGGTCCCGTTTCTCAGCCTTGCCAGCGCTTGTCTTTGGAAGATGAAATCTCAGATTTGTGTTTTACATTTCCTTGACGTCTAATTGTACATAACACTTAGGAGAAAAAAGCGTTTGTGTCCTTTTTCTTGAGAACTGTCTGGTCAGTTCTGTAGAGTTTTTTTTGTTTGTTTGTTTGTTTGTTTTTTGTTTTTTTTTAAAGTCAGGTTGTTCACTTTCTTTCTTTTTAAAGATTTATTTGTTATATGTAAGTACATTGTAGCTGTCTTCACACACACCAGAAGAGGGCATCAGATCCCATTACAGATGGTTCTGAGCCACCGTGGTTGCTGGAATTTGAACTCAGGACCTCTGGGAGAGCAGTCAGTACTCTTAACCACTGAGCCATCTCTCCAGCCCTGTTCACTTTCTTGGATTAGTTCTTTTAAGCTCCATATATGTTCTGTACACGAATCTTCTGTCAGATGTATAGCTGGCAAGGTTTTCTCCCATTTCCTCAACAATTCATTATCTATTGGAAAGTGTCTCTACATGGGTGAGGCCTCGTACTTCATTTCTTTACATCCTTAGCAATATGCTGAAGCCAAACACATGGTAGGTAAGTACTTCAAATACTTACAGGCTTGAATTGAACTTTATCTAGAAGTTAACTTGGTAGAACTTTATCTAGAAGAAAACTTGTTTTATGGAGAGAAAATTTATAGAACATTAACCGTTTTAAAGTGAACAGTTTAGTGGTACAATTTTTAAAATTATTTATTGTGGGGCAGATGTGGCACAGTGTGCTGGGGTCAGAAGGCAGCAGCGGGAATCTGTTCTTAGTTGTACCATGTGGGTCCCTAAGATCAAACTCAGGTCATCAGGCTTAGCAGTGATGGCCTTACCTGCTGACCCTCCTCCCCGGTCCATGTGGCAGACTCCTTTTTGTTGTTATTGTTGTTGTTTTTGTTTTTGTTTTTGTTTTTTGTTTTCTGAGCTGGGGTTTCACTGTGCAGCCCTGGCTGTCCAGGAACTTGCTTTGTAGATCCACCTGCCTCTGCCTCCTGGGATTAAAGGCATGTGTCGCCACTGTCCAGCTTCAGGTGGTAAATTCTTTTAATCTATGTAGTTCCCCAAAGAAGGCTTTGAACATAATACATTTTCATGTCTCATCATTACTTCTTCCAAACTCGGGCAGTTACTAATCTGCTTATGTGTCTGATTTTGTTTGCTTTGAAATTGTCACATAAATCGAATCACGCAATGTGTAACTTATGTGTCTGGCTTCTTTCACTTGGTGGTGTTTGTCGGAGGTACATCTCGCCTGCCCAGTTTACTGCTGTTTATAGCCGCCCTTATTGTGGTTTTGATTGGCATCTCCCTGCTGACAGGTGATGTTGATCTGTGCTTCTCTACCAGTTGTGTTTCTCAGAGAAATGTCTGTCCAAGCTCTTTGCATGATTTTTAATTATATTTTTGGTGTTGGCAGTAAGAGTCCTTCATGGATTCTGGATCTGTATCCATGTTAGGCATATGATTTGCAAAGATGCAAGGACTCTTAAAGTAAACCGGATACTTTGTTCCCTTCCAGGTCAGCTACCATCTTGAAATGAGCTTCTTTGAAGTTTATAATGAAAAAATTCATGATCTTCTCGTTTGTAAAGGGGGAAATGGACAGAGAAAGCAACCAGTAAGATTTTAACTAATTTCCCCTATGTTTGTTTATTTGTTTATGGGCAAGGGTGGCTCATGCATGGGGAAGTCTGGACAACTCAGCTGGAATTAGGTGGCTCTCAGGGTTTGAACTCAGGTCATCAGACTTGCTGGCAAGTGCCCTTACCCGCTGAGTGAGCCATCTCTCCTGTCCTTAAATAATTTTTAAAAGTATGTGTGTGTGTGTGTGTGTGTGTGTGTGTGTCCTGGCTGTGGCTGTGGGTTCATAGAGACAGGGGGATTGGTTCATGGAGACTATTCTCTCCTTCCAGTGTGGATTTTTGTCGTCAGACTGGGGGTTGTTGTCACTTTTACCTCTGGGCCATCTGCCCTTATTTATCATTTGTTTTTATTTCTATGTATGTAATTGCATACATTTGTGAGTTCCCTTGAGAACATGGCTTCAGTTTTTACAAAAATACTTTCATGTGATAACAAATCCTTTGAGTCTCCAATTTAACTGCATTATTTAGAAGAATCTGAACATCACGAGTGAAAATTAAATTAGTTGTGATTTAGCTTATGTTTAAATTTTTATCAAATGGCAGGGCATAGTAGTGCACATCTTTTATCCCACTTAGGAGGCAGAGGCAGATAGATCTCTGCACTCAAGGCTAACCTGATCTACAGAGCGAGTTCCAGGACAGCCAGGACAAAGAAACCCTGCCACAAATACAACCAATATATATATATATATATTGGCCCCATGATTTATAAAGACTATGTGAGTCAAATATGGAATTTCTAATTGGCCAAAAAATAGATGTTTTAAAACCAGTGTTCTTATAGAGTATACATTGACGTCTTAAAATGCATGTGAGGGGGCCCACATGCATGTGTGTCTACCCGTATGTGGAAGCCAAAACACAGCTTCAAAAGTCATCAGAATATTGTCTACCCCTTGAGGCAGGCTGTCTCATTGGCCTTGAGCTCACCAGCTCGGCTAGACTGGCTTAGTCAGCAGGCCTCAGTGAGTCTCCTGCCTTCACGTCCCCAGCCTGGGGTTGAACCCGGGTCTTCCTACGTCCAGGGCTATTGCTCCAGCATCTACTTATCTGATGCTTTGTCAGCCATCTATGAAAAAGATTTTCAGTTTAAAAGAAAGTAAAGCAAAACTGCAAAAATTTCTTTAATTTTATAAAGAAATGAAAGTCTAAAATTTCTCTTCTAAATCTAAAACTGCTCTTCCAGAGGTCCTCTGTTCAAATCCCAGCAACCACATGGTGGCTCACAACCATCTGTTATGGGATCTGATGCCCTCTTCTGGTGTGTCTGGTGTATCTGAAAACAGCTACAGTGTACTCATATAAATATAATAATAAATAAATCTTTTTTTTAAAAAGTTCCCAAGTTTGCCATTGGTGACACTGAGAAACTTAAAATCACATTTTCTTCAATGATTTCTATAAAATTTAAAATTTTGGATAAAGCTTTGTTTTTCGAGACAGGGTTTCTCTGTGTAACCCTGGCTGTCCTGGAACTCACTGTGTAGACCAGGCTGGCTCAAACTCAGAGATCTGCCTGCCTCTGCTTCCTCAGTGCTGGGATTACGAGTGTGTGTCACCATAGCTCCATATAGGTGAATATTTTAACCTCTGAAGGTTACAATGAATTTATTTTAGAGAGACTTAAAAGCATGTGTAATAGCTACTGTAGAATTTAACTTAAGAATAAAAAGACATGTATAGTCTGTTTGTACATTATGCAACTAAAGTATTTCTGGTGGGGATGTTTCTTAGTGTTTTACACATTTTGTGAGAACCTTTATTTCTTTCTGGATAGAGTAAAGATAAATATCTCAAACTTGATATTTATATTTAATTTAATATATATATATTAAAACAGATTCAGAATTGTATTTTCTACTAAATATTTGTCACGTTCTTTAAGATATTATGTTTCCCCCCAGCTTCGAGTGAGGGAGCATCCTGTTTCCGGACCGTATGTTGAAAGTCTGTCAATGTAAGTGTCGCTCAGCCAGCATGAGGGAGAGCAGCAGTCAGAGAAAGTGTGCTCGCCCGTGGTCCTTACCACGCTGCGTTCATATCTCAGCGCCGAAACCCGTGTCCGCGCACTTCCCTCCTCTTGGTCCAAACAAGCTCTTTCTTCTTGTATTGTCGATATCGTTCAAAATGTCTTCGAAGTCTCTGATGCCGGCTATTGACTAATCTGACTGTAAATGCCGGTTTCCTTCTTACTCTCCTCTTTCCCCCGTCAGCTTAGAGTCTTTACAACTCACCTTTACTCCTGTTACTATAAGAGGGTAAGAGTTTCGCACCTGCCAGGAGTCACCGTCTTTCTGCGTTCTAGCGCTTTTCATTAGGAAAAAGGGAAATGGCTTAATATAAATTCAGCTCTGTTTAATAATATGCCTATTGTACATGTATGTAAGAGTTGATATGTTATGCCGTAGGAGATTATAATGTTAAGATTCCAAGTTTTTTAGTAGGGAAAAAAGTTATAATTTCTAGTAAAACGGAAATGGCTTAGGGGGAGTTAATGGGATAATGCTAGTGAATTAGTTCATTATCCTATTCAGAGGTAGTTATTAAAAGATCATTAATCTATTGAACAAGAATAAAATTGTTAGTAAAATTGTTTTTGTCTTTTTACTTCTTAAAAACAGGAATGTTGTCAGTTCATACTCTGATATTCAGGTAAGTTGGGTTATCTTTTATCTTGTTTTAACTAGATGGGACACATGATAAGGATTTCTGAGACTCTTTCTCCTTAACTATTGGTGTGAGTAAAGAGAAAATCTTGTGAACTGCATGTGCATGTTAAGTTTTAACCAAACTAGGTGATTTTCTCACTAAAATTCAGAACATGCTGTCACTTTAGAAGAATAGAAAAAGATTGTGTTTGTGTGCATGAGTGTGTGTGTGCGCATGTGTGCGCGCCACCACTACCTGGCTCATTTCCTAGAGCACGTCTCTGTG
Organism: Micromys minutus; assembly: GCF_963924665.1. Taxonomy (NCBI): domain Eukaryota; kingdom Metazoa; phylum Chordata; class Mammalia; order Rodentia; family Muridae; genus Micromys; species Micromys minutus. Next base: position 27,497,014 of record NC_137975.1, read on the forward strand.
AGAGAAACAAATAGAACAAAAATCAAAAGAGGCAGTGACCATGAAAATTGTTAGAAAGATAATTTCTTTTTATAAATTAAGTAAGTATGTGTGTAAATGTAAAAGTGGAAATCAACTGCACTTTCTTTTTTGTTACTTAATCATTTTGAGTAAGTCTCTGGCCTACTTCTTTCTTACTAGAGCTGGCTGGAACTGGGAAATAAGCAGAGGGCCACTGCGGCCACCGGCATGAACGACAAAAGCTCCCGCTCTCATTCCGTTTTCACCCTGGTGATGACGCAGACCAAGGTATTTCTTTTATTGTAACTCAATTTCACGTTTTAATGAAAATATGATTATATTATTCACCTCTTTCCTTCCTCCAGTTTCTCCAATGATCTTCCCTTCCTCCTCAAATGTATGACCTCTTTTAATTATTACACACACACACACACACACACACACACACACACCATACTCAATGTGTTCGTATGTATGTGATCTCGGGGCTGCCCACCTGGCATTGGATAGCCACTTATGGGTCTTATCCCTGAGGAACACTAATTCTGCCCCTCTCAGTTGCCTGCGGTCTACCAGTGGAGTCCCATGAGGTTTTCTTCCCCTTTCTAGATTAGCATGTCTCTTGGTCTTGTCCCTGCTCTGGTCTTGTTTTAGGCAACTGTACCACTGAGATACCCTCAGTGAGGCTGTCCTGGCATTTTTAGGAGTCAAAATCTCACAGCAGGTCTCCTGGTCCTTCCTGGTCCTCTGACTCTTACAGCCTTTCCGCCTCCTCTCCCTAGATGTTCCCGCGGCCTTAAGTGCAGGAGCGCATCATACACATACCTATTGGGGCCGGCATCCTGTGAACAGTTAGTTGCCTCTGTTTCCTGCGAGGGTCTCTCATCAAAGAGAAGCTTCTTTGATGAAGAATGAGAGCCACACTTAGTGCCTATAAGGATATGTACTTAAGACACAGCTAGGAATTAATGAAGCGCCAGTAGTAGTTTCTCCTTTAAGATCCATGCCCTCATGAGCTCCGGGTAATTGGCCAGGTTTACAAGGCATGGTTCTCTTCTATTAAGGGGGGGTTTCTTATACAGATGTTGGTCACCACCAAAATCGGAGTGCTAATATTGCACCTGAGTGGCGTCTTGCCTGCTGGTGACCGTTGTGGTTCATAGGCACCATGGCGGAGTAGGACTAGTTGTGGCTTTGCCTATCCTGGCAGCTTCAGGTCAGTTCTGGTTAGGATCCTAGTCCAGCGTCTGTTGGTGGTGGTGGTGACTTTCAGAGACAAGAGTGAATGCGTCTGTCCTGCGTTTGTCTTATTTACGTCTGTAAATCTGAAAGTAGACATAGATAAAAATCTTTCAGTTGGTTAAAATCATAATCCGATTTCACAAAACTTTTAACAATCATATGCCATAGAAATTCTTTGTAGAGTTAATTTTTAAAGTTTTATTCTACTATTATTATTGGATTTTCTCTGCCATGAGACATTTATATTGATTTAAAATGTTTTGCTACTAGACAGCTGAGATGATCGACTTTTCCCCTTTCATAGCTGTCTGTTTGAGATAACTAAGTCATTAAGACTTTTGCTTCTAACCACTATGGAATCAGTCTGGCGGTTCCTCAGAAAATTGGACATAGTCCTACCTGAAGACCCAGTTATTCCACTTCTGGGCATATACCCCAGAGACGCTCCAACATACAACAAAGACACATGCACCACAATGGTCATAGCAGCTCTATTTATAATAGCCAGAAGCTGGAAAGAACCCAGATGTCCTTCAGTATATGAATGGATACAAAAACTGTGGTACATTTACACAATGGAGTACTACTCAGCAATCAGAAACAATGACCTTATGAAATTCTTAAGAAAATGGATGGAGCTAGAGAATATCATCCTGAGTGAGGTAACCCAGTCACAAAAGAACAGACATAATATGCAGTCACTGATAATTGGATACTAGCGCCAGAAAGCTCTGAACACCCCAGAAACACCTCACAGACTATAAGAAGTTCAAGAAAAACAAAGGCCAAAAAAGAAAAAAGAAGAAAAATTATTATGCTTAATCTTTACACACCAAGAAAACTTTGACTATTTCCAGGTTACATCCTGTTTTACATGTACTTTATGCTCATTGTAACTAGTAAGATTTTAATGCACACTATCAAACCTTTAAAAAAAATCAAGTACTGACAAAAATGTATTCATATACTTTTATGCAAAAATGCTTTTAAAATCTGTACATTTATCTTTGTTTTTTTAAAATAAAGTTGTTCAATTAAAAAAAAAAGAAACTTAACCTAAAAAAAAAGACTTTAGCTTCTTTGAAGTTTTTTTTTTTATATTTGTCAAGCTCTAAACACTGTTCAGTGTGTTGTTTTTAAGTACACCTCATGGATACATATGTATCTACACAGTAAGAGGTAGTTTTAAAAAATAAATAATTTAAATAATTTGGGGGCTGGAGAGATGGCTCAGCGGTTAAGAGCACCAACTGCTCTTCCAGAGGTCATGAGTTTAAATCCCAGCAACCACACGGTGGCTCACAACCATCTGTAATGAGATCCGATGCCCTCTTCTGGTGTGTGTAAGACACTGATAGTGGACTTACATGTAATAAATAACTAACTATCTTCCTGTGATGCGGCTGTAGACAGAGTTTGTAGAGGGGGAGGAACATGACCACAGGATCACAAGCCGCATAAACCTAATCGACTTGGCCGGCAGTGAGCGCTGCTCTACAGCCCGTTCGAGTGGGGAGCGACTGAAGGTAAGAAGGGCGCTGGGCACTTCTCTCCGCCCCTGTCTGTTGTGTGCTGGGGTCTCGCTGTGTCACTGAAGTGTCCATAAGCTTAGCTCAGGTGACCCTCCTGCCTCAGTCCCCATAGTAGCGGGGACCACAGGTGTACCCCAGAGTTCCCCTCCCTTTTCTCATAATGAAACTCACTTTGAGGACATGACTTTTAAGGAAGTGCAAATTGAATATACTTAACAACAGAAAAAGCATCTTTACCTTGAGTTTATAGATTGCTGTGGTTTACATACTGCGCTGGGATTAGGTTTCAAAGAAAACTAATGTGGAGCCATAAAAATGTCGATAGTTTGTGGAGGATATTATTTACTCATTAACTGTATGGGGGGAAAGTCATATTTTGTGAAGTAAATGTGTTGCTGAGAAGTTAAGAAAAATAATCATTTTTGAATCTCATGCACAGGAAGGTGTGAGCATTAACAAGTCCTTGCTAACTTTGGGGAAGGTCATATCTGCACTCTCTGAGCAAGCAAACGGAAAGAGGGTTTTTATTCCCTATCGGGAGTCCACTCTCACATGGCAAGTATGAGTAATTACATTTGGTTTTGGTTTCATTGTATGTTTGTGGTGTATGCATGTTTGTGCACATACATGTACAGGTGTGTTTGCCTGTGTGTATACATGTAGAAGTCAGGGGTCGAATTCAGGAGCCGCCTTCTAACCTTTCTCCACCTGATGTTTTGAAACAAGATCTCTCACTGAATCTGGAGCTCAATGTTGTGGTTTGAATGTCTGGCTGGTCTTTGGGACCCACCTAATCCCTCAGCACTGGGGGCCTAGGTTGTGTCTTAGTTACTGTTCCATCGCTGTGACAAGACACTCCGAATGGAAAGCTTGTTAGTGTGTCACCAAAGGTTTGCTCTGTGTGTAAAGTGGATCGAATACTTCGGTTTGCCTAGCATGTAGCAGCTTGCACAGAGTCCTCCATGTTTTTATAGTGAGTGTACATTTACTTCTGCCTTCGATGTTCAGCTTCTAATAAACACAAATGTAGACAGTCCACAGCCTCCAATAGTTTTACTTGAAAATGTTCTGCTTCACGATGGTGTGAGAGATGATAAGCATTCAGGGGAAAAAAATGACTCCTTGTTTTCAGGGCATGTGTGTGCACGTTTCAGTGTGAATGTTTGTGTGTGCATGCTACAGTGTGCATGTTTGTATGTGTGCATGTTGCAGTGTGCATGTTACAGTGTGCATGTTACAGTGTGCATGTTTGTATGTGTGCATGTTGCAGTGTGCTTGATTGTGTGCATGTTTGTGTGTGAATATTGCAATGTACATGCAGAGGTTTCACATAGCACATTAGCTCACATGGAGTGATTTCCTCTAATTATCTCACATGGAGAGATTTCCACTAACCCCACCCATTTCTGTGCATATTTCATAATTTCATTTTTCTCATCAGCTGACTAATCTGTTGTGTGAATGCACCACATTGTCATTATCGATTCTTCTGTCGGTGGCATCTAGGCTGTTTCCAGTTTCTGGCTACTGTGACCAGAGCAGCCGTGGAGAGAGTGAGCAAGCTTGTCTGCAGCACAATGCTGAGTCCTTTGACTCCAAGAGCAGTGTAGCGGGGTCTCGAGGGAAATCTACTTCCAGCTTCCTAAGGAACTGCCACACTGATTTTCACAGTGGCTGTGCAGATCCCCATCCCCACCAGCCCTATTCAGAATGGCCAGGAGCTGGAAACAGCCTAGTTGTCCTAGCCATTCTGACCGCAGTAATATGACATCTCCAAGCAGTTTTTCATTTCATTTCCCTGATGGCCAAGGATGTGGAACATTTCTTTAAGTGTTTCTCAGCCATTCGTGGTTTATCTTTCAAGAACTCCTTTTTCAGTTGGGTAATTTGTTTTCCTGACATTGAGGGTTTGTTTCAGTTCTTTATATATTTTGGATGTTAGCCCTCTATCAGGTGTGTAGTCAATGAAAAATCTTTCCCCATTCTGTTGACTGGTGTTTTCTAGACAGTTACAGCTACCAGGTGGTTATAGGCCAAAAGTCTAACTGTTACTGTTGTTCTCTTTCCCTTCAAGGCTATTAAAAGAAAGCCTGGGTGGAAATTCGAAAACAGCAATGATCGCTACCATCAGCCCCGCTGCCAGCAACATAGAGGAGACACTGAGCACGCTTAGATACGCCACCCAAGCCCGCCTGATCGTCAACGTCGCCAAAGTCAATGAGGACGTGAACGCAAAGCTAATCAGAGGTGACTGTTGTCTCAAATTATATTATTCATTATACACGCAAATGTGTGTGCGCACTGAATATGTGTTCAAATGTATGTGTGTTTGCATGCTGTATCGTGCACGCCCAAGATTGTTAGGAGTCTCCCTAGATTGTAGTCCGTCTTTTTTCACTGAGGCAATTTCTTTCAATTAACCTCAAGCTCCCCAATATGTTTAAGCTAGCCAGCCTCTGGGGAGTCCCTTGTGTCTGCCTTGCAAGTAGTGGGTTACAGACAGACTGCTCTGCCCACCCAGCGGTTACATAGGTATCGCTTGCAATCTCAAGAGCGTACAACAAGCCCCCCAACCCACCCGCCCCCATTTTCTTGATGATAAAATATTCCACAGTTTAGGTTTCATTTATGAATTCTAATTTTAATGTTGATAATTTAAGGAAAACTATTTTTCCATGTCTGTTTGCTAACATAGCCTAGCTTCAAACCTGACAGTGATGGAGGAAGGTAAATCTACAGTGAGAGGGAGAGGAAGTGAGAGGGGGTCAGGAAAGGGTTGGAGAAGAGTGTGGCTAAGGGAAGAGCAAATGGGAATCTTCTCCACACTTAGCCATTCATCTCACATCTTTTTACAAATCTTCAGAGTTGAAGGCAGAAATTGAAAAGTTAAGAGCCGCCCAGAGAAACAACCAGAACATTGACCCTGAACGGTACAGACTCTGTCGGCAAGAGATAACCTCCTTAAGGATGAGGCTGCACCAGCAGGAGAGAGACATGGCAGAGATACAAAGGTGAGGCCCGCAGAGCCGCACCCCGGAGGGCACTGCTCCGGGACTGGGGGGGCCGGGAGAGAATCGGATTCTTTCTCACCACCTCGGTTAGAATCGAGCTGCTTGTTACCGGTTGTCAGATGGTAACTGGTTGTCGGTATTCTGCAAGCTTCTCTGGTGGTCTCTTAATTTCAGTCTTCCACAAATGGATTTTTAACTTCAATGTTTTCTTTTTCTGGAAAGAGTATGGAAGGAAAAGTTTGAACAAGCTGAAAAAAGAAAACTTCAAGAGACAAAGGAGTTGCAGGTATCATTTCAGTTCTTTAAGCTGACTCAAAATAGAAAAAGTGCACCTGTCAATTTCATTTTCCATCTTTTTTAAAAATTAGTTTATTATATATAAGTACACTGTAGCTGTCTTCAGACACTAGAAGAGGGCATCAGATCTCATTACAGATGGTTGTGAGCCACCATGTGGTTGCTGGGATTTGAACTCAGGACCTCTGGAAGAGCAGTCAGTGCTCCTAAGGTTGAGCCATCTCTCCAGCCCTTCATTTTCCATCTTTATTTTCTAGTAATTCTGTAGAAAGAGACCAAGAGCTCAGGAGTGTCATGGTGACAGGCATAGAGAAACCACAAAGAAGGGCTTTTGAGCTGTGTGTGCACACATGCGTGCATGTCTCTGTCTGTGTGTGTACATGTGTGTACATGCACATACATGTGTGCCTGGGTATACTGTTTATGCATGTGTACATGTGCACATGTGTGTGTGCATGCATGTGTGTAGGCTCATGAGCATATACATGTGTGCATGTGAGTGTTTGTACATGTGAGGGCTTGAGCATGCTTGGGATTAAAACCAGGGTGCTTCACATGCATGTACTCTACTAATGAACTTTAATCTCGATGAAGTTATATGCAATGAAACTCTATAAAGTGATCCTAATATTTGACATAGACCCTTCTGTGATTGTTTGTCCTGGTCATGGTGTCTGTTCACAGCAATAAAACCCTAACTAAGACAGAAGTTGGTACCAGGATTTGGGTATTGCTGTGGTAGGTCTGACCATGCTTTTGATTAGAAGAATGTGGATTTGGGGACTTTGGATTTGGAAAGCTGTGGAAGGCTTTAAATGGGGCTTAATGGGCTATCCTAGTAAGAATATGGAAGACTTTGTTACTGAGAGTGATTTGAAATGTGCTGACTTGGATCAAGCGGTTTCAGTGGAGAATTTCAGTATGTGGCCAAGAGACTGTTTTTGTAGTATTTTGGTGAGGAACATGGCTGCTTTTTGTCCTTGTCTGAAGAGTCTGCCTGAGTTTAAGATGAAGAGATTTAGATTAATTGCTTTGAAAAAGGAAGTCTCAAAACAGCCTGGTGTAAATTCTGTCATGTGGTTACTAAAGTTCACCCTTATGAAGAGCATTTTAATGAAAAGGAGCAAGTTGAGAAAGGAAAAATACAAAATATATGGTTCGAGTATTAAAGGGACACCAGGAAGTGAAATGGAGCTAAATCCTGTGTTCAAGAATTTTAAATTGAATTGAGGAAGTAAGGACTTTGGTTCAAGACCCCACCCAGCTAAATGAACTCTAGGAAATTTAGTACAAACTTTAATCCCAGGAGTCAAAGACAAGCAGATCTCTGAGTTCAAGACCAGCCTAGAACAGAGCAAGTTCTAGGCGAAGAAAAGCTTAAATACAGGTGTGGTGGTCCACACCTTTAATCCCAGAAGACTGGCATATGGATCTCTAAATTCAAAGTCAATTTACAGAGAAAGATCCAGGACAGCCAAGCTTAGGTAGTGAAGGAGTTAGAAATGAGGAATCTAGTGGTAATGTAATAGAACAAGGGGCCATGTTCCAGCTCCTGCAAGCAGCAGAACTCAGCAGCTTCGGCCATGTGGCTCTGGCCTTATATTTAAGAGGAGAAGGAAATCACTGGGACAATTGATGCTGGTTAACTGGAGGTAAGAAATTAGTGGTGATTAAGAAGACACCAGTATCACTGAGGTGAAATCTTCTGGGAAGTGTTTTCTGAGAGGAGAAAAAACTGTGTTCCAGAGATAGCCAAGGTTGTACCTCATGCTGCAGCTGTACTTGGTAATGTGTAAGGATCACCCATGTGGTACTGGCTTTGAAGGCATGAAGGCGTCATGAAGAACAGATGAGGCTTGGGACTGTGAGAGGCCATGGAAGGCCATTGGTGAAAGTGCAGCCTCAGTTGTAGTTGACAATCCAGGATTGAAGGGGTCATACAAAAGATTTGAGGCTTGACACCATGAAGGGAGCCTATGAGAGGCTATTGGTGAAGCCTAGTTGCAACGGAAGACCCCAGTATATTAAATATGCAGTACCATGGGATGATCACCAAGAGCAACAGCAAAGGTGTAGTGGATAAACCTGAGCTTGAAGTGCTACAGAGGGCAGAGCTGGAGAAGAGAAGCCAGCCCCTTGGAGGAGCCCAGAAGATCATGTGTGAATTCCAGACATTGAAACAAAGAGCTGTAACTTTGAAGCTGCCTATGAGACCCAAAGATGTTGATGCCAGAGCCATGGGATACCAAGGAAAGCTGCTAATAGGGAGTGGAACAAGCTCAGAAAAGAAAGAAGTTTGTTGCAGCCAACAAAGATGAAAAAGGAGTTGAAGATCTGAAGAATGCTTTGACATCGGACATAGAGATGGCAGAGTTTGGAGTTTGCCTAACTCATTGCCTGTCTTAATTCGGGGATTACAGTTAAGTGATTAAATGGATCTCAGAAGAGACTTTGAACTTTGGATTTTTAACTTCTATATACTATGAGGACTTTGGAAACTGGACTAAGTGTACTTTTTATTACGCTATGTTTAGGTATGGCCCCCATAGACTCATATGTTTGAACAAGCCTATGGGGGCCAGGGAGTGGAATGTGATGGTTTGCAAATGCTTGGCTCAGGGAGTGGCACTATTAGGAGGTGTGGCCTTGTGGAGGAAGTGTGTCACTCAAGGAAGTGTGTCACTCAAGAGGAGTGGAGACACTCCTCCTAGCTGCCTGAGGATGCTCAGTCTGTTTCTGGCTTCCTTCGGATGAAGATGTAGAACTCTGGGCTCCTCCTGCTCCATGGCTTCCTGGATGCTGCCATGCTCCCACCATGATAATAATGGACTGAACCCCTGAACCTGTAAGCCAGCCCTAATTAAATGTTGTCTTTTATAAGACTTGCCTCGGTCATGGTGTCTGTTCCAGCAGTAAAACCCTAAGACACCTTCTTTTAGGTGATTTTAATAATTTCATGATTTTCTTTTCGCTTCTACCAGAAAGCAGGAGTTACATTTCAAATGGACAACCACTTGCCAAACCTCGTCAATCTCAATGAAGACCCGCAGCTGTCAGAGATGCTGCTCTACATGGTGAAGGAGGGCGTGACTACAGTTGGAAAGCACACTCCAAACTCAGGGCACGACATCCAGTTATCAGGAGTGCTGATTGCTGATGATCACTGGTATGTCAGTCTCCTCGGGGCACCGCCCCTTCCTGTCAGCAGAATTCTGTCTTGTTAATGGGGTGTTGTCCATACAAGGCATTCATTCATTCATACTGACTCTTAGTTCTTCAACCCTCTCCCTTTTGTGTGTGTGTGTGTGTGTGTTTTTGGAACAGGGTTTCTCTGTGTAGCACTGGCTGTCCTGGAACTCACTTTGTAGACCTCGAACTTAGAGATCTGCCTGCCTCTGCCTCCTGCGAGCTAGGATCAAATGTGTGTGCCACCGTCACCCACTTCAGCCCTCTCTTTAAAGGAGGAAAAACATTGAATGTGTTTAACAACAGATGAGTTTCTCTTTAAGGTTCAGGATGACACTCTGTGGCGTACCTGATCTACTATTTAAAGGATAATTTCTTTTCTTAGAATTGAAGTAGTAAACATCAAAGTAAACTATCCATCTTATATGAAAGACTTTTTGTTTGGATTGACGAATTATTTTTTGTTTCCTGTGAATTTGTTCACCTACACTGAATGATCTTGTGTGTATTGTTGGGATAATAATGTCTGTAAACATTTTTTTTTTTTTTTACTTTATGTTGTATTATTTTAAATTCTCCACTTCAAGAGTCGCATTTTCACTGGTGTGAAGAATCCCATTACCTGAATTTATCTCAGATCATTGCAGTTAGTTTTTGGTAGACATTTGAGTAGCTTTTACTTTCTCCCTCTCCTAATGTGCTCGTAAGTCTCACCAGTGGACTGGCTGGGTCCGCTTGGGCTGCTGAGAGAGACCATAGGCAAGGGAAAGGGTTTCTAGTGCAGACCTTTGCAGCAGTGAGTACGGGCGGCCGGGTGGTGGGCTGGCAGTGGTTGGCACCCCCCAGTCTTGTGGCACCCTTAGCTCTCCAGTGGTACAGGTTGGTACAGCCATAGTCCTTTACCCAGCTAGCATTGCAGCTTCTGGGTGGGCTGAGGTATTAGGGTTCCCTAGCCTTTGACAGTGGCCACTGTAACTGTCCCCCACGCCTGGAGTGTCTGAGGCTCCTGACTATAGCTCTCTCTGAACCTCTTCCAGTGACCAGGGTCTGCAGTCCCTGGCTCTTTACAGCCTTTACCCTTCTTCAGCCTTAGCTCTCTGTCTCTGTCCCCTCGCCCTTCCTGTGCCGGCAGCTCTACTGAACTGTCCAGCTGCCTCATCTTCTGTGCCATCTCCCCATTTTTGCCATGTGGCCTGCCGACTGCTTGTCTGTCGCTGTCATTCCCAGGCTTCCTGTCAGCAGTTCATTCCAGCCTATTAAAGTAAACATGAAAAGAACCCTGAGGAGAAGCCTTTAACGGGCTGGAACTGTTGAGACTCCAGGGTAGGAAACAGGAAGGGATGTCTCCCGTCCGAATCAGCCAATGTGCTGAAGAGCCTGCTTGTATATAGCCAAAAGAAGGGTATGAGTTTGCACTAGTCACAGCTGTTTCTGTAGCGCCAGTCAGCTCTGCTAGGTCACCAGGAGAATGCTCTACCTGGCTTAGATGGGAAAGTTTGCTACTGTTCCTAACACGGTCTTATACAATTAGATGGAACCAGTCCTGACTGGGGCTGCATCTTTAGGGGTGTCTTGGTTACTGTTCTATTTCTGTGATGAAATTTTGTGACCAAAGCAGCTTACAAAAGGAGACACTTGAGTCTTGCAGTTTCAGAGGGTTAGGCCATGACTTCTGTGGCAAGGAGCATGACAGCAGGCAGGCAGGCAGCAGGGAGGCAGGCAGGCAGGCAGGCAGGCAGGCAGCAGGCAGGCAGGCAGGCAGGCAGGTAGGCAGCAGGCAGGGAGGCAGGCAGGGAGGCAGGCAGGCAGGCAGGCAGGCAGCAGGCAGGCAGGCAGCAGGCAGGCAGGCAGGCAGGTAGGCAGCAGGCAGACAGCAGGCAGGCAGGCAGCAGGCAGGCAGCAGGCAGGCAGCAGGCGGCAGGCAGGCAGGCAGGCAGGCAGGTAGGCAGGCAGCAGGCAGGCAGGCAGCAGGCAGGCAGGCAGCAGGCAGGCAGCAGGCAGGCAGGCAGGCAGGCAGGCAGGCAGGCAGCAGGCAGGCAGGTAGGCAGCAGGCAGGCAGCAGGCAGGCAGCAGGCAGGTGGCAGGCAGCAGGCAGGCATCAGGCAGGCAGGCAGGCAGGTGGCAGGCAGGCAGGCAGGTGGCAGGCAGCAGGCAGGCAGGCAGGCAGCAGGCAGGCAGGCAGCAGGCAGGCAGCAGGCAGGCAGGAGGCAGGCAGGTAGGCAGCAGGCAGGCAGCAGGCAGGTGGCAGGCAGGCAGGCAGGTGGCAGGCAGCAGGCAGGCAGGCAGGCAGGCAGGCAGCAGGCAGGCAGCCGGCAGGCAGGGAGGCAGGCAGGCAGCAGGCAGGCAGGCAGCAGGCAGGCAGCAGGCAGGCAGGCAGGCAGCAGGCAGGCAGGCAGGCAGGAGTCCTAGAGCAGTAGTTAAGAGCTTACCTTATGGTCCACAGGCAGCAGGTAGTTAAGAGAGGGAACCAGACTGAGCCTTGTGAAGCCTCAAAGCCCACTCCCAGTGAGTGACACACCTCCTCCAACAAGGCCACACCCCCTAATTCAGACATATAAGCTTATAAGGGGTCGTTCATTCAACCGCCACAAGGAGCTTGGCAGTCAGTGGTCATCATTCTGAAGTGTTCTCAGTCCGTGGAGTGTCCATAATTGCTAACATAGGATATGGTCTGGCTGGTTTAGACTAACAGGCCTCTTGCTCAAGGCAGCCAGGATGCAAAGGGGAGCCCAGCAGCTGCTAATTAAAGTCTAATTGCTAGCAAATCCCTAGCATCTGGAGGATGACCATCAGGGTACTAGGGTAAGGACGTAACTCATCACTAACACCAACAGTGGATCCTATCAGGGCTCCCTGGAACAGGACTCCCCATCTGCTTCCATCAGTTGATAAATGAAGTTTCCCTGCTGTCTTTGATGACGATTCTGCCAGGCTCTGGTCCCACAACCCTCTGCAGGCAGGACAGTCTAGATTAAAGATTTTGCGGCCGTGTTGGTGTCCCACTCCCTCCACTTGTGGCCTTACCTGATTACAGAAGATGGCCGGTTCAGGCTCCCTGTCCCCCATTACTAGGGTTGCTAGGGTGACTGGTAGATTCCATGGAGTTTCTGTTGATCTAGGTTTCTCTCTCACTCCTGTAATGCCCCCCAATTCCAGTCATTTCTTCTAGTATTTTCCCCCAGCACCTGATCTCCCCTGTTAACAACCCCACCTACCCCAGACCTCCTGAAAACTCTACTTCCCTTTCCCAGGGAGAACCTTTCATCCTCTGCCTCCGGAATTGGGATTAATGGCACGCACTACCACCCGACTGTAGTGAGTCTTTTAATCTAGTAGGGAGGACAGTTTTCCAGGCCCTTTTACTGTCCTGATAACTGCTTTCTGTATCACCTAAGTTCAGCATCTTCCCATCAGTGGCAAAGATACAGAACTAAACCAAAGCATGAAGAGTGGTGGGGTTGGGAGTCTCTTGCTTACCTGGAACCCTGTCCAGTCCGTTTAGTCCACGCTTCAGCGCCTTCCTCTCTAGACCACGATGCTCACGCGAGCTGCTTTCCCATCCGTCTTCACCGCTGACCCACCTGGGTTGGGGACTTCTTCAGTCAAGTCCTACATGCTCGGTGGGAGGACTCCACCTCAGGCTTCTCAGAGAAAAGCTTCCTAAAGGAAGTTGGGGTTGGAGGAATGATGTTGCTAAGGAAGAGGAGCTCCCTCCCTGAAGGAAGGCCCCAGAGAAGGGCAGTTAATGGTGTGGTTGCCTAAGTGAGGAGGGCCTCAGATGGAGACATAGTGGCCCGTGAAGGAGATTGTGGTTAAAACTGAAACATGGGGCTCGGAATGTGGGCTTGTGGGGACGGAGTGAATGCACGTGGGGGAGCTGGACAAGGGGAATCTTTAAGCCTAAGCCTCTGGCAGGAGAGATGTCACTCGGTGGAGAAGCGGTTTGCTCAGACACTTTGGAGTGCTTTAACTGAGCTCTTGTTCTCTAATTACAAATCTCGGAGCCTAATCAGCGCTAAAGGTCTAGAGTTAGGACTTGGCTTTTGCTGCGGTTTTCTGTTTCTGTCCAGGCAGCCTTTGAAATTTCTGAATAAAAGTCTCCTCTGCATGTGTGGCGTTTGTAAGTGACCCTTCGGTGATTGCTGTTTAGTTAGATGGCTAAGGATACGCTTTGTCTCCCTGCCTTCTCCTTCCTGTAGGACGCCTTGCTTTCCCATTAGGAAAGCCCATTTATAGGGCAAGTTATACGGTCAGTTACAAAAGCAGAAACATAGACAAATCAAAGCACATAAACTCTCTTGGAGGAGACCATGGTCAGTATTTGATTGTTCTTTTCCTTGGACTTCTTTTTCTGTGTATTTTTTTCATTTTCAAGAAACATTTGTTTTAGTATTTTGATTTGTTTTTCCAGGAGTTAATAAATTATTAAATATAATGAAAACTTCCTCCACACCAGCAGATACAATTGCTGGATGTGCTGGTGATTTTTTATTGTTGTTGCTGTTCATCAAACCTCAAAGCATATTTGCGGGGAGAAATAAAATAATTTAAAATTATTGTTCCTATAAATTGGTATGAGCTTACTACCAGAGGGTCAATCTAAGCAGATGTATTCCTCTCAACTTTTTCTTACTTCTTAAAGTGTCCTACAATTATAACAATGTACTTTTTATTTTAACAGCACTATCAGAAATTTTGGAGGAACAGTGAGCATCGTCCCAGCCGGAGAAGCAAAGACATATGTGAATGGGGTACACATCTCGGAGCCCACAGTACTGCATCATGTGAGTCGGCAGGAGCCGTTAGGCGCCCGCAAGTCATCTATGTCTGTCATCTATGTTTTCTCTCCCAAGTCACCTGAGTTGACAAATTTTCCATCGGCTAACTCATTAGTAGCCTTCCCTTGTTCAAAGAGATGCTATAATGGTATGAACCAGGAACTGGGCTCGCTGCTGTGTGTCCTGGGAAGACAGGAATCAAGCCACAGGAGGCTGAAATCCTCGCTCTGCCCATCCCCTGTACCGCCACCTTTGTCACGATACTTAGATGATGGAACCATCCCGCCTGGCTGGGACACTTTCAGAGTGCCACCAGCAGGCGTCTCAGGAGAACCAGCAGGAACCATTGCAGTCGAACGCAGAATAATGGTCATTTTCTATGAACTCTACTCTCCAAGAGTAGTGGAGAGTTAACCGAAAACTATGCATAGTTCTTATACCGTTGCTTGCAAAGAGAGGTATTCAGTGTCTGCTTTCCAGTAAAGTCTGTTTTACTTTCCTCCTTCTTTCCCAACAAGGTGTGAGATGTGAGAGATACACAAACATACATGCACACGTAAATTATCATCATTTGGCATGTGGAAAATACTTAGCAAATGTGACAGTTGCTATGGTTTTAATGTCTGTCATCGATAACACTGTGTCATTGTGAACTGTGGAGTTAAAGCAGTAGCAGAGGGAACTATATCTGACAGGTGGAGAGATGGTCCACATGTCACAGTGAAGAGCACTGACTACTCTTCCAGATGTCCTGAGTTCAATTCCCAGCAACCACATGGCGGCTCACAACCATCTGTAATGGGGCCTGATTCCCTCTTCTGGTATACATGAAAAAGAGCACTCGTATACATCAAATAAATAAATAAGTAAATCTTTAAAATAAAACTATCTCATACAGGAAACCTTGGTCAGTGTTTTCTCCTCAAATTTTTAAATGTATTTTTTTCATTTTTAAGAAAGGTTTGTAATTTTTTTTTTTTTTGGTATGTGTGTGTATTTTAGGGTGATCGGGTGGTTCTTGGTGGAGATCATTACTTTAGATTTAATCATCCAGTTGAAGTCCAGAAAGGAAAAAAACCATCAAGTAGAAATAATCTCACAAGCGAAGGTCCGAAAGATTTTGAGTTTGCCAAAAACGAGTTACTCACGGCACAGAAATCTCGGTAAGTGACACCACTGTCTGACGTGTGTGAGCAAAAGATGCAGCGGAATGAACAGGTTCTGAGGCTAACCCTTCGGCTCACAAGGACACGGCCCAGTTCACAGACCCTGAAGCGCTGAATAAACAAGCAAAGGGGGCACTTGAGCGGACCTTCCGTATATAGCATGTTGAAGGCTAGCCTGGGCTGCCATCTCAAAGGCTGTTGTGTCTAAAAATGGAATTGGAACACCGTTCGCGTACCATAAAATACCCTGTTTTGTTTCACTGTGTTACCTCTAATATTTACTAAAATGTTTACTGTGACATTTTATATTTTACAATTCCTTTCCATGCCTTACATTAATCTAAGAGCAGGCATCACCAAGCTTGGAATGATCATATTTCCATCCTGTTCTATCTTTTTGTACGTGCAAAATGTATTCAAAACCAGAGAAAAAATGGAAGATACTGTAGATAAAATACCAGAAATTACGTTTTAAGATTTAAGGTCATCTTACTAAAAAATCGTTGTACTAAAAATATTTTGCTTCTTTGTAGGCTTGAAGCAGAAATAAAAGATGCGCAGTTGAAGGCAAAGGAAGAAATGATGCAAGGAATTCAAATTGCAAAGGAGATGGCCCAGCAAGAGCTTTCTGCCCAAAAGGCTGCGTATGAGAACAAAATCCGGGCTCTGGAGGCCGAGCTGGTGAGGACACTCCACCGTTCTCTGAGGGCGTCTCAGAGTGGTCTCAGGGGGGACTGACAGCTCCAACAGCCTCGGGAGGGGGCTTAGTCGATAGGGTGATTTCTACCATATGTGCACCCGTGGGTGTGATCTATAAATTGGGCGTGGTGGTGGACATCCCAGCAACTGAGTGGCGGAGGCAGATGGATCGAGAGTTTAGTCAGATCTTCAGTTAAGTTCAAGGCTAGCCTGGGATACATGAGACAAAACACTATCCAAAAGCCAAAGAAAAAACTTAAAATGGAGCTGGAGAAGTGTTTTAAAACAAGGTTAGAGCTACAGGTAACAAGTTAATAGTAGATCTTAGCCTCTAGTAGAAGAAAATAGACTCCTTTCTCCCAACACAGAGGTTGTGACTCCTCATGGTGATTCAGTGGTAACACTTTAGCCCCAGAAACCCATTTTAGAGGGCATAACTCCAAAGTTGGACCAATGACATTCCAGTCTGGTTAGGTCACCTATCCCGTGTGAGTGCTCCGCAACTTTGCTGTGTTCTTGGTCATTCATTACAAGGGGAACTTTTACACCCTAGGGCCACTGTCTCTGAAAAATGTCTTTGCATTTTTGCCTCAGCTAATTCTTATTAACTGTTAACAAATTAATAAAGAGGGAAGAGTCTCAAAGGAAGAGATTGGAGGAAATAAACAACCAAAAAGCTAGTCACAAGATAGAGGAGTTGGAAAAGGCGAAGCAGCATCTTGAACAGGAGGTGTACGTGAACAAAAGGCGACTGGAGATGGAGACCCTGGCCACAAAGCAGGTGAGCCTGTGGGACTGTCACCCTCTGCCCACACACCTGTCCAGCTTCTGCTCGTGTGCCAGCACATGACACTTTAGAAGGCACATAGCCCTCTTTCCTTAGCTCCATTCTAATGTTTTCTTTTCTCCAGTCTACAGCTGCCTGTCAGTTATATCAGTCTCTGTGTGTGTGTGTGTGTGCATGTGTGTGCATGTGTGTGCTAACAGGACATAAGAGGCATCAGATCCCCTGGAACTGCAGTTACAGATGGTTTCGAGCCACCATGTGGGGGCTGGAAGCGAAGCCCAGGTCTGCAGGAAGAGCAGCCAGTGCTCGTAACTGCCAAGACATCTTCCCAGCTCCACATTGCTGGTTCTTGAAGTGTGTTTTCTGGGTGAGAAAACATTAGTTTCTTCTAGAAACCTGCTAGAAATGCAGCTTCTGGGGCTGGAAAGATGGTCTGGAACACACATGTAGACCAAGCTAGTCTCGAATCTGTTGAGATCTGCCTGTTCTGCCTCTCCTGCTGGTTTAAAGGTGTGCGCCGCAGTGCACCACAGTAGCCTTATTTTCTCTCTTTTCTTTTCCCAAGTCTGTGGGATGAGGAAGAGCAGGACTGACGTCAGGGGTGGAAGGAAATGCTCCCAGTGACTCACACCCCGATGGTGTACTGTGCTGTAAGCACATTGCCAGTTAACTTGGGTGGAGACATCGGGAGTGCAACAAACCACTGAAACCCCGGGAACTCTTCTTACGTCATGTCTTTTAACTCGAGTCAGCAAATGTTCTTAATTGCTGTTCTTTTTGAGCAGTGCCCCACCCCCACCCCTTTTTACCTCTGCAGATTCTTTACTTTCTAGCAATGGGAAGAAAAATATTAATCTATGCCATCAAAAGTTCCTTGTGATGGTCCAGTGAAACGGCTCAGCAGGTGAAGAACTTACCTCACAAGCCTAGTGACCTGAGTTTGAGCCCTGGGATCCACATAAAGGTGGAAGGAGAGAACCATTCTACACAATTGTTTTTCAGCTTCTACAACTACACTCACCATGTGCGACCCAGCCACCCCCCAAAATCATACAGACATGATGATGATAATAATAATAGTAGTAATAATAGTAATAAACTCTTAGAATGATTTTTTATGAGAAAAATCATTAAGAAAGTTTATAAATCAGTTTTTAAAAACTTTTGTGTTTGGGCTGGAGAGGTGGCTCAGCGGTTAAGAGCACTGACTGCTCTTCCAGAGGTCCTGAGTTTAAATCCCAGTTACCACATGATAGCTCACAACCATCTGTAATAGGATCCAATTTCCTCTTCTGGGGTGTCTGAAGACAGTGGCAGTATACTCACATAAGTATAATAAATAAATCCTTTTTAAAAATAACTTTTTTTCATTAACAATAACTTTATTTTCTAGCAGGTCATTTTTCTACTGCTTCAGTATTTTCCTCAGAGAACACAAGTTTTAGAACTGGATCACTTGGCCCTTTCTCTTCTTGTCACCTCCCAGTTCAAAATGCTTGCATCTCTTAATGGCCAGCATCCTCTTGGATCTGCAGTTGAGCTCAACACACTCAAGCCTGAGCGCAATCTTTGAGGTTTTGGCCTTCTTTCGAAAAATCGGCTTCGTCTGCCCACCATAGCCACTCTGCTTTCGATCGTAGCGCCGCTTTCCTTGGGCATACAGGGAATCCTTGCCCTTCTTATACTGGGTCACTTTGTGAGGCTGATGCTTGCCACATTTCTTACAGAAAGTCCTTCGGGTTTTAGGTACGTTGACCATCTTTGCAGTAGAAGTGTCGAGACACCACCGGCAGCAATGCCTGCCTCAACCGCACGCGCCGAACAGGAAAGGGCTAAAAATAACTCTTGTGTTTAATAAAATGTTAACCATGTGTTCTTAATGAAGTGACTTTGGTAAGATGGAATTTCATTGTAGTGTTACAGTGATCGATCTTTTTGGGGGGATGCTATGCATGTGTTTGTACTCATGTGTACTCATGGTATGCCTGCCCACAGGGGCGATTATGTAGAGGGCAGAGGTTGACATCAGATGTCTTCCTCAGTCTCTGCTCTGCCTTATTTGTTGAGACAGGATAGTTCACTGAGCCCAGAACCTGCTGTCCTTGGCAGGACTGGCTGGCCAGTGAGCGCCAGCATCTGTTGGTTCCTTCCCATGGTGCTCGGGTTACATCTGTAACCCTATTTCCAAAATGTGTATGAGGATGCTGGGGGCGCAAACACAGTCCTCATACTGTGCAGCAAGGACTTCACCTGTTGAGCTGTCTGCCCAGCCTCTACTAATCTCTTTGGTTAGAAGAACACTTATTTCTTTGTATATGTCATGGTGTGTATGTGGAAGTCAGAAGATAACTTTTGGGGGGGTGATTGTTTCCACCATGTGAGTCCCGGGGATCAAGCTCAGGTCGTCAAGTGTTGGTGGCAGGTGCCATTTTGCTGGCTGGATTAACCTGCTTTGAAAATGATTGTCTTATGTAGATGTAAGATAAGTAACACTGTTGTAAGGCGTATATAAATAACCGTGTGGCTAGTACAGTGATACAGATAAACACATGCAGCTTCTCTGACTTTGTAAATTCTCTCTCTCCACATCCTCCTGTGCTGATCTAAACAAATGCATATCCATTAGGCCTTAGAAGACCATAGAATCCGACATGCAAGGATCCTAGAAGCTTTAGAAATTGAAAAGCAAAAGATCGCTGAAGAAGTACAAATTCTTCAGGAGAATCGGGGAAACAGGGATAAAACTTTCACCGGTGAGTATACCCTGAAGTTAACATATACTTTCTGAAGGTCTATGTCCTTATTTTAGCTGCCTTTACACATTTAAAATGCTTGGCTGGGGATGTCATTTAGTAAAAAGTATTTGTCTGGCATGCAGAAAGCCCTAGCACCAAATAAATACACATGTTAAGTAAGTAAATAGGTAAATAAGGCTTTATTCTAGATGCTGGTTTTGTGTGTGTGTGTCAATACAGTTATATGAATGGTTTTTAATACTCAAATGAGTCATTTAGAGTCTTAATACTGAAATGGGTTGATATTCTGTTTCTGTGAAAGATGCCATTGGAATCTGATAAGGAGAACATTAAAGCTATACATTGCTTTAGCCAGTTCTTGTAAGGTTTAATCTTCTAACGCACGAACACTGTGTCTTTTGTTTATGTCCAGTTTCTTTCATCAAAGTTGGTTTGTATGTCAGTGTGCAGGTGGTGTGCGTGCGTGCCTGTGTGTGTGTTTGGACAGGACTGGGGGCTGTGTGTGTTCTAGTCAAGCAGCTCCCGATGGGGCTCCACCCACACTCTGGTTCTGTGATGCATACGTTGTGTCTTTAGGGCACAGAAGCACAATTGCTCTTCTATATTGCACCTGTTTTGGTGCACTCTTTAATGCCCATCTCATCTCCACACAGACGATTTTATTCCTTTTCCGTTCGGATCCCATTTCTTCCCTTGTCAATGTCTCTGCCTGGGACTCATGATGCTTTGTTGAACAGAGTGACAAGAATGGGCTCCTTACCTCGTCCTGGGTCTTCAGAAGAAAGCTTTTGTCACCACTGAAGACAAATAGTGAATATTACCCATGGGTTACACATGGCTTTTTGTTTGACATAATATAGAGAAAATATTTATGATAACACCTCAGATTTAGGGTGGAGGGCTATAACTCTGTGGGAGGAAAGCGCCTGACATTTGAAAAGCTGAGTTAAATCCTTAATTTACAGGGTGAAAAATGGAGCTGCATGTTAACTCACTCTCCTTTTACTTTGGTTATTTTTTAATAAGGTGTGTGTGTGTGTGTGTGTGTGTTATTAAACCAAGGCCCTATATGAAGCAGGTGTTTCCTCTGTGGACCTATACTTCTAGATACCATTTTTAATTTTTGTATCTGTCTAGACAATTTAAAAGGGGTATAGATTTTAATAAATTAACCTATAGTATATCTTACATGCTGATTTAGAAAAATTCGATAGTAAAGAAAACTAATTGAGGCGAGTTAGATCACTCAGCCTGTGAAAGCATTTGCTGCCGAGGTCCCAGGATCCACAAGGCACAAAGAGAGAACTGATTCCCATGACTTGTCCTCATGCCCCAGTAAATAAATAAAACATTTAAAAATTAATAGTATAAAAGAAAAACACCCTCTAAACATATTAGAGGAATAATAAAAGGGTAATCGGTGTTCCTCTCTTCCAGTATCCTTTTTCTCTGCTTTATACCATTCCACCAAGTACAAGACAACCCACTTTATGCAAAGACTATCTTGACTTTTAAGAATTAAAAAAAAGTTACTCATACATTGCTCTTTTCTTGTGATACAGGATTAAAAACATTCATTTAATGTCATTTTAATTTTTTTAACATAATTTTAACGAGTATGGGCGTTCTACCTGCATGTATATCTGTACACCACATGCATGCCTGGTACCCACAGAGGCCAGAAGAGGGGGTCCGATCTTCAGAGAGCCAGAGCTACAGATGGTTGTGAGCTACCGTGTGGGTGCTGGGAATCAAACCTGGGTCCTCAGAACAGAGCAGCCAATACACTCAGCTGCCGAGCCATCTCTCCAGCCCCTAACATCAGGAGTATGGGATTATTCTAACTGGTGATAAATGCTCGAGGTCAGACATGCATTTTGGCTCTAATCTGTATGCTTTTTGTTAGTTCAGCCAAACTGGAGCTCTATGAAACTCTCCACCATGATTCAAGAAGCCAATGCCATCAGTGACAAATTTAAAAAATACTATGCTTTTGGCAGGTGAGTAGCTTTTACATTTGTTGATCTGTACATCAACAAATGTGTGTGTGTGTGTGTGTGTGTGTGTGTGTGTGTGTGTGTGTGTGTGTGTGCTTGGATGGGACTGGGGGTTGTGTGCTTTCTAGGCAAGCACTTCCAATGGAGCTCCACCCACAGCTCTGGTTCTGTGATGCATACGTTGTGTCTTTAGGGCACAGAAGCACAATTGCTCCTTTCTGTCTTGCACCTGTATTGGTGGACTCTTGCTGCTTTGCATGTGCTGTGTCACCAAGCCACACCACCCAGTCTCACATCCCAATTCTTCAAAAACGATTTACTTATTTACACTGTATATGCATGTGCACCACAGTAGCCATTGGAGGCCAGAAGAGGGTGTCAGGGCCCCTCGAACTGGAGTTACGGGTGCTTGTGAACCAGACCGTATGACTGCTTGAAAGCAAACGCCGGTCCCCTGGAAGAGCAGAATGTGCTCTTTGCCACTAAGAGCCCCACTGGATGTTTCTGTGTTCTAGCTTAAGCATTTTTCTTTCTCTCCAGACATGATGCATCAGACAAGGGCCATACTGATACTTCTGTTCGAGTTCGTAACCTCCAGCTTGGAATCTCAACTTTCTGGAGTCTGGAAAAGTTTGAATCTAAACTTGCAGCAATGAAGGAGCTTTATGAGGTTTGTGACACTAAAAATCTCTAACTTAAAAAAAAAAAAAAACTTATGTGTCTTTTGCCTGCATGAATGTCTGTCTGTTGTCTGTGTGTCTAACATGTGCGCCTTGTACCCTCAGAGGCCAAAAGAGGGTGTTGGGTCTCCCTGGAATTGGAGTTACAAGGGGTTGTGAGCCACCATGTGTGCCCTGGAAATTGAATCCACATCCTCTAGAAGAGCAGCCAGTATTCTTAACTTCTTCAGCTCCTCTATAAACTCTTAAAAATGCAGCTGGGAAAGGCCATGTGTGCCTGTGAGCCCAGCACTTGAGATGCAGACAGATGAGGAGTTCGAGGCCCACCTCAATTACTAGTGAGTTTGAGGCCGAACTGGTTTATAGGAAACACTGTCAAGCTCTCCGCTCCTCCCAAAATAAAACAAAATCTAGAGGTGACATATTCTTGTTAAGAGGGGACCCATCACGTACTGAGATCCCAGCATGAGCCGTGTGCGTGACTCTGCTTTCCTTGTGCATGTCAGTGGAGTCTCTGGTTTGCTTCAACGTCGTTCAAGTTTGGCAGCCATTCAGAGCTGAATCTGTCTGTTGCTGTGTGCTCCACCAGCTCTGTCCTTCAGCTTCAGGGAAGATCAACAGAGCAGCAGGTCACACGGCTTGGCATTTTCTCCTTGTGCCTGACTAATGTATGCTATTACAGAGTTTCCTACTCTTGTCTTCTAGGTGTTAATTGTTGCTTTCGTTGACCACAGTTAACTAAAACCATCTTTTTGTTGTTTTTAACATCTGTTTTCTCGCCTTACATTTTCAAAAAAATAATAGCAAAATATGAGTTTTTGTTTGCTGTCGATTATTGCTTGCTCTAAGTATTGTCACAATGTTAAGGAACTTGCTTGATTTTTCTTTTAGTAACTAGTGAAGCCAAGGTTTAACCTTCTTCTTCCTGGCAAAGTATCCTTTGACTTCTTTAGTTTTCCCAGACCTGACCTCATTCCGTCCCACTGGCTGGCCTCAGACTCAGAGGCTCGCAGGCCTCTGCCTCTGTGGCTGGCCCCCTTCCCTCACCCATGTTCCATATCTTCCCCTTCCTCCCTTCTCATGATACCGTGTTCTGCAACACACACACTCACCTAGTTGCAAATCTAGCTTCCATATACAAGAGGAAACAGCTAAACACCATTGTCTTTCTGAATTTGGTTTATTTTGTTAATGTAATGGTTTCCAGTTCCGTTTATTTCTCTGCAGCTGTTATGATTTCAAAAAACAGGTGTATAAAATTCCATTGTGGATGTATATTACATTTTCTTTAAACATTCATCTTTGATGGACATCTAGGCTATTTTCCATCTCCTGGCTACTGCGATATTGTAAATATTCTAGTAAACATGGCTATGGAAGTGTCTCTATGGGCTGTTGCCTTAGAGCCTTTCCTATGCTATTTATTTGAGACTTCTAGAAAGGAGAAGACATTCTAGGAAAAGAGAAATTATAAAAGCTGAGTCACCTGAAGGGCAACCATGTAATAATTTTAAACGTTCATAAATGAAGTAGATTCTAAAAACAATTTATAAAACAGGTAGGAGCTTCTTCCAGCTTGGGTCTGGCGGAATGGATCGCTCACAGAAGGGTGTTGAGAAGGGCCGTGCTGCCTTCAGTGCCATCAGTGACACGGTGACCCAACCGTGCACCATGAGCATTCACAAGAGCATCCATGGAGTGGGCTTCAAGAAGCGTGCTCCTTGCTTGGGCACTCAGAGAAATCCAGAAATTTGACATGAAGGAGATGGGGGCTTGAGATGTGCACAACACCCCATTCAGTAACACCATCTGGACCAAAGGAATGAGGAAAGTTCCGTATCGCATCCGAGTACATTTGTGCAGAAAACGTAATGAGGATAAGAATTCGCCAGACAAGCTCTTCACAGTGGTAACTCTTATGCCTGGTACCACATTAAGAAATCTACAGTCAATGTAGGTGAAAACTGTTGAATGTCAAATAAAGTTGAAGAACTGGAAAAAATAAAATAAAATAAAAACAAGGTAGGAAAGCCAGATTTTGTAGCTCCCACCTGTAATCCTAGCACTTAGGAAGCCGGAGGTTCAGATCAGTGGTTCCCGGCTAGCCTGTGCTAAACAGAGAAGTCTGAACACATAAGAATGTGTGCTAAAAATTCAGAGGAATAAATGGGGGTGAGAAGGATTAAATAGGCGATAAAAAAGATACTGGTTCTGGTCAACTTTATGAGCACTTTCAGGGTGCCAGGGAAAAGAGAAGCCCTGTTCTGTGAGAAGAACCTTTCACAAATCATCTTACGATGCTCAAAGCAACTAAAAGCATTTAAGAATCGTGTGTGGCTCACACCTTTAACTGCAGCACTTGGGAGAAGTCCCAGGCAAGTGGATCTGAGTTTGAGGTCTACATCGATAGTTACAGGCCGGCCAGGGCTACACAGAAAGACTCTGCTCTCAAAACAACCAAAACAAAACAATACACACAGACAAGTCACAAACCACCTCTAAAAACCAACGAAAAAGCTGAAAACATGATCAGATTACAAACCAATCTTATATGAACACTGGGAAAATCCTAAATGAAACCCACCGAACCAAACCTGAACCTCTTTGGTGTTTTTGTTTTTTCAAACAAACACATTTCTACCATGAGCCATCAGTGTTTGTTCTAGGAAAGCAAAGTATCTTCTTCTGTTTTTTTTTTTTTTTTTTTTTGTGTGTGTGTGTGTGTGTGTATCTGTCTGTCTGTGTCTGTGTGTCTGTCTGTCTGTGTGTCTGTGTTTTGCCTGTGTGTGTATGTACATACCACATGCTTGCCTGGTGCCTTCAGGATTCAGAAGTGGGCATTATGTCTCCTGGAATTGGAACTGAGATGGTTGTGAGCTATCACATGGGTGCTGGGATCCAACCCCAGGTCCTCTGCAAGACTCTTAACCATTGAGCCAGCCTTCCAGCCCCAGCAAAGTGTGCTTGAGAGAAGTCCCAGATCCTGAGAGTTTTACATCAGAGCAGTGACAGTGTCTCTCTGTATGGTGTGCTGGTGGGAGGTTTTCCTTTCATCCTCTACCGTTAATAATTTCTGATTTTACAGTATCAAGTTTGAGTGAATTTAAAACAGCCTTGAGGGCATTTGACCATTCTCATGCCATTGCACACTCTAAACCCTGCTCAGTAGCTTGTTGTTAGACTTCCTGCCATTGAGTATTTATTGAAGTCGTTTCTTAGTTGTTACATGTGCTGTACCGTCTGAATCAAGCTCCGTGGTATCAAGTAGACTTTTCATTGAGAGCACTTCAATATCTAACATATAGATTATTATCAGGATACTGAACCTAGAAGTGATTGGTGCGTGTGTGTGTATGTGTGTGTGTGCATGCACACAAACCAGAAGTCGGCCTCAGTCTCGGACTTCAGACACGGTCCACTGTTCCCCACTGTCCTAGAGCTCACTGTATTATCCTGGAGATCACTACACTGGGCTGGAGATCCAGCACCCCAGCTCCCGAGCACTGGGATTACAAAGGTGTGCCAGCTCACCCTGCGTTGTTCACATGGTCTAGGGATCAGTTCAGGCATTGCGATGACAAGGTAAGGGTTTTACTGACCAAGCCATCTCCCTGTCCAGGCTACAGTTTTTGAAATATTTTGTTGTTTTTATGAGACTTATTTTAATTTCCAGCATCGTGTGAGCATAGTTTGTTGCTGTTGCTATTTTTGGTTAGTTTAATTAATTTCATAATGGTGTCTACATTCATGCGTTTATGACTATAATTGTATAGGTAGTTTTTAATTTAGTTGATAATATATCTGTTAAGACTAATCAGATAAGCCAGGTTGTGGTGGCTCATGTGTTTAGTCCCAGCGCTCAGGAGGCAGAAGCACATGGATCTCTGTGAGCTTAGGGCCACCCCAGTCTACAGAACAGGTTCCTGGTCAGCCAGGGCTACACAGGAAAGCCCTGTCTTGAAAAAACAAAACAAAACAAACAAACAAACAAAAAAACCCAAAAAACCTAATCAGATAACCTGTTAATAACTAGTTTTATATTTTTTTCATTCATTTATCTATTCACTTTGCATCCCAGTTACAACCCTAGCCCCCACTCTCTCCTCCCAGTCTCTCCCCCACAAATTTCTCTCCACTACTCCCTCTTCTCCTCAATGAAAGGGAAAGCCTTCCCCCTTGGGTACCCGCCCAGGGATATCCAGTCACAGCAGGAGTAAGTGCATCCTCTCCCACTGAGGCCCAACCAGGCTGTCCAGCAAGGGGAAAGGGAAGACAAGCAGCAGAATCAGAGATAGCCCCCACTCCAGTTGTTAGAGAGCCCACAAGAAGACCAAGCTGCACCTGCTACAAATGTGTAGAGGGCCTAGGTCCAGCCCAGGCATGCCCTTTGGTTGGTGGTTCAGCCTCTGTGAGCCCCATTGTCCCAGGTTAGTTGACTCAGGAGGTCCTCAGTTTTATATTTTAAAGTAATTAAATTATTTAAGCTTTTTATTTTGTTGTTACTGAATTGTAAAACATCTTCCACGCATGTTTAATGTGAAGGCTATTTTTTATTTTCTTAGAGTAACAGTGGTAACAGGGGTGAGGATGTCTTTTGTGACCCTGGAGATGAATGGGAACCCGACATTACAAGCACACCAGTTTCTTCCCTTTCTAGAAGGAGGTGAGTTGTTAATTATTGCTTTTCTTGTGCTGTGTGTATATGCAAGTATATAAATTACAGATTTATATGATATATATAACATACATAAAATTATCTTGGAAGATCTGCTGTCATAATGTTTGTAATGGGGAACCAAAAAAATATGTGACATTTAATGTTACTGATCAAATTATAGGGCATATAGTATTGCATTGTTTATCAGTTTGCTTTATAAGCAACAACATTCAGTATTTTTTCATACTAGTTTTAAGAGCAACCTAGAATAGCATACATCTAATTTCCTATATAAAAAAGGAATAGCGTTGCTTTTAACATATCAAGAATCTATCCTATGATATTTTATTGTAAGTTATGCATGTTTATTTTATACATGTAAGTTACATATACAGTCAAGTTAGTATGAGCACCACAAAAGAATGAATCTGTGATACAAGACACCTGTACACGGCAAGTATTGTCTATGAAACCAAAGTATAAAAACATCCACAGTAGGTTTTCCATAAATAGAATCTACCTGCCTCTGCTTTGATCTTAGAAGCTCAGAGTACAGGTGCAAATGGTATTGAAAGCCTCTGGCCTGCAACATCCAGCTCTTTAGTTTTGTTTTGTTGTTGTTAAAAACAAATATTTCTATGTCTGCTACTGTTGGACATGGCCTGAGGAATCCCAGGTAAGAAAATCCTCTCTGGGCTGGAGAGATGACTCAGCGGTTAAGAGGTCCTGAGTTCTACATAGTATGCAGTCACTGATAATTGGATACTAGCCCCAGAAAGCTCTGAACACCCCAGAAACAACTCACAAGATCATATGAAGCTCAAAAAAAGAAAGGCCAAAAAGTGGAAGCCTCAGTCCTTTTTAGAAAATAAAAACAAGTGTTATAGCACCCTCTCAGAGTGGGGCACACCTAGACCTTAAAGCACTAATAACTCAAGAGCTAAGAAGATTGATTTTTGGTATTTAAAAATCATTATGTTTAATCTATACACACCAAGAAAACTTTGACTATTTCCATGTTACATTTTGTTTTACATGTACTTTATGCTTATGGTAACTGGTAAGGTTTCAATGCATACTGTCAAACCTCTAAAAAAATCAAGTACTGACAAAAATATATTCATATAGTTTTATGCCAAAATGCTTTTAAAAATCTGTACATGTATCTCTCTCTCTCTCTCTCTCTCTCTCTCTCTCTCTCTAAAATAAAGTTGTGAGGGGAAAAAAATGAGGTCCTGAGTTCAACTCCCAGCAACTACATGGTGGCTCACAACCATCTGTAATGGGATCTGATGCCCTCTTCTGGTGTGTCTGGCAGCTACTGTGTACTCATATACATAAAATAAATAATAATAAATCTTTTAAAAAATAAAAAAGAGAGAGAGAAGAAAATTCTCCCTGTCCTCACGACCTGGGCACTGGAGAAAGAAAACACCATTTTACGCATATTTGAGATGCAGAATCAGTAGGACTCAGTGGCTGGTTGTGGGGTTGAGGCAGTGAAAAGCTCAGGGTTGTTCCTGGTTTTAAGCTGGGGAAAGCAGCGTGTTTGAGATGGCTGTTCCTGTTGGCTGACGACTGAGATCTCCACAGGACGTTAAGGATGTGTTCAGTCTGCAGTGTTGCGAGAGGGAGTTTTCAGGGCGTCAACTCAGTAGCATTGCCCTCGCCACAGGGGCACATGAACACTTTGGAGCCTGGTGAAGTGGGGCCTGCCTGGGATTTCAGCAAGGGGAAAATCAAACCAAGAGGAGCACGGGTTTGAGGGTTCCCTAGGCAGCATAGTAAGGGTGTGTCCTTTTTGGGGGGTAGAGTGAGGGAGTTATCAAGGCAGGGTTTCTCTGTGTAAACCATGCTGGCCTCGGAGAGATCTGCCTGTCCTGAGTGCTGGGACTAAACACTTTTGCCACCACTGGACAAGATGCTGTCTTAAACACCAGTCAAGCGTGGCATAGTGGCAGCACTCAGGAGGCAAAGGCAAGAGGATCTCAGGGTTCAAGGCCTCTCTGTTCTACATAGCAAGTTCCATGACAACCAGGGCTATATAGAGAGACCTTGTCTCAAAACACACACAGAACACTTATTAGATACTGGATAAGATGGTGTCATTCATTACTCACCACAGGCCTCTGAAGTAGATGTTGTTATGACCACAGATTCTACAAGTGAATAAATCGAACCTTTACAATGACTGAGATCGGATAACTTGTCCAAAGTCACGGAGCTAATAATAGAACGAGTTGTCAGTCACCTGAGTCAGTTTGGTTGGATGCACGGCTCCTGATTTTCCTGGTAGCAAGTGTTGTCCCCAGTGCTCATGACCGAGGACCATCCATCCTTCTGCTTCAATTTGTGTGTGTGGTGTGTGTCTGTGTGTGTGTGTGTGTGTGTGTCTGTCTGTGTGTGGCATGTGTGGGGTGGATGTGGAGTCTAAAATGACAGAGTAGATGCCCTGGAACTGAAGTTATAGGGCATAGGAGGATGTGAGCTTCCTGGCATGTGTGTTAGGAATTGAACTCAGATCCTCTGGAAGAGCAGTGTGCTGGCTAGTTTTATGTCAACTTGATACAACCTAGAGTCATTTTGGAATAGGAAACCCCAACTGAGAAAAATGTCCCCACATGGCTGGGCTATAAGCAGGCCTATGGTCCTTTCTTCTTTCTTTCTTTCTTTCTTTCTTTCTTTCTTCCTTCCTTCCTTCCTTCCTTCCTTCCTTCCTTCCTTCCTTCCTTCCATTCACCCATCCGTCTGTCCTTTCTTTTTAATTGATGGTTGATTGGGGAGGGCCTGGCTCACTGTGGGTAGTTTTACCCCTAGACTAGTGAGCCTGGGTGCCATAAGAAAGCAGGTTGAGTGAGCCAGTAAGCAGCACTTCTCTATGGCCTGTCCTCGGCTCCTGCCTCCAGGTGCCTGCCATGTTTGAGTTCCTATCCTGGCCCCTTGCTCCCCCAAGCTGCTTTGGTCATGGTGTTCGTCACAGCAGACCATAAGACAAGCTGCAGCCACTCCTAACTGCTGAGCTGTCATCTTTCCACCCCTTCTACTTAATTTTTTAAATTTCATCTCCTTCCATTGCAGACCATGTTCTGTTTCAAACTTTTTTTGCTGGTCAAGCTTCAAGACATATATGCATATTTGTTTTAAGCTTATTTCTATCATCAGAGATAGAACTATTTTTTTTGGTAACAATCCATTACTTCTGTTGCATTTGCAACATTATGTTAATTTAATGTCTAGTAAGAAATTGCTGTGATGTCACCAGAATGTTCTGAGAGAAGTGTGCAGCACAGAATCTCCACACAGACCCTGAGCTCCTTTAATGCAGAGAGCAGGTATATCTCCACCCTCTGCAATAGTGCAGTGAAAGATCACAG
Organism: Micromys minutus; assembly: GCF_963924665.1. Taxonomy (NCBI): domain Eukaryota; kingdom Metazoa; phylum Chordata; class Mammalia; order Rodentia; family Muridae; genus Micromys; species Micromys minutus. Next base: position 27,527,176 of record NC_137975.1, read on the forward strand.
ACCCTAATGTTGGAGTGTTGGGCAAGAACCACACATCTCCAGGCATTGGTTCCTCATAGAGCAGCCGCCATCCTGGCTGCCTCGGGGAGCTCCAGGTTCAGCGTGCGATGATGCTACAGAGTTGTCACAAGGGCTGGAGATGACGTGTGTGAGCCTCTCAGTAATGGGGGCTTTGACTGCTGCTGAGCTTTAACGTACTGTAAAATGGAATCGTAGGTCTGTGATGCATCTCAGATTAAGTTCCCGTCTAGCATTGTGAGGTGCTATGCATTCGATCCTCTGCACTGCAAAAATAATCTCGTAAATATTACAATCTTGAGAAGATATCATTTCTGATCCAATGCTAGTAAACAGTCATGTCTACAGGTGGTTTGATCTAAGGATGAGAGATACACACTCCTGGGCTGTGCTACTCACGTGACCTGGGGCGGTCCTTGATGACTTGATGAACTGGATGTATAGGGCTTGAGAAAAGTAGGTCAACCTAGAGTGATAATGACCTCCCCGAATTTCAGCCAGACCAACAAACTGGAGAGTGATGTATGAAACCTCTTGGGTTTTAGGATCACTACCTTCTTAACAGAAGGCAGTTCTTTATACATACATACATACATGCATACATACATACATATATACATGCATATGTGCATATATGCATATATGCATATACATACATACACACATACATGCATGCATGCATACATACATACATATATACATGCATATGTGCATACATGCATGCATACATACATACATACACACACACACACATACATACATACATGGTGGATCGCAATATGAGCAGGAATCAGTGAGTACCACTCCTTAGCCCTTTGAATGTTGGTGATTTCCATCCTATGCCTGCTGGAGTTTGAGCTAACAGGTAAGAAACAAACAACGTGACCCTGAAACCAAAATCCCCTTTCATATTTTGCAAGATTTTGAAATTAGGTTTTTCAGGTCAGACATGGGGGCACATGCCTCTAACCCCAGTATTTCTGAGGCAGAGGCAGGTGGATCTCTAGTCCCAGGACTTGTAAGGCAGTTTGAGGCCAGCTTGCTCTATAAAGTGAGTTCCAGGACAGCCAGGGCTACACAGAGAAACCGAAAAGAGAAAAACGGAAAGAAAAAAGTCAGGTGTTTTATGTGGCAATGATACTTGGAGAACTTGTGTAATTCAGTGATATCATATTTTTTAAAGTGAGTTGCTCTTAGTCTGAGACCTTGTGCATGAAGTTTCAGCCTTGTGGGAATGTTTATGACAGAGTTACAAACTCTGAGAATGCCTGCAGGTAATGGAAATGCTGACAGATTGTTATAGAGCTGCTGCCGGTACTGCTGGACCACAGGGCTCCGCAATAAAACAGGCTGCTCCTGCTGCCTGTAAATCCTATGGTCTGTTGACAGTTAAAAGTGAATTGTTCTCTCAGGGTGAGTGAAAACTCACTGAAAGGAGTGTGACAAGCATCTCCGTGTTTAAATACTGTTTAACATGCCGGTGAGGCAAGAGCACTACTTTCCCTAGCTTGACTTACTTTTCTTTTTATCTGTAGAAAAAGAAATGCTTAGAAAGTGATAGTTTCCCTTTCTCTTTGGTCATATTTCTGCGGTTTCATTTCTTTTTTGTAAGGGTTTACAGGGGGAATTTATATTTATGCTTTTGTGAGTATACTCTTCAAGAAGTAGTATTTTCCTTTGGCAAGTCAACTGTAGTAGAAAGTCTGATTAGGAGGACACCACAGGTCTCCTGTATTTAGAGGCAGATCACTGCTCAGCGAGTTCCCTTCTCACGGTGAGCTAGGGTGTTCTAGGCCAAGCGAAAGGTCGTTGGCACTTCTCTTGATGGGCCCTGCTTTCACAGGCTTGCTCGCAGGGGTCACTTAGGTGCTTTTCTACCCAGACGTTTCCCCGTTTAAACTCCTCCCCTAGATAAGAAGCTGCAGCTGGCACTTGCCCAGCCATCTTTCTTGCCATCCCCCCATACTTCATGGAAGTTGTCACTCAGCGCCATGTTTGGTTCTTCCCATGTTTTCCCTCCAAGCTTTCCTGTGTTCCATGCCTCTGTTTCAGAAGCCATTCCCTGCTTTCCAAGTCTGCCCCGGCCTGGCTAACCTGTGGTCATCCTTCAGGGTCACTATTCCAAGAGGCCTTGCCAACTCCACGGCCCAGACTACCGAAGCACCCTCTGCCCTTGTAGGACTCACTCAGCTATGTGGCAGGCTTCTCCCTTTGGGCAAGTGCCAGGAGCCTAAGGAATGGTGCACAAGAAATACTTATCCCATTTCATGAATATATTAGGGCAATGCCTTCACGTAGGAAAATTCTTGCTCAGAGATTGAAGTGAGTTAGTCCTTGTTGGGAAGAGCACACATCCACACCTGCGTGAGAATATTGCCGAGGCTGGGTCTGTGGGTCGTGCTGACCTCAAGCTCTGTCTTATGTCAGCATGCCGAGTGCTGGGATTGTGTTTGTTGGAAGCTGGAGCATTCTTAACACTCCTGTGGTGAACAGCAACTCATCTTGCGGCTTGTCTTTGGTTCAGGAGCAGAAGTTTGATGAAGAACAGGAGAGTCTCTGGTTGTCTGCATGACATCCGTCCAATTCAGAATGTGCAGTCTTCACACTCATCTGGTAAGGCTCGGCAGGTAGTCCTAACCTCCCTGTCCGTGGGCAATTGTGAAAACCACTTTACTTCTTAGCAGCTGTGTTTCCTTTATAAAGCGAAGGTGTGAACTGGATAGCCTTTCTGTTTTTCAAAGTCTGCTCTGATTTGTTTTAGAGCCTTTTAGTTGAGTGGCTAATTCAGATCTGGGAAAATATGTTTAGCTATGTATCCCAGCTGGATGTGGTGGCGCACATCTTTAAGCCCAGCACTCTGGGAGGCAGAGGCAGTCAGATCTCTGTAAGTTTGAGGATAGCCTGGTCTACAGAGCAAGTTGCAGGACAGCCAGGGCTACACAGAGAAACCCTGTTCCCAAAAACCAAAACCAAGAAAGAAGAAAAGTAATATATGAATCACTTCCTTATGCTTAAAAAAAAAAAAAAAAAAAAAAAAAAGCAAACTAAACCAGAGTACATATTATACACTGTGATGTGTGTGAAAAGGAAAAAAAGAAAGCATGTGTGTGATGTTTGGATGAATAAGACCTTCTAAAGGACAGGCTGATAGCTCAAGAGTACTGCTTGTCTGTGAACATGTGTCAGACAGGGGCAGAGTTAGGGTGTATGTGAGTGTGTGTGTGTGTGTGTGTGTGTGTGTGTGTGTGTGTGTGTGAGTGAGAGTGTGTATATGCATGTGTATGTGTGTATGCATGTGAGAGTATGTACATGCTTGTGTGTGTGAGTGTGTGTGTGTGTAAGTGAGAGTGTATATATGCGTGTGTGTATGCATGTGAGTGTGTGTGTATACATGTGTGTATAAGTGAGTGTGTGTATGCATGTGTGTATGCATGTGAGTGTGTGTGTGAGTGTGTGTGTGTATGCATGTGTGTGTGTGAGTGTATATGCATGTGTGAGTATGCATGTGTGTGTGTATGCATGTGTGTGTGTATGCATGTGAGTGTGTGTGAGTGAGTATGTGTGTGTGTGTGAGTGTGTGTGTGTATGCATGTGAGTGTGTGTGTGTGTGTGTGAACTCAGGGCTTTAAGAATTCTAGACACACAATGTAGCACTGAGCACCTGCTCCAGTAATCGCTCTAACAGAAGAAACTGTTTCAGAGCTTAGTGGTAGAGGACTGTCCTGCTATGCTCAAGACCCTGCAGAGTGCCATTCGCATAAGAAAAGAAAAAAGAAAAAAAAAAACCACTTAAAGCTTATAGAAGTGTCCCCCTGAGTGATCCTCTTGAGCCAGTTTTTCTTATTTAATGTACCTTAGAAGGGATGTTTCACCATTCGGTTACCTCCCTATGGTAATTCAGAGTTTAAAAGTTGCCCTGAGCTTAGTGCAGTAGTGAACACCTGTCCTCTAGTGCTCAGGAGGCTGAGGCACAGCGTCCCTTTGAGCAGAGTAACTTCGGTCCATCCTAGGAAACATAGGACCCTCATCCGAACCCTGCCCCCAACTCCAAACACAAAAGCAAACTCACTAAATCCCAATACAGAGTGCAGAACAAGAAGAAGAAGAAGAAATGGCCCATCGTACAACCTGGAAGAGCCCTCAAAACTGTTGGGTGAAAGAAGCCAGAGCTAAGAACGAACAGTTCAAAGCTAATCTGTTGTAACAGAGCTGCAGGCAGGTTAGAGTTGGGAGGCGGGCTACTCTGATTGCATTTTGATCTTTTTCTTTTGAGACAGGACATTACCATGTGGCCTGTCTGCCTCCCAAGAACTCATACTACTCACTACAGACATGTACCATCAGACCCTGTTGGCTGGGCTGCCTTTAAGGCAGGGAGACCTGTTGAGAAGAGATTATGGAAATGTTCTATGTGTTGATCTAGGTGGGAGCACCAGAGGCATGTGTAAAGAACAAAGTATAAAATAAAGATGTGTGCACTTAAGGTATATAATTTGTAGCTTATAAAAAGCTTGAAGTGGATCCCAGTGTGCCCGAGCGCTCGCAGCTTCTCGCTCTCTCTGCCCGCCCTCCCGCTCCCTTGCTTGCTCGCGCTTTCCTCGAGGATTGAAGAGACTCTGGCTACTGCTTGTGGCCGGGAAGAGAGACGGAGGCCGCAGCTCAGGGAACAGGAAAGCTGCAGTAGTGACAGCGGGAAGATGTCGGCGAAGACGAGCAGCAGGAGCAAACTATCACCGAGGACCTGGTCGTGACCAAGTATAAGATGGGGGGCGACATCGCCAACCGGGTGCTTCCATCTTTGGTGGAAGCTTCCAGCTCAAGTGTGTCTGTGCTGAGCTTGTGTGATAAAGGTGACTCTGATTATGGAAGAGACAGGGAAGGTCTTCACGAAGGAAACGGAGATGAAGAAAGGTATTGCCCTTCCTACCAGCATTTCCGTAAATAACCGTGTGTCACTTCTCCCCTCTGAAGAGTGACCAGGACTATATACTCAAGGAAGATGACTTGGTAAAAATCGACCTTGGGGGGTCCATGTGAACGGCTTCATTGCCAGTGTGGCTCACACCTTTGTAATCGGTGTAGCTCAGGGGACCCAGGTAACAGGGCGGAAGGCAGATGTCATTAAGGCATCTAGGTGCTGAAGCTCTTTACTACTACTGGTCAAACCTGGAACACACAAGTGACAGAAGCCTGGAACAAAGTTGCTCAGTCGTTTAATTGTACGCCAATAGGAGGTGAAGGTGTGCTGTCACACCAGTTGAAGGTGTGCTGTCACAGCACTTGAAGCAGCACGTGATGGATGGAGAGAAAACCATTGTCCAGAATCCTACAGACCAGCAGAAGGACCGTGGAAAGGCAGAATTTGAGGTGCGTGAGGTTTGTGCTGTGGATGTCCTCATCAGCTCAGGAGAAGGCAAGGCCAAAGATGCAGGACAGAGGACCACCAGTTACAAGCGAGACCCCTCTAAACAATATGGTCTGAAAACGAAAACTTCACGTGCCTTTTTCAGTGAGGTGGAAAGGCGTTTTGATGCCATGCCCTTTACTTTGAGAGCATTTGAAGGTGAGAAGAAGTGGTGGAGTGTGCCAAACATGAGTTACTACAGCCATTTAATGTTCTCTATGAGAAGGAGGGTGAGTTTGTTGCCCAGTTTGAATTTACAGTTCTGCTCATGCCCAGTGGCCCCATGCGGATAACCAGCGGTCGCTTTGAGCCTGACCTGTACAAGTCTGAGATGGAAGCTCAGGGTGCCGAGCTGAGGCCTCTTCTCCAGAGCTCTGCAAGACGAAAAACCCAGAAAAAGAAGAAAACGAAGGCCTCCAAGACTGCAGAGAACGCCACCAGTGGAGAAACGTTAGAGAATAAAGCAGGGGACTGAGGTGGGTCCCCTCCCCAGCTTGTCACTCCTGCCCCACCCCCTCCCACCGCCCCCCAGGCTCTGTCAAGTGTAGTTTGTCTTCTCCACACAAGACCACCAGCAGAGCGGGGGTCCCCCCCCCACACTCACTCCTCTCAACAGAAAACCAGCTCCAACTGACTCTGGTGTTGGGAGGCCAGGCTTCCCAGCCACTGAAGACTACTTTTAGTAGAAAAAGAAATTGAATAATAAAACCAGGAATCAAAATCAAAAAAAAAAAAAAAAAAAAAAAAGCTTGAAGTGACTGGGCTGCAGATAGGGCTCAGTGGTTAATGTCACTTGTTGCTCTTAATTGAACTGAGGTTCAAATTCCATCACCCACGTGATGGCTCACAACCAAACTCCAATCCCAGGAGATCTAATGCCCCCTCATTACACAGGTATACACAGAGTACACAGACATCCATGCAAGCAAAACGCTTACATACATAAAATAATAAGATAATCTATTTTTTTTAAAGCTTGAAAGTTACTATTTGATGTATTAGTCTATTTGGTGAAGGTCCTAATGGACTATGAGCAGGAATAAAAGAATAAAAATTCTTCTTCAAAGTTTGGTTTCATTTTCTCAAAATTAGCTTGGGAGATTATTCTTAGGACTTGTTAATATGATCCACTGGCTACGTGTACAGTGGTGTGAGCACAAACATGCACATGATAGGCATGAGCGTGAGCACTCACACACACACACACACACACACACACACACACAGGAAAAATCGGTTTAGCATTGGGAGTCAGATATTTTCTACAAATGTTCTAAGAGAAATCCAGAGATGAGATCCCTGATTATTTGGAGTTTTCCAGTGGGAGAGATGGAGCCGGGCATAGTGGCAGATACATGTAATCCTGGCAGGCAGTCAGAAGGCTGCAACAAAAAGGTGATTAGTTCAAGGCCAGCCTGGGCTATTAGTGAAACAGTGGGAAGAGATAGGAGAGAAAAGGAAGGGAGGGGGGAGGAGATGCTCCATGTACATTCAACAGGAGCCTAAGGGGGAAGGGTTTCTGCACCTAGGACATTTTCTAGCTTTGGAAATCTAAAATATTAATGTTGAATTTTAGGATACAGCAGTCTCAGAGGGCATACCGTCTTGGGTCATGTCACCGTGATATCCAGTGCTGGCGTAGCTTCAGGTGCACCTCTTGTTCCCTCGAGTCAGGCTCTCGTCTGTTCTGGGTGTTCAATGCTCCCCACCCTGAACCTTTACTCTGCCTTCTTTATAGTATTGTGCTTCTAGTCTCCTGCGGGCCAGAGCAGGAGACGCTGTGTTAAGTGGGAACCATGCTCCAGTGTACGTGTGGTTCTTTGCTGAGGATCTGAAGGAGTGCGGTCACCTTTCTTTCCATTTACTTCTGCACTGTCAAAACTTTGGAAGCTCATCTCCCAGAAATGTGCTCTGTCAGCTGCAGGCAACCAGCTGGCTCCAGCCGGTTCTGATTGGCCCTGGGAAGAGCCGTTATGGAGGGAAGGTTGAGTTAAGTTCCTTAGGTGTTTGGAAAAATTAATTGCTATCAAGTATAGGAAAGTTAAGTGGAACTGGGGGTGGTGGCACTCGGGAGGCAGAGGCAGGCAGATCTGTGCAAGTTCGAGACCAGCCTGGTCTACAGAGAGAACCTGTGGGGGTGGGGGAAAGGTTAAGTGGGATATTTTAAGTCTCTAGTTACTTATACTGAGGGTAAAGGGCCACTGACTAAGCCTGTGTGCTCATGCTGGTCGGAAGTTAATTGGTCCCTGTGTGGAATTGTGTTTTCACCGTGGTGTCTAGAAATAAGAACGCGTTAAAACAAGAATAGCCTGTGTGAATTACTGGCCATTGATTCTTCGGTAACCTGCGTCCGTGCATTTGTCTGAAAATATTGTGATCAAAAAACTAGGCTTACGCTGGCTGTTTTCCATTGATACAGGATTAGTGAAAAAACCAGGCACCATTTATTCAAACTCATCAGAATCATTTCTTCCTGGAATTTGCAAAGAATTGATTGGCTCATCAATGGACCTCCTCGGGCAGAGTTTCGATGAAGAAGAAATGATAGCCGATAGCCTGATACATACGCTTCTTAAACTTTATAATGGGGTGATTGCCATCTCCAAAGCCCATGAAGAACAGGATGAAGAAAGTCAAGATAACCGTAAGCAATTCCTCTCCTTCTTCCAACTCCCACTATGACGGCTCTCCACCCTTCGCTCCTTACCTGGAATAATTACTTGATGCATCTAGCCGGCATCTCTCAGCCATGGTTAGATGCTTTAAAGGCAACTGTACGTGAGTTCTCTCATTAGAGACCATTCGCAGTAATTTTCCTCCTCCTTCTTTCCAAGTGTTCTCTGACCGGGCAGCGCAGGCTCTTACCATCCAGGTTGCTTGTGCCTTTGAGCAGCTTGTGGTTTTGTTGAAACACTGGCTGGATGGTTTTCCACCTTGTGCCGGCTTGGCAAGGCTTGAAGATGGATTGAGACAAGATATTAAAACGCTAGGAGGCTATTTGCAGTTGTTTTTGCAGGTAAGCTGATTTCTTATGTTTGAAGAATTCATTTGTTAGCTTCCTGCCGCCTGAATCTTTCCTGAAGTTACATCTGAGGATTTCTGGATGCTTCCTGTTTTGAGGTCCTAAGACTGTGGGTGCAGTTAGTTTACTGATCGAAGGCTTGTGTGTTCTCTGTGTCCTGAGGTTTGCAGGTGCTGGTTCATTTTGTCCTCATGACAACCCCCAGATATATGTTCCTGCCATTTTATAGATGAGGAAGTAGAGGCTTGGGAAATGGCCGGCTCACCCAGTGCTGTGTAACTACTGGGTAATAGGATAATAGGGGTGGATTTGAATGCCCAGAGTCTTGGTCAGTTATACTCTGCAAGCCCCCAGTTAAGGTACTGAAAGGAAGGCGGTCTTGCTCTGGCTGTGGGCTGGCTTTCAGTTCCAGTTCCCGCTGAATTAGTAACAAAGCTATTGCTAGAGAGGTGAGAAAAGCGATTTTGTTTTCTGCTTACTTTGTATCAGAAAGGGAGGAAAATGGAGACTCAAAAAGCTAAGCAGCTTGCCTAAGGACTCGAATTAGCATGGCATAGAGTTAAACACAGATTTTCATATATTGACAGTGGGTTTTGGTTTGTGGGTATATACTCGCTCCATCCTCCATCTCCCCCCCACCCCATTCATTCTCTCTCTCTCTCTCTCTCTCTCTCTCTCTCTCTCACACACACACACATACACACACACCTTTTAAACTGCTTCTGTTTCATTTCTACCTCAGAGCATCCTGAGCTGTATCCCCTGTCATTAGGGAAGGCTGTTGTTTAAAGTAACTGGGGTACTTTTCCTCCTCTTCTCCTTTCCCCTCCCCCCAGGGAAAGGGTATAGTTTCAGTAACTGTCTGTTGGATGTTACTAGGACAGTTAAAGCTGAAAGGTCAAAGGTATACCGTCTAGTCTCTTTTTGATGTCTACTTCTAATCCTGTCTCAGGTTTAACTTCACCCTTGCATCATGTCTCCCTGTGTTAAATCTAAGGGAGGAGGCGGCTGAATTCTGTTCATGTCACAACAGTCAGCTTCGGGGCTGGTGCTTCCTGTTTCATACGGGCACTTCAGTGGTCACTATATGAATTTTACTTTTAGATCTGTGGGTATTTTGTCTGTTTGTGTGCCTATGCATCACATACGTGCCTGGTGCTCTCGGGATCCGAAGGAGGGAGGGTGTTGCATCCTCTGGAACTAGAGTTACAGATGGACAGATGGTTGTGAGCTGCTCTGTGGGGGCTGAGAATCAAACCTCTGTCCTCTGGAAGAGCACCCTTATCTACTAAGCAATCTCTGCAGCCCCCTTGTTATTTTTAGTGCTGTTACTGGGGGCTTAAGTCCAGCCCCTCATGCCTGATGACTTCACCCATTGTCCCCTTTGTCTTTGCTTTATCACCCCTTAAAATCTCAGGCATGTGACAGATACATGGACTGATCCGTTTTTACTTCATAGGGATGCAGCTCAGATATTTCATCGATGGTAAAAGAGGCTCAAAACAAAGTCATGGAGATTATATGGCAAGCTGTTCGGTGTGTGGGTCAGCTAGCTGTTCTGAAAGGGGGCAAGCTCTGTGTTCTGGAAAACAGCAACAAGATCTCCAGTGCCCAGGTAATGCACAGTGTTAGTTCTGAAAGACTTTCGAGGGGGCATCAGAGGCTCCGATGATAGCATCGCCGCAGAACGACAAAACAAGTGCATTTTTTTCCTCAAAATAACTGGTACTTTTAGTAGTTTGGCGATCTTAATTTTCTTTTGGTCAAAATCAGGTAAGGCTGGGATGTCCCTCTGCTGGTAGTTTGCACAGCAGGCCTGAGTTGGATCTCCATCGCTGTGAGCACACATCTGTGATCCAGCTTTCAGAGCAGAGACAGTAGGAGCAGAAGCACAAGATCATTTTTTATTGTAAAGCAAATTTGAGGCCAGCCTACATGAATAACCTTCTCAAATACAAATAAACAAAAATGGTTAAAATAAGATTGGGTGATTACACATCTTTTTTTTTTTTTTTAAGATTTATTTATTTTATTTATGAGTACACTGTAGCTGTCTTCAGACACACCAGAAGAGGGCATCAGATTCCATTACAGATGATTGTGAGCCACCATGTGGTTGCTGGGAACTGAACTCAGGACCTCTGGAAGAGCAGTTAGTGCTCTTAACCACTGAGCCATCTCCCCAGCCCCCGGATTATACATCTTTACAATCCTTTTGGAGCCAGGCATGGTGGGATACACTTTTAGTACATCAGGAGGCAGAGGCAAGAAGATCTGTGTGAGTTCGAGACCTGCCTGAACTACATAAGGAGTTCCAGGACAGAGAGACCTTGTCTCAGAAAACACACACAAAATCCTTTTGGGGCTCAGGGTAGGGTGCTCACCTGTACCCTTAGTACCTAGGGACTGAGAAAAGGACAACTGTGCTACACAGTGAGACCCATCTCAAAAACTAAAGGAAAATGTCCTTTCCGTCTTGTTGGCTGCCATTAACTGTGGAACGTGGTCCCTCACCCCGTCTATATATGAAATCATAGTAATTGTAGAATATTTATATTTGCCTACTTTGTTTGTGCTAAGAGCTATATTAAGATGTATCGTATTCTAGCAAATAAAGGCCTGCCTAAAATGAACATTCTTTCCAACACAACACATGTAGAGTGCTACATTATAATGTGATTAATCTTATTTCCCGATAGATTTTTTTATACTGACTTTAGCTGAATTTAGTAAACTGGGAATGAGTTGCAGCAGCAGCATCTTATTTTGAAGAGTGTAAAACCAGGCAAATGAGGTGGCTCAGTGGTGAAGGTGCCAGCCCTCGGCCTGACGTCCTCAGTGCTGTCCCTTAGTCACAGGGTGGGAGAAGAGAACCAACTCGCACAAGTTGACCTGTGACACCTCTATGTGCACACTCGCTTGCTCTCTGTGTCCCACACACATTTAATACAGTTAACATGTGAAACCCGAGCTTACCAGCTAAATGTGAGAAATTCTTCCTGACAGGAATTCGTGGCTGCTCTCCAGGATGGCATAGCCTCTGGGATGAAGAGTCTCTTAGACTGCGGGCTGGAGACGGTGCAGGAACTCAAGCAGGACCTCTCCAGGCTGAGTGCCCAAGACGAGGTAAGGGTAAGGAAGGTTCCCGTTACACACTTGATCTTAAAAATGGCTTTATTTCAGGATGTATCTTGTCTAAAATACTTTAAAATGTACAAGTAACAGTGTAACGCGGTGAGTTTATATATTACGTATTTTAGTTTGTGATGAATTATTTTTTATTGACGAAGCTGATGGTGCCCTGTCAAGCTCCTAAGCCATATGGAGTGTGGTAGCGACACCTACCGTTCGCTCCCTGCATGTCTTTTCCTACCTTTCCGTCAGGTCTTTACTTCTCTACCTGTTAAAAAAACCTAAGCAAGCACCTGCTGATCCAGTCATCTCGAACGAAATGATTGTCCAGGAGCATTCGCACCAATGATTTCACAGCAACATACAGGCCCAGTGAAGACGGCAGCACTTTCTACGGGTGCCCTGCCCTCCCGATGACTAACCCTGACTCACAAGCTGTGGGCGAGATCTTCTTGTGCTACGTTACTGGGTTCTCATATCTACCTCCCTTCCAACCCACCAACACTAGATGGGAGAAGAGGGCTGTAGACATCTTTAGACTACTTCCCAATGATTAGAGGTGTCAGGTTCCTTGGGGTGACTCTGATCTCCACGATCCAGGGGTCCAGCAATAGCGAAAGCGGCCAGGGAGTAGCAGCCACCACAGGCCCCCTTGGAGCTCATCCCCTCTTGAGAGTCCCCAGACTTCCAAATGTAAACTCTCCACTGCTGGCAAAACCACGGCCCTCCTAGAGCAGGAGACAATCACAGTTAGCAGCTGTGGACAGTCTGAAGCAGCCCCATGGCCCACACCTGGGAGTAAAACAAAAACAGTCACATATGACTGGGGTTTGGGTTTGGTTTTAGACTTATTATTTATAGTGTTCAGCCTGCATGTATGCCTGGAGGCCAGAAGAGGGCACCATGAGAAGGGGGTTGTGAGCCACCGTGTGGTTGCTGGGAACTGAACTCAGGACCTCTGGAAGAGCAGTCAGTGCTCTTAACCACTGAGCCATCTCTCCAGCCTCCATATGCCTGGATTTTTAAAGAAACCAAAATCTCACTACAGCTAGAAATGAAGGCTGGAGAGACTGCAGCGAGTGTTCTTGTAGAGGACCGAGGTTCGGTTCCCAACACCCACATAGTTCACAGCGGTCTGGCTGTGACTCCCATGTCAGCGGATCTGATACCCTGTTCTGCCCTCTGAGGGTAGCAGCCACATATGTGGTACACACACACACACACACACACAAAACAAAATTAAAAACTAGGAATGGCAGCTGGGAGATGCTGAATTACTCGTCCTGTTTGCATGTGCTGCATTCTCTGAATGCGTCTGCCTCTCTCACTTTATATTTTTGCTCGTCTGTTTCACAAGATGAACCAAACCAAAGGAGTCCATCCTGTCATTCCATCAGGGTCTGTGGGATGCGGGCTCTGTCGCGGGGCCTCGAGCAGAGGGATGCACTGGGCTGTTAGGTCAGAGTCCAAGCGCTGCTGCCCCCGGGTCTGCTCAGGATCCATCACTGACGTCTGTTTCTCCCGCTGGGGCTCTGTCCGTAAGATGTCTGCTGGCACCAAGTTTACAGTGTGGGGTCACACAGTGATGAATGGAGACGCAGTGACAGAGGGAAGTGCTCATCCTAATGTTAAAGCAAGTGTGTGTGTTAGCTTTGTTATACACACACACACACACACACACACACACATACACACACACACACACACGCCACATACCACATACCACACACACATACTACATACACACATACCTTATACACACACAGATACACACCACACACACATATACACATACCTTATACACACACAGATACACACACACATACACACATACCTTATATACACACACCACATAAATAGAAGGAAATGAAAGAGGATTCTTCACGTAGACTCTGTTCTCTTTCCTTTTGTCATTCTATGTTCTGACATTGTAGTTTGTTACATGGTGGGATTTTATTCATTGTATTCTTTTTCCCTTTTTCTGTCTGTCTCTGTGTGTGTATGTGTGGCTATGTGCATGTGGGGGAGTGGTCATAGGTCAGCCTTGGATGTTGTTCCTCTAGAACTTTCCACCTCAGTTTTTGAGACAGTGTCTCTCACTGTTATGTCAATGCGTCTAGACTGGCTTGGCCAGCAAGCCCTCGAAGCCCTCTGTCTTCTTTCCTCAGCACTGGTGTCACCAGCTCATGTCACCATGCTGAGCATGGGCTTGAACTTGGACCTTTGTGACTGCATGCCAAGTGCTTTCCCTGCGCCATCTCAGCTGTTTTCTTTCTGGTTGTGCTTTTCCTACTTAACAGTCATAAGAGCCTATGACTCTTATGAGCAGGAGCAGAGAGGTGGGAGTGTTTATGCTGTTCCCAGGACTGTTCCCACTCAGCACACAACCACCTGTAACCCCAGCTCTAAAAGATCATACACACACACACATCACACTTTATACACACAAACCACAATTATACACACATCACATATACCACACATACACACACAAAGACACACACCATACACATATACACAAACCACACACATACCACACATCACACACACACACAAACCACAATCATACACATATCACATATACCATACACACACACAAAGACACACACCATACACATATATACAAACCACACATATACCACACACACACACCCACCATACACCACACATAAAAAATAAATAGAATCAGAATTATATGATAGGCTCATAGAGGGCACTGAAATTATCATTTCAAAGCTGGGTTCATGCAATCACGAATTTAAGTGTACTTTTTCTTCTTTCTGAGAGCAGATCTTACCACATAGACCTAGTTGGCCTGGAACGTGCTGTTGTCTGACCTGACGGAACCTTACAGGAGAGCGGGTCTAGTCCCTCTCACACTGAGGGCTGGGATTGGAGGTGTTGCTACCATGGCCTACTTCCTTTCTTCTTACTGTCACAGCAGGTCTGAGCCGACCCAGACAAGAGCTTAGGAATAAATCCAATTAAGCGCACAACAGAGCCCCCTTGCAGAAGCCCGCCTCCACCTGAGGGGGCAGCAGTGAGCAGTGGACCAGGGAAGGCTTCTCTTTGGATTTAGTGTAGGACTTGACCGCTCTGAGAGCTAGCAGTCACCATCGGGATCCGATTGTCAGTCGGTAAGATGCCAGATGCCACGTGCAGCATCAGATCCTGACTCAGAAACACATAACATGTGTAACCTCCTCAGAGCATCTCATATCTGTTTGATAATTCAAACCCTGGCTTTCTTCTGAGAGAAGTTTCACACCTATAAATATTTAAACAGAAGGCCCATATTGAGATAGTTAGACATCAGAGTGTATCCTCTCTTACATTCACATTTTATTCTCAGTGTATGTGTACATGTGGAGACCTATGTGTCACATCACATATGTGGATGTCAGGAGACAACTTTGGGGAGTCAGTTCACCAGGATCAACGTTAGGTCCACAGGCTCGTGCTACAAGCAACTTAAGCGCGGTTCAGCTTTTCTGTATGGAGATCAATGCCATATATTTAGAAGGAATCCCTTCTATATGGTTTCAATACCCTTAAGCCATTTTCTGCGTAACTAACACTTGGAACTTTTATTGCTTCTGGGTTCTAGACCAGAACTTTCTGTCTGGTCTCACCCGGCCCTAAAAATGTGTGTTTCCTGGTGATTACTTGTGTAATGAAATATTTTAACATTTCTATAGGCCGCCAAGCAGATGAAAGCTAATGCTGTGGACCTGGCCGGGTCTCTAGAAAACACCATCGCTAAGTGGAGGACGGTAGGAGAGCCCTTGGGTGGCTTTCACCGGGTTCGGGTCGCTCGCAGATAGAGCCACTTCCCTTTGCAGCCCCAGCCGGAGCCGGCTCTCCTGTGCACTAGCCACGCACGCCTGTTTCTACTCTTCCTTTGTTAGTGGTAGTTCATGGTGGCACAGGGGCTTATTAATGCGTCTTCTGTTTCTTAGTTACCGGTGCAGGAGCTGCCGGCTTGTGCCTGACTCAAGTCATTAGAAGCTAAAAAGCACGGTTAATATTGAGGTGCTCAAACAGTGTCAGAGGCGAATTAAAATATTCTCATGCCACAGACTCACTTCATAGAAAAAGATAGGTGGAGCATAAAATCCGTGCACGGAAAAGGAGGGCGATGCCTGTGGCTGAAATATTTAAGCAAAGTAAATATTTAAACGAATACCGTGAAGTTGAATTCTTTGAAATTAAATCTTAGCCTTTTATGGCGTTGATTCTATGCTGCTATGTCATTCTGTTTATATGTGCTAGGATGTTAGGACTGTGGCTAAAATGAACATTAAATCCTTGCTGCTCTCGAAAAGTAATCATTGTTAATTTTATATTTTGATCTTGTTTATAGAAATGAAGTTATGTACTGGTGAGAAAATTAAATGTTTCAATGTAACTTGTTGTTGATGTAGTTTCCTTGTGGAGCAAAAACTACTTTAATGATAAAATTCTGGACAGTTAGAATCATTTTGACCTAAGTTTACTGCCACTTAGCCTCTTATATATATCCTAAGTATTGATTTTGTTTATACAGAAAAGCTTCAGAATTCAAGTACAAGAAGGCTCTAGACAACAAGGTTCCAAGATCCTGACCCTTGCATCAGAATTCTTGAAGCTGCAGTCTTGCTTGCAGCGGACCATTGAGATGACTGTGTCTGCACTCAGAGGTAAGCAGCCCACTGGGACCTGCGCCTAGACCTGTATAATCCAAGGGCTCAGACAGGCTCCCTTTCTCTCCTGGCCCGAGCTGTGACTACAGTCCACCCAACACTACTCTACTACTAACTACCGGGGTGATTAGTTACTGTGTAGGAACTCTGGCTGCTGCTGCCGAACACAAGTCAGCACCTCTGCCCACACAGTCAGAGAAGCCAAGCGCTTGTCCGTCCGAGAGGCACTTAGCAGAAGAACCTTCAGCAGGCTGGAGTTGTGGTGTAGGGTTCCTTTTCCTAAAAGACCACTGGAGTCATGTGATAAAACATGCTGACACATGTAACCCCCTTTCTCCCTCCCCTCTTGCGCAGGGTGCCCCAGTGACTTGCACTGCCTCAGAAGCTGTACTGAAACTGTCTGCAGCCTGGCTCACAAGCTTCATGGTGACTTCAGCGTACTCTCTGGCTCTGCTGGCAGCTGTGGAAATGAACTACCTCGGGCTGACTGTGAGGAACTACAATCTCTGGCTAAATCGCTCCTCCTAGGTTTTGAACTCGGAGAAAGACCTGGTTTGTTGAAACCCTGTGACTCTTGTACTTCGAATAGCAAGGAAGAGCAGTGCAGGTCAGACGGGGCTGAGTGCAATGGAAGAAAGCCAGGACGTGCTTGTGAACTACACCGAGACCCAACCCCAGCAGTGTCCTCTGGGGACTGCACCCGCAATAGGATTCAGTGGGTATGAAACCATTGTGCAGGCACTCGGTGACACTTTTATAAGCAGACAATCGTTAGAAGAATATTCTTTGAAAATGTTGTAATATTAGCATCAGAATGAAATCAAGGTCTCAGGACCAAGTGAATGACTGTGGCCTAGTTTCTCTTTGTCTTGAATTTTAAATGCTCCCCTTTAACGGTGATGCACCGTCTCTAGCTGGTTCATTGGTCTGTTTGTAGGTGGCTCTTTTCTCACGATGGAAATCTGAACAGTCTGTTACTTTGGGCTTGTACTTCTCTCCCCCAAATATAGCATATGGATTAAGTTTATGGTGAAATTCTCAGCACAGGTTTAACCAAGGCAGCTTCCTAAACTTTCTGTCAAAGAATCAACTGTTCGCCATCTTGAATAATATATGTGTGTAATTTGTTTCTTTTCAAACTGTACATAAAGAGATAATATAATTGCATAGTAATAATATGACTTGATAGTATCGTAGTTTATTGTGTTTTCTGTGTCCCATAATGGCTGCTTCATTTATAAAATTTGAAGACAGTAGTGAAATGTGACCAGGATCACATGGGAGATCATAGACTGGCCCCCTTTTGATTGTACTTGTTTTACTAAAGGGTAATTGGTTTACATGTTGTTTGATGGAGATTAAAGATCCTTTTTATATTTCATATCCTTAAAGACCCTTCATGTATAACCAAGTAATAAGGATAGATAATATCCCACTTTGGGGTTTAGCTTAAGGAGATAGTTTAATATTTTTTACCTCAGGAATATGCATAATTTGAAAGATATTTCATGTCTTAGCCTGGGTGCCCTGAGCAAGTTCCGTGGGGAGTTCTTTTGAGTAGCCTGCTTCTGGCTTTAGGTGTTCCCTGCGCATTCAGTGTAGTTCTGTGAAGTTGGCTTGAATGTGCCTGGGGTTCGGGGGCCCATCCCTCGTGCCTCTGGGAGCTTTGAAGTGGGGCAGTTAGCAGGCCACCCTGAGTGCCCGGATCCTGTCTGATGCGGGGCCGTAGAGAGGACTTGTTTCCTTTTCCCTTTCTGCCACCGGGTTTTCTCTCTGAGGTTCGCTCTGTAGCAGTCGTAAGCCGTGCGGTACGTGGAAGGGTTTTTCCGGGACTCGCCACATCCTCGGATGTGCAGAAGCCACAAAATAGCAGTTAATCTTCAGTGTCTCCGTCTCTTGCCTTTAAACTTGGTCCAGCTGAGCAGTGCGGTGTGGCCCCGCCCTGTGGCCTTGCTGCCTTTGCCTCCTGAATGCTGGGGTTACAGTATCCCCAACCGAAGCCCAAACCCTGCAACCATCTATCTCTGGAACTCACGTCTGTCCTCAAAAATGTTGTGTGGGTATGCTTATAAGTTTATTTATATTTATGCTAAATAATTTGTTGTACTATATTCGAGTGGATGGTACAAACTGTGTTGCTGTTAGAATCATGTGCACTGAAAAGGGTTATAAAAAGAGCACCTTTAATAAATCTTATGAGCTCCAGAATTGCCTCCTAATCTAAGATTTTTTTTAATTGAATTATTTTCATTCACTTTATTCCCGACTTAAAAACGTCACAGTGGCCCTGTCCGCCTAATACCTATCTAATAAATAAGAAACATTAAATACACGCTAAAATTATGGTGGCTGCTACATTGCTTTTCTTGCTTGTTCCCCTCTAGAGTTGGGGACTGAATCCAGGTGCTGTCACTGAGCTACCACATAGTCCCTCCTTTCTCCCTCCCAAATGCTGCCCTGCCCTCTGCGTTGTTTGACCCGCGGAACAGCTTTACTTCCCAGTCCTCTGCTTGGAAGTTGTACATGGGTGTCTACACAGGAAGGCTGTGGCGTTCACTTCAGGAACTACGCCGGTGAGCTCTAGGTGACAGAGAGGAAAGATGGCTCCTGCCCATTAGCAGATGATAAGCAAATGTTAGTCTGCCCTTCTGTAACGAGCTGCCAAACCTTGTTACGTAGATAAGATCACAGCAAACATGGTGGCACACACCTTTAGTTCCAGCACCCGGGAGGTGGAGGCAGGCGGATCTCTGGGCTACAAACAGATGCCAGTGTAGGAGATTCATAGTCCTTGAAGCATGTTATGTTTAAAAGTATATCTCCCAACACTGTTTTCCACAATAGCCAACAGAAAGATGAGTGAATTCCAGGGTTTACAATATGGTCACATGTCTTTTGGTGTATATGTTACGGTTGTCCGATCCACTCAGGATGTATTGTGATGGTTAGGTTTCTGTTTTGTTTTTTTTAAGATTTATTTATTATATATAAGTATACTGTAGCTGTCTTCAGACACACCAGAAGAGGGCATTAGATTTCATTACAGATGGTCGTGAGCCACCATGTGATTATTGTGATTTGAACTCAGGACCTTTGGAAGAGCAGTCAGTGCTCTTAACCATTGAGCCATCTCTGCCCATGATGGTTAGTTTTAATCGTCAAGCTGACACATCTAGAGTCACCTGGGAAGTCAGGCTGACCCGTGGGCACCTCTGTGGGGTTGTCTTGACTGCATTAGTTGAGGCACTATTCCCTGGGCAGAGGCCTTTGAACTGGGTAAGATGGAGAAAGTGAGCTGGGTACTAACATGTTTGCACTAATTCATTGTTCACTGCTCTTGACTGGAAATGAATAGCTGCTACCGGCTCCCGCAGCCTTGTCTAATTCGTGGCGAGGAACTGGCCAAACAAGCTGTCTCCCAGAAGTTTCTTTTGTCAGGGTATTTTCTCACAAGGAAAAAAAACTAGGGAACGTTAAAAATTTTCCAAAATGACATCTTTGTGTGATTCCCTTTAGAAATTTTACTATAAAGAGTATCATGAGTCCACAAAGTGCAAGGATCCATGTGCCTGCTTTGATTCAAGTTCCAGGACATTTACAGTTGTCATGGACAATCGTGCCTAGGAAAGGGGTGTCTGAGTACAAGCCTTTGTGTATAAACAGCTGCCTTCTTGCCTTGTAAACGTGGGGCTTGGTGAGCCCTGGTGGGACCCAGTTTGCTTCTCTTTGTCTCTATAAGCTAAGTTGAACCCACTTTGAACTTGTTCTTTCCCAGTTGGTGCCCTTATGGGCCATACATCACCAGCACGCTCTCCCTAGAGGACCAGTGCAACAATCCATCATCCAGGTGAGTGGGGGCTTTTCTAACGGATTGCTCTTATACATCAGTGTGGTGGGCGGCAGCTCCGGTCATCTATTAGCGTAATATCCCATTGGGTGAGGCATATTGATAGAGCAAAGCTGGTCGATCTGTGAATTGTGGATATCAGGGAGTTCGGGTTAGGAAAGGAATGCAGATCTCATGCTGGATTGATGTGGCTATGAATGGTATTTTATGATGTAGGGTTCACCTCTGATTCAGAAAGTAATTTCATGTCGGTGACAGCTTGGGCTCAGGCTAGGAGAGGTCAACCTGGCAGAGATCTGGGGCTCTTGGAAGATGTATTCCAGGAATAAAGTACCGTTGTTGATACTTCTATTTCATTTCGCAATATGTCACTGGGGGCACCAGAAAATTGGCCTGAGAGTAAAGTTTTGCACATAAAGCAAAACAGTCTCATTCAGTTGCCTGCCAGGTCAATAAATATGCGGAAGCGTGGCCTCCTGAAGCCTGTGGCCTGCAGCCTCAGCTGCTCGGAACTGCATTCTTGGGGTCCCATTCTTGACCCTGGTGTTTAGAAAACAAGGTAAAACGGTCAGTGTGTCACCTGTGCGTGGCTCGGGCTCCGAGGACTACAGTGTAACCTGGTGACAGCAAGTTCGCATTAAGCATCTCTTATTCCTTCTTATCAGTGATCAAGAATAGCTCCTCGTTAGCTCATCCATTTCTTACAATAATCACGTAAGTTAGGTAGAGCTTGGTCAGTGCTCTATGGCTCTGAAGAGATGCCATGACCATGGCAACTCTTATAAAAGACGGCATTTAACTGGGGCTTGATTACAGTTTTAGAGGATTAGTTTGTTATCATCGTGGTGAAAAGCAGACAGACACGGTGCTAGAGCAGTAACTGAGAGCTTCACTTTCTCATCCTCAGGCAGAGAGGGAGAGACACAGGTCTGTTGCAGTAAATATTAAAAAATATAATAGGTTTATCTCTTTATCAGCCCTGAGGTCTCACTCCTCAGGCCTGACCCCGATATAGAACTGCACGCACCTCTGTCGCTTGGCTCAAGCCACCTGGTCTGAGCCCTCACAGCCCAACCCTGACCACACAACTCCCTTCCCTTGGCGGTCTTCCTCCGCCTGACTTTCACCTCCAACCCAGGTGTTTGTTTACCCGAAAACTCAAACACAACTGTACTGCCTGATTGATTTTCACTCAGGTTTATATATTCAACTCTCAATCCACAAACCCTCTACACAACAAGATTGCATCAAATAGACAAAGGTATAAACTGCCCTTCTATATGAGATATTAGACCTGTAAAATCCTTAATGTTCATAGCTTTTTAACACCAACCAATCCCACCTGGGTCCAGCTGGTCCTTGGGAAGCTCCATGTTGCCCGATCTCTACCCTCCATTCTCTGACCTGAGACCTCTCCTCCTCTCCCTGCCCAGTCACTGGCTTTCCTTTATTTTACTAATTAAAATGGGAAGGTTCAGATGACATCACCTCTTGAGTAAGTGACTGGGCAGCCCTTCTTGGGGAAGTGGAATTAACATTAAAATACCAACAGCTTCAGGACAATTTACACAGGCCCTGGCATGGGCTTTTGCCTTTTTAGTTTTTCAAGACAAGTTTTCTCTGTGTAGCCCTGGCTGTCCTGGAACTTCCTCTGTTGACCAGGCTGGCCTCAAACTCAGAGATCTGCCTCTGGATCCTGAGTGCTTGGATTAATAATGTACTCCACCACTAGCCAGTTGGCATAGGCTTTTAAAACCTCAAAGCCCACCCCCAGTGACAAACTTCCTCCAACAGGGCCACACCTTTTAATCCTTCTCAAACAGTTCCACTAGATGGTGACTAAGCATTCAAGTATATGAACCAATAGGGCTCATTCTCCTTCAACCATAACAGGTACTATTGTTATCTCTGTGTTGAAAGAGACAAGAGAGTTGCCTAGTGTCACATGCTTATAAATAAGGAGCCCAGGTGCTCTGGATAGAACATCTATTTTCGGTCAAGAGTAGAATCCAAAAACTGGCTGCACATTTGAATCACTCAATAGCTTTTTAAAACTACCAACACTTGAACCCTGACTGACACCCAGAGATTCTGTTTGGTTCGTCTGGGAAACAGATGATTCCTAAAGGAGTTTGTAAAGCTTCCTAGGTATTTTGTATTGTGCAAAGATGAGAATTGACTCTATATGTCAGAGCAGCACCAGGGTTTTTCAGAACTTAACCAGATCAGGTGATTCCTTCACTTGTTTCAAATGGCTCTTTTGGTTTGCCAGCTTCTTTGCTTTTGTTTTTGAAACAGGATCTCTCTGCATAGCCCAGGCTGGTGGTGTCAAACACATGACCATCCTGTTGCAGCCTCTGAAGTACTGGGATTACAGGTGGATTCTGCAATGGTTCTGTATGCAAAGTCAAAGCTAAAGTCATTGTAGACGTGTCTGAGACCCTAGGTACCCTACCCTTCCTCTTCCTCACCAGCTGTTGTTGCTGCTTCCTGCTTATCCTGCTCATCTGACGTGACCACCACAGGATTCCCCGCTGCCCTGAATCTTAGACTTGCTGGTCCCTCTGCCTCCCACGTACTTCCCAGGATTTGCCTGCTTGGCTTCTTCATTTCTTGTCCATCTCCATTCATACGTCACAGTATTAGCGAAGTCTTCCTTGCCCGCTCTAATAATAGACTGAGTGTGTGTCCCTCCTGCCCAAGTTCATAAGCAGAAGCTCGAGGCCCTTGTGTGATTTTTTTTTTAAGATTTATTTATTTATTATATATGAGCACACTGTAGCTGTCTTCAGACACACCAGAAGAGGGCATCAGATCTCATTACCGATGGTTGTGAGCCACCATATGGTTGCTGGGATTTGAACTCAGGACCTCTTAACCACTGAGCCACCTCTCCACCCCTGTGTGATGGTATTAAGGAGGCATTCCTTGAACATGATTAGGTTTTGAGATGGGAAGTAGCCCAGTACTGAGACAATGTGGTCTATCCCTGCTACAGGCTGCTCTATCAAGTGGAGTGTCTCTTCTCTGACGCCAAGTATCAACACCATGATCTTGGACTTCAGCCTTCTGAACCTGTGGCTTTGGTTCTGGCATTTTGCTGAAGCAACTGAGCTAAGACACCAGTTTCAACTACTATCATTACCTCGCTATTGTTCCCGGTCAGGGGAGCAAACCTGGGGCCTTCTGCCAGGCCAACATTCTACCACTGAGCAATGCCCCAACCCCTGTAAATAGGGCAACTCCCAAAACTGGGGGGTTGAAACTGCATTTGTTCAGAGAGAGTTGCACTCTGAGGACAGTCTGTTTGAAGTGACTGATGTGGTGTAAGGAACAATACTTGATACTGTTCAGGGGAGAGCTCAGTGTTAGGACACTTGTGTGTATATACGTCCTGCCCCTATCCAATAGAAAACCTTAGTGCTTTCGTTACTTTTCCATGGCTGTGGTAAAATGCCACACTCAGAGACAACTTAAAAAAATAAAGACTTTATTTGGGCTTAATGGTTTCGGAGGGAGAGTTTGTAATGGGGGTGGCATGGCGGGAAGCCAGAGCAGGAAGCTGAGAGAACACATCTCTATGCCAAAAATACATAGTACAGACAGCAAACTGAAAATGAGACAGGGCTATAGACTCTCGTTATCAGCCCCTGGGGACATACTTCTTTCAGCAAGGTCCCCTTCTCTTAAAGACTCCCCAAAACAGTGCCACCCACCAGGGACCATGTGTTCAAATGCTGGAGCTTAAAGGGAAATGTTTCTCATTTACACCTTAAGTCTTTGAATGACCATGTTTCCTGATTCTTGCTGCAAAGGCCCAATGGATATGTGGGTGTGTTGGCTGATTGAGGGCCATTTTCTGTTTATCCTGCTGCTCAGAACTAGAATAAAAGCCACATTAAGGCTCCCTTTGTAGGGACCTCTTGTATGTGAATGTGACAGAACCTTTCCCTAATGAATAAAGATTGTGGGGGACCAATCACTGGGTGAGAAGTAGGCAGGAGCTCCAGGTCAGAGTCTGCCAGGCTGAGAACAGGCCGGTCTGTCCGCAGGGCACCAGCGATAACGTGGGATTCGTATTTTATGTTTAACGCTACAGAAGTGTCCCCACAGACACACCAGCTCTGGTTCTGTAAAGCTGCAGAGGACAGGACACAGCCCTGTTTATCCCAACTGCTTACACTATGAAAGGCATGCTTGTTGGGACAAAATAATACCATAATGATAAGGAACATTTAAAAGTATGTTTTGTTGGGCTGGAGAGATGGTTCAGTGGTTAAAGAGCACTGACTGCTCTTCCAGAAGTCTTGAGTTCAAATCCCAGCAACCACATGGTGGCTCACAACCCTCTGTAATGAGATCTGATGCCCTCTTCTGGTGAGTCTAAAGATATAATAAATAAACCGTGTGTGTGTGTGTGTGTGTGTGTGTGTGTGTGTGTGTGTGTGTGTGTCTATAATAGTTTGAATAGTTTGAATAGAAATGGTCCATAGACTCATGTGTTTGAATGCTTGACCCATGGGGAGTGGCACTATTGGAGGGGACCTTGTTTGATTGATTAGGTGTGGCCTTGTTAGAGGATGTGGGTCACCATGGGGATGGGCTTTGAGCTCTCAGATGCTCAAGTTAGGCCTAGTGGAATTAAGGTGTAGAACTCTCAGCTTCTCCAGCACCTGCACATTACTATGTTTCCTGCCATGATGCTAATGGGTTGAACCTCTGAACTGTAAGCCAACCCCAAAAGCTTTCCTTTTATGAGTTGCCATGGAAACGGCAATAGAAATCTAAGACAACTTCATAAACTAAAACACCTTTGCCAGACATGATCATGACACGGGCTTGCAATCCCAGCAGGAGACTCAAGCTTCAAGGCCGGCTTGGGCTAGTGAAGTCCCATGTCAAAACCTTTTCTACACTACAGTGTCAACAAATATTGGATGTCAGTCTGATGACAGCTGGGATCAACTAAGACCCAAACGCCTGATCATGCCTATGGGAGATTTTTTTTTTCTTCACAAAATCATCTGAGGTAGAAAGGCCCATTATAAACCTACATCATCTGAGGTGGGAAGGCTCACTCTAAAACTGAGTCATGCCTTCTGATAACAGACTATATAAAAGATATAAAAGAACGAAGCTTTTGCCTTCTTGTCCTCTCTCGAGCTGCTAAGTTCATCTATCCTGCTGCCAAAGAACTCCCTTTGTGGGTATCAGATTCCAATGGATTCCAAAGACCAGCTGAGACATCCAACCTCACAGACCGAGTAACTATCAGATTCTTGGACTTTCTGTCAGGAATCAGCCATTGTTGGGCTAACCAGACTACAGCTTGGAAGCCTCTTGAAGAGAGAATATCTTGTATATAATTTGGATGTATCACCTGTCAGTTACAAAGCCCACGACCTATGGCATAAGCAGGAAATAGAAGGTGGGACATCCAGAGAAAGAATTCTGGGATAGAGCCAGGCATGGAAAGATCCACTCAGGGAAGATAGGAGATAGACTTATGGTACCTTAGCACAGGTAACCAGCCACATGGTAGAATGTAGATTGAAATAATTAAGTTATTCGGGGTATGATCCGGTCAGAGACAAGCCTACCTGTATGACCAAGGTGTTTGTAAATCTATTTTGAGACTTGAGGAAGAATCAGACCAAAACTAAATTCTCTTTATATAGAGACTCATTCTCAGGAAAACCCTGACTAATACAACTATTTACTTTAAAGGCTGCAAGGTCCCTTGGACTGGGTGTGGCAGCTGGCCCAAGGAGGGTTCAGTGACATCTGGATGCTGGGAACTTTCACAGGTGCTCCATGGGAACTTTCACAGGTGCTCCATGGGAACTTTCACAGGTGCTCCATGGGAACTTTCACAGGTGCTCCACGGTTGCCTTTTTCTTTGCAGGTGTTGCCTCTGGAACAATGAGCGACCCTCTGCCGGGTTGGCACTGCTTCCACCCAGGGCTTTCTCTATTCCTCATTTCTGTTTTTAACTTAAAAATGACTTCTGCTTGTTTTAGGTGAAGTTGCATTAAATATTAAGTGTTACGTATCTTTGAACTTTTATACACAATTATATGAAGTGCTGATTAAAAGTATAAAGAATGTTAGAGAGTGGAGGAATGATGAGGCCATGGAATTTGTTAGCCTTGACTGGATCTTTGACCAAGAGCAACAACAGAGACAAGGGTCATTATTAAGATAAATATTGATCATTGTCTTAGTTGGGGCTTCTGTTGCTGTAATGAAACACCATAACCAAAGAGCAAGCTGGGGAGGAAAGAACTTACTTGGCTTACACTTCCATATCTCTGTTCATCATCAAAGGAAATCAAGACAGGAACTCAGAGCAAGAACCTGGCTGCAGAAGCTGATGCAGAGGTCATGGAGGGATGCTGCTTACTGACTTGCTCTCTGTGGCTTTCCCAGCCTGCTTTCCCATAGAACCCAGGCTCACCAGTCCAGGGATGGCACCACCCACAATAGACTGGGCCCTCCTACATCAATCATTAGTTAAGAAAATGCCCTACAGCTGGATCTTATGGGGGCATTTTCTCAATTGAGGTTCCTTCCTTTCAGATAACTCTAGTTTGTGTCAAGTTGACATAAAACTATCCACACAGTCACTTTTGGAGTTAAAAATTAGAAAGTTTTGTTTTGCCTACATGTATGTCCATATACCACACGCACATGTGCAGTACCTATGGAGGCCAGAAGAAACATTTCCCCATCCCCACCCCCATGACAAGAGTTGCAGATAATTGTGAGCCACCACATGGGTGCTGGAAATTGACCCTAGGCCCTCAGCAAGAGCAGCCAGTTCTCCTAAGCACTGAACCATCTTTCTAGTTCCCTCCTGGACTAACTGTGTGTGACTGGCACACAGTTTCCTTTGGTCATGAACAAAGGATGCCGCAGGGAGAAGCCTGACCAGGACAACCATTCACAGCCATGTGATCCGTTCCTTCACACAGCCCAGTGGCCTTAATTCTTCATCTGAGTGGACCCAGCTAAGGGCAGGGCTACAGAGAGCCTACAATTATTTGTTAGATGATCCCATACCACAAAAGTACTATAAAACGTTGTGCATTTACCAATGCAGTTCAGTGACATCACTGGTAAAGACAGGTGTGCCAGGCAGGACTGGCTAAGCAGACCACAGAGGTGCAAAGGCTTGAGAAATGTGTGCTTCATTTCCCCATTTTAATTTGCCTTCATGATCTACCCCAACGTGAAGGAATTCTTGTGTGACCCGAAACCACTGTATCTCCAGAAACCAGCATGGAGAAAACCATAAGAGTGCCTTGGCGGCACAAACACCATACAAAACTATTGGTCCTGAGGAGGATGGGCTCATAAATGATGACCAGCAGCCTTCCAGTGTCTTTAGGGTCCTGAGGAGGTAGATGGTGAATTTATCCAATGAGCCCAATTCTACATTTTCTCTTCAGATGGGGGATGTGTACACAGGGTGGCTGAGAGATCCTCTACCTCAAGCATTTTCTGACTCTTCTTTCAAAGCTCAGTTTCTATAGTTAATTTTCTACAGTTTATATCTTTTCCTTTCTGTTGCTCCTCCCTTAGTGGATCAGTCCACGATCCCTGGTATGCTTGGCAAAGAACTTCTTCCTTATTCTCAGTGTGAGTCTGCTTTGGTGGCCTCTTCCAGATCTACATCTTTAACTACAAGATGTTCCTGTGACTGAGAAGCCCTGGGGTGAGGGAAAATCCCAGGGGCCCAGCTGTGTCTGCCATTAGGGTTTGCTGATCTGGGCTTTTTCAGTTAACATGAAGCAATTACACTTCTATGACTAATAACCAAAATCACTGCCAAGCATTTGGGCTGGGGTGGGTAGGCTGCCAAAAGGCAGTTGCCTAAGTGATGTGTGTGATCAGCAGATTGGGCAAAAGATAAGTGGTTATGAAACAGAACAGAGTCCGTCCACCCTGGTCCTGTGTGGCCCAGAGTCCCCCATTGCAGGCATCTAGCAATAAGGAAGCTGTTGTCTGACCTTTTCCACATACTGCTTGAGCAAGACACCCCAAGAAGGAGCCAGGCAGGAGGGAGTTGCAAGGGTATCTTAGGGTTTTACTGCTGTGAACAGACACCATGACCAAGGCAACTCTTATAAGGACAACATTTAATTGAGGCTGGCTTACAGGTTCAGAGGTTCAGTCCATCATCATCAAGGCAGGAGCATGGCAGCATCCAGGCAGGCATGGTGCAGGAGGAGCTGAGAGTTCTACATCTTCATCTGAAGGCTGCTAGGAGAATACTGGCTTCCAGGCAGCTAGGATGAGGGTCTTACTTAAGTCCACACCCACAATGACACAGTACTCCAGCAAGGCCACACCTACTCCAACAGGGCCACACCTTCTAATAGTGCCACTCCCTGGGCCAAGGATATACAGACCACGGTGGGGGGGGGGAAGCCTAATGGTCAGTGATCAGGCAGAAAGGGGTCAAATTCTGCCAGCAGCTTGCCTAAGGAAAGGAATGGGATGAAGGGTGCTCTGTGGGGAAATACGGGCTGCTTGTTATTGCTACAGGCTCCGGGATCTTTTATGGTGGGCAGGAAAGTGTGTAGCCTCCATTTCTCTAGCTTTGCTTCCAGACTTCCAGATTAGAGTCGTGCTTTAGGTTAAGTGTGGGAACCTAAGGCCCAGGTAGGTCACCAGGCCAATTCATACATGTGTTCCCACCAGTGTTCGGCAGATGACTATCACGGTACAAATGTCACCTGCCACCCACTCACAGGAGGAATGGTTTCCTCCTCCTCCTCCTCTTCTTTCACCTTCTCCTCCTCTTCCTCCTCCTCCTTTTCTTCTTCCTCCTCCTCCTCCTCTTCTTTTCCCACTTATTGCTTTAGGTCATTGTAAGGATGGTCTGACCTTTCAAAAAAGGAAATCCATCCAGGTCTCACATTTTGATTAGATGACTTTTGACACTGCATTGCTGCTATGGCATTGAAAAATTATGGAGGTTTCAAGGGCTTCATGCCCATGGCCCACGACTCGGAAAACACTCCTGGAAAACTCAACAAAGTGTTGCTTTCGACTGAAGTTCATGCTGACGTTTCCAAGAAGCAAGTGAAGCTGGCAACTCCTGGGTAATTATAGCCCCTGCTGGCCATATGATCAGTCCGCAGGGACAGGCATAAGTCCGTAAACTTTCCCAAAGGTTCATGGCCTGTTACTATTGCTTAGGGTCCTGCAGTTTATCTTCAGTGCCTCTGAAGTAGATATGCAATTACTGGAAAGTTCGCTGGCTCCTAACATGGTGCCTCTGGGGGCCTTTTATTTTATTTGGAGGTTTGCACTGAGCCTCAGAAGGATTAGAACATGTGGAACAATGTGGAGACAGTTGACTCAGCAGTGAGGAAGCCTACTCCTCCGTGAGAGCCCTCCTAGCTTTTATTCCGCCGAAGGTGAAGTATTGAGGGAGGCACTTTGTAATCTGGAAGTTCCCAAACTTAATCCAGGCTGTAACTGCTGCAAAATGCACAGATGTGACATCTTAGACAGTTTACTCCCTGGGTATTTTCTAAATCCTCCGAGCAGGAATGGGCCTCCTTTAAAGTGCACAGTGATTTATGCAAAGAGACTTGGTTCCTGGAAGTCCCTGCGTGCTTATCACAAAGCATTAAGCAGGCCTTCGGGGAGAAGTCTGGGGAAGTCATCATCACAAAAGGTTTTTGGCACAGGCAGAGAAGGGCTTTTCTTAAAAGAGCACATGGGGACTGGAATGCTCCCAAGACCTTCCTTTCCTTTTTTGTTCATGAAGTTAACTTCAGAGTAGATTTGTGGAGAGAAAAGGCAGGACCCTGGTTAGGAGGCGTGGCCAGAGGTACTCCATCTGTGCGTGGGCAAGTGGGGCGCTCAGAGTCTCCCTGCTCCTGAAGGTGCTTGTCACCACCTCTGACTCAAAACCAAGGACTTCTTGGCTGGTGTAACCTGTGGCCCCTGCATGCTTATAGAGAGAGGCTTCCCATGGGGACAACCCCACTCCCCAAATATCTCTCTAAATGAGCTCCTCTAGTGCTAGGATTTATACTGTTGATTATGATACAGGGTCAAAGTTTCACACAGTCTGTAAAGATTATGGCCAGATGAAGTTTTGCGGTATTTTAATTTTATTTGAGGAGACCAGAGATTTTTCTAAATCGTGGGATTTTGTACAAGGGTATAAGGTAGATGCTAGGAGAAAAGCCCTCCTATCTTTCCCCATCCCCCACCCCTTCCAAGGGTCTGTACTTCTTAGAGGCAATCCTTTTCCCCTAGGACCCAGTGCAGGGCCTGGCCTGCACCCCGCGGCTCCCAGAAGTCCTTAATCTCTACTGTCTGCTGTCCTTCCTGGGGGAATCTGTTGGCTGGGATCTAAGGGCAGATAGATACAGAAGCTGCCGGCTCTGCTGTTTACTCATTTGCAGGGCTGTGATCTGGAGAGGCAGATGGCTGAGGAAGAGGCTAGCTGCACCTTTAATACACCACAATCCCCAGGTCCAGTCATCAGCCCAGCACAGCAGTGACCCAGTCTGCCCAGACCCTTCCAGCTCCAGGGGAGCTTGCTGCTTTGCATACTGGGTCTGAGTCTCCATCTCACTCCTGTTTACCCTCTAGCTGCCCTTCCCCAGCTGGGGCAAAGGAAATCCAGGTCTAGATAACCTTAGTCTAAGATTGCATAAGATCAGGAGTCCATGACCCGAGCTTTGATTCCTGCTCCATTATCTTTCTGTGTGACCTTAAGCAAACAGGCCGTTTTTGTCACTGAAAACTCTACAGTGTGGTGTCACTGCGAAGGCCACCTGAGAGGAGTTAGCGGAAGTACTTTGGGACTACTGTTTCAGATCCTTGGTTCTATGGAGGCTGTAGTGTGGGTGCGGGTAACTGGGAGAAAAATTCAGATTCTGGATTGTTGGCCTGAGTGTGATGCTGGTTCCTGGGTCACTCAGGTGAACCAGGTGGCTCACTCGTGGTTTACCAAAGGCTAGGCATGCAGCTCATAGCTCTGGGGATGCGGCTGCTGGCAGTCAGAAGTCACGCCAGCTTCCCTGGGATTGCGCTCAGATAAAATCCCACTGATGTTACTGTCCTCTGTATCTGTACAGTTTACAGTTCTGAAGAAACGTGATAGCATGTATCTTTCCCCTGAAGCATACTGCCTCTCCGACAGCCTTGGAAGCAGGAACTTCCATCTTTACACTTCTAGAAAGGTTTTCCGTGCCCCTCGAAGGCATTTCTGCCCTTTGACTAAGATGGGTTGTGTGGCTTCCAGTTTTAACTTCTAAGAGCTTGGAACAAAGCTTATACTTCGTACAGGAGGGTAATTTACATACAGCGTTTCAGCGGTGTGAGTGTACACGTGTGTCCGTCTGTGATTGTGTTTACAGACACAATCAGTGTTCATGTGTGTGACTGCATGCCTTTCTCTGTGAGTATGCATGAATGTGTGTGTGTGTGTGTGTGTGTGTGTGTGTGTGTGTGTGTGTGTGTGTATGCATGGCTATGCATCTGTGTGTGAGGAAACTGAAATAGAAAAAAAAAAAAACATTAATTTCTGTAACAGTTTCCGGATTTCTACAGTGCAGCCAACACTGTTCTGGAAGGTGTGGAGGCAGAAGCAGGTGAGTTCAAGGCCAGCCTGGTCAACAGAGGGAGTTCAGGGCCAGCCAGGGCAGCATAGCAACTCCTTCTCTCTCTCTCTCTCTCTCTCTCTCTCTCTCTCTCTCTCTCTCTCTCTCTAGAGTTCCATTCTGCACACCTTCATTTGCTTTTCACAGTTTTGTTTTCTACAGAAAATTTTACATTTCCTGTTAAGAGCTTTGGGTGCCTCTTCTAGGAGTTTGTCATTTGTCACTGGGCTCTGACAAGGAAGGAGGCTCAGATAAGAATATTGGAAACAGCGACCACGGGGCTTTGTTTACTGCTTTGCTTGATCTCTATCTTGTGTGAGCTTCTCTTTTACTACTTTGCTTGATGACTTTGTCTCTGATCTAAGAACTGGCCATGTTTTTTAGACGTACCTAGAATGATATACAAGCAGACTGGGAGAAAAACAAAGCTGCCTCAGCCTCAGCACTGGCTGGAGTCGTGTTACAATGTTGTCTAATTGTCTTTTTCTTTTCAACCCTCACTCCCTCCCTGGAGACCCTGTGGACTGACTGAGCTGGCTTGGTCAATTTAAATTAAACTTAAGGGCCATGCAAGAAGTTGTTATAGGTAAAGCCTTGGTCCCCGTCTCTCAGACAAGCGTTGTTTCTAGTTTGCCTTCTCCAATCGTGACATCCTACCTACAGCCTAGCGTTCTTGTGACTTCTTCATTTCACAGATGAGGGGCCATGCCGGTACAAGTCTGGTGGGCTCCATAATACTTGGTGCCTAGAAGCTAAGCAGGAAGATGTCTTCGTTTTGTGTGTGTGTGTGTGTGTGTGTGTGTGTGTGTGTGTGTGTTTTCACGCTGGAATTGAACCCGGGGACCTGTGTATGCAGTGGTGGTCAGTGAGCCACACGCCCATGTCTGAAGACACTGCTTTACCACAGCTGCCTCAGACGTAGTCGAGGAGTAGGTTGGGAATTCTGGTCTTTTCCAGAGGCCCCCTCTCTGCTCTTAGATTCAGTCCTGCATTCCTCTGGCGAGTTTGACTTAAAAGGCAGCTTGGGGCCCTGGCCATTTGGACATTGGCCATGGGACAGCTGTCACTGGCCCCTTCGAGGAGGTGTCCCTGGTCCATGATTCATCGGTTTGTTTATATCGCACTTAGAGGTCTCTGGGGGGACAGCAGGACCCGGTTAAATGTGCTGTTTATTATTCATCAGCTTTACTCTCCTAATGGTGCCCCCAACAAGTCTGAATCAATTGAGAGCCATCAAGTCACAAGAAGCACTCCAGACCTCCTTCCCAGGCAGGGTCCATCCCCAACACTCACCCCACTCCACCAGACTCCGAGCTCCCACTGGCAGGCTGTGTTTGGGTGAAGCCTGGCTGACAGTGCTGAGGAATCTCCCTCCCTCCTCGGCCAACTCTGCACGTCCCAGAAAATCTCCCTAAACAAACGGTCCCTGGGTTCTCGGAGACGGCAGACGGTTCTGGGAGCAGCCAAGTGCGGCAAACTCAGTGCACGGTTTCCATCCTGTCCAGTTTATGCAGATCTTGCTGAAATTTATTGTTCCTACTCCCTGCTTTCCTGGGGCCCCATAAATCTTCTAAAAATTAGAATTTGTGTCTGATTCTACAAACATTAGAAAGCTATTCTGCTGGTGTCCCTGAATTGGTCAAGTGATTACCGGGTGGGCACAGGCCTGGTGTTCAACTTCAGTACAGCATAAACTGAGTGTGGTACACTAGTCCCAACACTTGGTGGGCAGAGGCCGAGGCCATTAGCCATGGCAAGTTCAAAGCCAGCCTGGGCTACATGGGCCCTTGTCTAAAAAAAAAAAAAAAGCCCATTTATAAAAAGAAAAACAACAACAAAAATAGAAAATGTATATCAATAGCAGCCCTAGTGAGAACGGCTTTACCTAGTTTCTGACTAGGCTTTTACACACTCACACCAATAGCTACATTTCTCATCCGGTTATGTATTACTTTTCTCATCTAACACTGTTTGGGCACAATTCCTGAGTGTTTGCTTTAGGATGGAAATGTTTTTGTGTAGATGAACGTGACAGGTCTGTCTTGGGAAGTCTGGGTCTTGCTATGCCCTAGAGTCAGCATTCAGAATATTAATTTTTATTGGTCGTGTGAAAGGGGTAGGTGACCTGACTGGAAATGAAGCCTCAGCAGAACTCATGTTTCAGGTTGGCTATATTTTAATCTACCGGCTAACAAACCATTTCTCATCCTAATGGGGCTCTCTGTACCCTGTCTTTAGGAGAAAGATGAGAGAGGGAGAGAGAGAGGAGGGGAAAGGAAGGGGAAGAGGGAGGGGAGGGGAGGGGGAGGGGAGAGAGGTAAGGGGAGAGGGAGAAGGAGAGGGAGAGAGAGGAGGGAGTGAGAGGGGGGAGAGAGGGGGAGAGTAAGGTGGAGGGGGGATCCTACCTAATTCACATTTTAAATTCCCTTTCTTTTCCATGAGGTCTCACAATCCTCCTGCTTCATCTGATCACTTACTGGGGTTCCACATGTGTACTGCCAAGCCCAGATGGGACTTTTCTTCAGGTTGGAAGACAGCACAGTTAAGACAGGCTGGACACGAGGCACCCTCACAGAACCTTCTGGCTGAATTCTTGACTGGTGGTCTCTCTACTCCAGTGACAAGTTAGGAAGTCATGAGCCAGAGATCTGTTCTCTACATCTTTGTGCTTATTTCTGCTGAGAAACCTATTTCTCACAAACTGGTACACTTAGGACAAGGCAGCATGTAGGGAAAGGAACCAACCTGCAACACACAAGCACCCAAGAAACCAGAGAAAAGCAGAGTCCAGCTTTCTAGGTAGCAAAGATCAAATGTTTGAAGCAGACCCTTGCCTTGGAGCAGACCTTCACAGGCTTTCCTGATGGGGTTCAGGTTTGCTTTCTCTCCTTGATGACATTAGCAGGGGCATCTATGTAAGTTACTTCATACAGTGCCCACCCAAAACCTACTTACAAATGTTATCTAATCAGAGGTTTCATGTGGGGTGTGGTGGAAGATGCTTGTAGTCTCAGCATCCTGCAAGTTTGAAGCAGGAGGGTTGTGAGTTCAAGGCCCCCATGGGCTACAATGAGCTCCTCTCTCAAAACATCAAAATTGGGGACTGGGGAAAATGGCTCAATTGATAAAGGCCTTGCTTTTGCAAACACAAGGTTTTGAGTTCAGTTCTCAGAATCCACACAAAAAGCCAGGTATGGCCACCTGTACCTGTAAAATGTACTATGGGGGTGGGGGGGAATCAGGGTGCGGAGATAGGGCGTGATGAAGAAATATGAGGGATACTGGGGCTTGCCAGTGGCCACCCAGACAAACTCCTCCAGGCCCAAGGAGAGGCCTGGGTTCAAGACTACTGTCAAATATCTGGGTGGTGGTATCACAATCCCAGCACTTGGGAAGCAGAAACAGGAAATTCCCTGAGTTCAAGGCCAGCCTGGTCTACAGAGCAAGTCCCAGGACAGCCAGGGCTACACAGAGAAAACCTGTCTCAAAAAACAAAGGCAAAGAATAGAGGATGACACTGAAAATGCCCCTTCTCTGGTCTCTGTGGGAATGCCCTTTCACCTGAGCACACCTGCACATATGCATGCACATACCACACACATATACACATGCACACACCTACACATGCACATACTACACACATGTACACACCACACACATACACATGTACATGCCAAACACATGCATACACTATACACATGCACACACCACACACATGCACACACCATACACATGCACACACCACACACATGTACACACCATACACATGCACATACCTACACATGCACACACCACACACACATGTACATGCCAAACACATGCACATACTATATACATGCACATACCACACACACATATACATGTACAAGACATACACATGAACATACCATGCACATGCACACAGCACACACATGCACACAGCACACACATGCATACACCACACACATACACCATATACACGTATACCACACACATGCACACACCACACACTTGTACATACCACATACACCATACACATGCACATAACACACATATGTACATACCACACATACCACACACACATGCACACACTACACACATACCACACATATGTACACAACACACACATACACACACACAACCCCTTCTTCATATATTCTATAAATAATAAACCATAATTCTGAAAGTTTCATTTGGACTTCTTTTATCTTTCAATTTTTATTACATTTATGTGCTTCCCTCCCCCAAAAAGTTTTTTTAACTTATAAACATGGGGTGTGTTTATATATGTGTGGGGGAGCATATGTGTAAGCATGGTACAGAGTGCAGATAGAGATCAGAAAATAACATGCTCACAACTGTCTGTTAATCCAGATCTCTGGAATCCAATGTTCTTCCGGCCTCCACAGATACTCTGTGCATATGAAGCACAAACATACAGGCAAAATACTCATTCACATTGTCCTAATTAAGGATTTACTGCTGTGAAGAGACACCATGACCAAGGCAAGTCTTAGAAAGGAAAACATTCAGTCGGGGCTGGCTTACAGTTCAGAGATTTAGTTCATTATCATCATGATGAGAAAATGGCAGTGTCCTGGTAGGTATGGTGCTGGAGGAGCCAAGAGTGGTACATCTAAAGGCAACTAGGAGGAGGGTCTCATCCACACTGGGTGAAATCTTAGCATTGGAGACCTCAAAGCCCACCCCACAGTGACACACTTTCTCTAACAAGGCCACACCCCCTAATAGTGCCACTACTTATGTGCCAAGCATTTGAAAACACGAGACTATGGGGGCCATTCATACCTATTCAAACCACCACACACATAAAAACAAATACTTCTGAAAAGAAGAAAAAGTTGAAGATGTAGAAGAATAAAAGTAGAATAATTATTCATAACCCTGTTGCCCAGGGAAACAATGTTAACATTTATGAATCTTTTTCTATTTGAGTGTTAAATATGAGTCTTTCTTTGCCTCAGATGTTAACTTGACACCTTCCAGAGACGTCTGAGGGAGTCTCAGTTGGAGGATTGCCCACACCAAAGTTGCCAGTGGTCATGTCTATGAGAAGTTATCTTGATTGATATAGTGGGACCCAGCCTATAGTGACCTGGATTACATAAGATCTCTCAAATGCAAGTATGGTGCACGCACCCCACACACACACCCTCTTCCAGTTTTTCTCTAACCTCAAGTTTTTCATCTTTTAAATCTTCTGCTTGTTTGCCTGCCTGCCTGCCTTTGAAGGATGTTCCGTCCTACATTTGTGTTTTGCAGGGGAGGGAGACAGGGAGCTTTCTTTGGGACACTCGTGTAGTCTAGGCTGACCTTCAAGTCCTTACATAGCCAGGGATGACCGTGTTCTGATTCTTCTTCCTCCTGCTCACAAGCTGCAGGCACGCACCCAGTGTCTTCACAACCACCACTTGAAAACTTCTCCTAAATACTGTTTTCATTGGGAGCACGAATCATCTTCCATCGCCTGTCGAACCACTCTTCCAGTATCAGAAATCCTCACAACCACAAACAATGCAGCAGCATTTTGTTATAAAGCTCACAACTCTAGCAAGCCCCGCAGTATATATTCACGAGGGCGAGACTCTCCGTAGGCCTATATAGGCCTATATAGGTGATCTATAAAGGCGCTGTGGGCTGGAGAGATGGCTCAGTGGTTAGGGGCACTGACTGCTCTTCCAGAGGTCCTGAGTTCAATTCCCAGCACCCACATGGTGGCTCACAACCATCTGTACTGGGATCTGGTATGTCTGAGGACAGCGACAGTGTGCTCACATAAATAAAAATTAGTTTAAAAACGTTTTAGAAGATGCCATACATGTACTCTGTACTCTCAGCTCTCACATATGGACGAGCACAGTCCTAACAGCCTCACTGACATAGAATATTGATTTGTTTTTTAAGTTCTAGGTCACGTGACGGGTGAAAAATGCATCTTGAAACACTGGTTTCAGGGTTGCCGTGACTGCTGAGGTCACATTGTTCCATGCGTTAATGGTTTGTATTTCATTTGTTTGTTTGCTTGTTTGCTTTTTGAGACAGTTTCACGATGTTTCTGAGCCTGCTCTAGAACTCGGTATTCAGCACAGGCTAGTTTGTGCTCCTTGTAACCCGCCTGCTTTAGTTTCCTTCAGACTGGGAGTGTAAGCATGTATAGACATGCTTTGCTTGGTTTTTCTTTCTTTTGTAAAGAAATTTGCGTTTTTTTGCACATTTTTCTGTTAAGGTGTTAGTGAGAGCCTGGCTTGGCTATTTAGTTTGGCTTTTATTTTAGTTCATTGTTTAGATTTAAACATTTTTTTACATTTATTTAGTGTGAGTGTGTGCATACATATGTGCATGTGTATGTGTGTATGTGTGAGTGAGTTTAAGTGCAGGAGCCATATTGCGTGTAAGGTCAAAGCATAGTTTTAGTGAGTCGATTCCCCTCTTCTGCCATGTGGATCTCAGGGGTCACACTCAGGCCACCAGGCTTGCAGGGTGAGCTTCTGTACCCATGGAACGATCTTGCCAGCCTCTGTTTTATGGTCTTTTAAGGATAGTAAATATTTGTTATCTGTAGCCCAAATACTCTTTCATTTCTTGGTTCATGTCTTGATTTTGTTTGCTCATTTTTGAGATACGGTAATTTCAAATTTTATGAAGCCAAATTTACTTGATATCTTACTCTGTTCTTTTTCTTGCATCGAGTTTAGAGCTAGAAAAATCGTTCCCTAACTCAGACATGTGGTCATCCAGGCCTTACCTACTAAGACCTACTAAGTGGTTGGACAGCCTTGAACTTCTTCTGATCCTTCTGCCCCTAAAAACACCAATACCCAGTTTTTGCTGATTTTTAAAAAAATATTGTTGTGTTTGAATTTCATTAACCCATGTACTAAGGGGAATAAGTCATCTTTCTGTGAGTCTGTCTGTCTCTTTCTCTGGTGCATTGGTAATTCTAAGTGAACAGGAGAAAGGCCCTAAAAGTCCCTCCCTGAGAACAGAGGAGAATGAGAAGCAGACACTTACTCTTCTGGGTGACATATACTAGGCTTTATAGATTTTGCTGTCAGAACAACTAGAAAACGAGAGAACAGTAAAAGCATTAAAACTGAAGAGTTAGACAGGAGGCTTTAAAAAATGGAAGTTGTGTGCCTGCCCGTGTTCATGGACAGCATGGACGTGGATTTCGTTGGAAATGCATTGCCCACATCCAGGAGAATGGCCAGGAAGGGTTTCCTTAGTAACCTTGCCTGCTCCTGACATGGAGAGGCCTAGGCTTGACCACCTTCCTGTTCTGGGCCCCTCCCCCTGTGGGCGGGTGGGTCACTGTAAACTCTGGGGGGGTCAACTGTCATTCACTCAACTGAGACAGGACCAGATGTCAGGGATCTTAAAAATGGGTTTTGGAGAACAGATTCAATATTATTTCTCGGATCATGCTCTTATAGGCATCTGAGGGGAACCTAAACAAACACACCAAAGAACCTCCTCTTTTTGCTTTATAAAGAATGTCCAACATGGCTGCTAAAATACCTGCAGGTGAAGGTACTTGCCCTCAAGCCTGACAACCTGCATTCCAGCCCCAAGATCCACGTGGTTGAAGAAGAGATCGAGCTTCCGGAAGCTGTTTGTCTTCTGACCTTCACAGTGCACCGTGATGTGCGCTCCCCTCCCCCAATCAATAAATGCGAACAAATATTGTCCAGTACAGCATGAACCAATCATAAAAGTGCATCTAGCATTCTTCATTCCTCTGTATGGGGCAAAGAAGATATTTGTTATCTCAGAAAGACTACATAGACTGAGCAGGCTGCCACAATTGACCCTTACATTTAGTGACTCAGTACCATCAACTGGCATTTCTAATGTGTGCTGCAGCCACGTGTGGGTCAGCGATACAGGGGGACCCAGTCTGTGGCCCCCGAGAGACCCCCACCTCCCCTTAGGTCCTTGTAGTTCTCTCAGGACAGACGAGAAAAGAAACATTTTTATGCAGCCTTCACTATCTAGGGATATAAAATAGATAAATCAAACATGTATTGAAAATAAATCATAAATTTATTTAAAAGCAATTCTTTGGTATACATATAATTTTACCATTTAAGGAGAAAGTGAATTTATGTATTAACGAGATTGATGCGTTTGTATATTTTTAAATGAAGACTTTTAACTATGCATGCATATTTGATGCCTCAGGACACAGAGCATCTTCAGTGTTTTTCAGAGTCCCACGGGGCACCCATTTAGTCCCAGCACTCAGGAGGCAAAGGCAGACATATTTCTGAGTTTGAGGCCAGCCTGGTCAGCAGAGCGAATTCCAGGACAGCCAGGGCTACACAGAGAAACCCTGTCTAGAAAAACAGAGTTCAGCAATGCTTTGATTTTATAAGTTTGTAGAGCTAAGAACATTATTTTGCATAAATTTACCACAAAATGATAGAAATAAGTTTAGGGATATATTGGAAATTCTGTCCTGAAGCTAGCTCATGAACATCTTATAAACTCAAATAAAACATTATAACTGCCAGGGCCTCTAATCTGCCCGTAAGAGACAAAGGCATGTGGGTCTCTGAGTTCTTAACCAGCCAATGCTACATAGTCTCAAACCAAAGCCAAAAAAAAAAAAAAAAAAAAAAAAAGACATAAAACGTTGGCATTTATTTGCTGAAGAATAGAGACAGTAAAAATCCTGCTTGCTTTTTTTCCCCACTGTTGAGCCATGATGTTTCTATAAGAGCAGAATGCTTTGTATGAAAAGTGAGAGAGAGAAAAAAAAACTCCTTAGTTCAAGAAGCCAGAAGTATACGAGCTACTGTGTGAATCACACATAGTATGTCTTCAGTATGACTTGGAGACATCAACATCACGCACCAAGTGCTTTCCTCCCAAATCACAGAATCTTACTTCAATTGTTAACCAATTAAATGGCTGAATTGTCTCTGCCTGTCACTCACTCTAATATATTAACACTAGCATCGGTCAAAATATTTTGTAGTTTCACTATGATCCGCTTGTGTGTTTCATACTGAAGAGTAAAAGGTTGTCAAAGGACACTGATTCCTTGCCCTAGGGATTTCCTCTGCCGCTCCCAGGAAATCCCACTTTCTTGAGATTTGAGTTCCCAAAATACCACAGAAGGTCCGGATGACCTCTGTGGAATGTCCCAACGCCCTAGGTGTGCCTGGGGGTGTACTGATAAAAAATGTATGATTCTTCCCCTTTGAATTTCCTCATTCCGCCTGTCCTCCCCCTCCTTTGTAATTTTTGCCTTTATAAGCCTGTTACAAGTTCAGGCCGGGGTCGAACTCCTCTACCCCTGCGTGGTGTATGAGTCTCGACCCCAGCATGCTGGCCTGAGATCTCACTCTTTCACTTTCAATAAACTTCCTCATGCGATTGCAGCAAGTCTGGTCTCGGTGCCTCGCTGGGTGCGCGCCTCTCCTGAGATTTGAGTGAGGGTCTCCCTTCGGAGGTCTTTCATTTGGGGGCTCGTCCGGGATTTGCGCGACCACCCAGGGGCCCTAGACCTACTTGGAGGTAAGGATTTTCTTTTCTTTCTTTCCTTGTTGTCCTGTTGTGACTCTGTGTTTGTGGATTGTCCAGATTGTGATTCTGTGTTTGTGGATTGTCCAGATTGTGATTCTGTGTTTGTGATTTGTTCAGAGGTCTGGTGCGATCGCAGTTCGGTATTCGCAAACGCTCTAACCGAGTCTGCTCTTCCAAGGGAGGAGTGGAGTGGACGGGGATAGACGTGTCCAGGGTCCACCGTTTGCTCGCTCTGGGAGACGTCCCAGGAGGACAGGGGGAGGACCAGGGACGCCTGGTGGACCCCCACGGGAAAAGTCAGGAGATCAGTTTTTCTCCTTGACGATCTGTGTCAGAGGGCCAATTGTGGGCCATCTGGCTCTTTTCGGGATTTCGGGTCGACTCGAGGTCGGCGACTGACTTTGTCTCTCTGTTTTGTAGTATCTGTGAGTGTTTTGTGTGTGTGTGTCAGAACTAGAAATGGGCCAGACTGTGACAACCCCACTAACACTGACTTTGAACCATTGGACGGACGTTAAGACAAGGGCCCATAATCTTTCTGTTGAAGTCAGGAAAGGACCGTGGCAAACTTTCTGCTCCTCCGAATGGCTGAGTTTTGGCGTAGGATGGCCTTCGGAGGGAACTTTTAATCTATCTCTCATCTCCGCTGTTAAGCGAATTGTTTTTCAGGCTTCAGGGGGACACCCCGATCAGGTTCCATACATCATCGTGTGGGAGGACCTGGTCCAAAACCCGACATCCTGGGTGAGACCCTGGACAGCGGGGGCAGAAACGGCAACGGTGGCCGTGGCCTCGAACAAGCTGGCACCTGCTCCATCGGCCCCCACGCAGATCTATCCTGAAATTGATGATGGTTTTCTTCTCCTCGACAACCCTCCACCCCCATACCCTCAACTGGCTTCTCATGCAAGTCCCCCACAGGCGCCGACTCCCACTGACTCCCAGACGGCCTCTGAAACAGAACCAGCGGCCGGGACCCGAAGCCCCCGGGTTCGAAGCCCAGGGGGAAATCGCGCGGGGCTTGGCTCTGCTATTGTCCTACCATTACAGGCTTATGGACCCGCCCCAGCTCCGGGAGAAGTAGTCCTGCTACAGTATTGGCCGTTTTCATCAGCCGATATGTATAACTGGAAAACTAACCACCCCTCTTTTTCAGAGGACCCCTCGGGCCTGACGGGACTCCTTGAGTCCCTGATGTTTTCTCATCAGCCCACTTGGGACAACTGCCAGCAGCTTTTGCAGGTCCTCTTTACTACGGAAGAGAGGGAGAGGATCCTCCTGGAAGCTAGAAAAAATGTTCCAGTACCAGATGGGATCCCCACCAATCTCCCTAATCTTATAGATGCAGCTTTTCCCTTGATCCACCCTGACTAGGATTACAACTCTGCAGAAGGTAAGGAGCGTCTCAAGGTCTACCGCCGGGCTCTAGTGGCAGGCCTCAAGGGAGCCGCAAGGCGACCCACTAATTTGGCTAAGGTAAGAGAGGTTCTTCAGGGACCTGTTGAACCGACGTCTGTGTTTCTTGAACGTTTAATGGAAGCTTACAGGGGTTATACTTTGACCCAACCTCTGAGGGTCAGCAGGCAGAGGTGGCTATGGCCTTTATACAGCAGTCAGCATCAGATATTAAGAGAAAGTTACAGTGGCTAGAGGGGTTCCAAAACCCTTGCAGGATTTGGTGAAGGAATCAGAGAAAGTGTTTCATAAGGAGGAGACTGAGGAAGAGAAGCGAGAAAGAGAGAAGCAGAAGGCAGAGGAAAGAGAGGACCGAAGGGTAGTAGACAAAAAAGGAATTTGTAGGATTTTGGCCACAGTAGTGAAGGGCCAGGGAGTTAGGAATCAAGTCTGGCACTAGGAGGGAGCCTCTTGGCAAAGGTCAATGTGCTTACTATAAAGAAGAAGGCCACTGAGACAAAAATTGCCCCAACAAGAAAAAAAGGGGACACCAGCAACAGAAGCCCCGGACATGTGGCTCCAAAGTTTTAAATATTTATGGACTACCCGAAGATCTGTGGATCTCGGAGTGGGCCGGGTATCCCACTTATTCATTGTAATGCCAGACTGTCACTGCACCCTGTTGGGGAGAGACCTCCTGACTAAGATGGGGCACAGATTCACTTCCACTCTGATGGACCACAGGTTAGAGGTCCAGAAGGGGAGCCTGTGCAGGTTCTAACCATTCAGTTGGAGGACAAGTACCAACTCTAAACAGCCTGCCTCAGATCAGACGGACTGGTGGCTGCAGGCATATCCACAGGCCTGGGCGGAGACTGCAGGAATGAGAGAGGCTAAGAACCAGCCCCTGCCCATATGGAGCTGAAAGTTCAGGCTAGTGGTGCGTTAGTACCCCATATCAAAGGAGGCATGAGACGGGATCAAGACACTCATCATTCGGTTACTCCAACAACTTCGTATGTGTCCATCATCCTGAGGTATGCCTCTCCTACTGGTGCGGAAACATGGAACCAACGACTGCTGGACAGCTCAAGATCTCTGGGAGGTAAACAAATTGGTGGCAGAACTCCACCTCACAGTACTTAACCCCTATAACCTGTTGAGCTCATTGCCCTATCCAGGACCTGGTGTACAGCACTGGACTTGAAGAAAATGCATCAATGGACTCATCTAGAGGTAGACAAACTTGTAAAGACTGTCTTGAGGTCAAATTCTTTTGTGCCAGATTTGACTAGATAACTGTGTGCCATGTTAGAAAGCAAATGTATGTAGAAGGCTGGGAGGAGAGAAGATAGACCTGAGGTTTACTGAGAAGTGGATTTTACAGAACTGAGCCAAGAAGATATAGATATATAAGTATCTATTAGTCTTTATAGATACATTTTCTGGGTGGGTAAAAGCCTCCCCACAAAGAGAGAAATGGCAGCAGCGGTCATAGCTAAGAAGATTCCAGAAGAGATCTTCCCTAGGTTTGGCACCCCTAAGGTAATTGGATCAGACAATGGGCCATGTGTGTTGCCCAGGTAAGTTAGATATTAGCTTGTTTATTGGGGACTAATTGGAAATTACATTGTGCTTACAGACCCCAGAGCTCAGGACAGGTAGAAAGAATGAATAGAACTCTAAAAGAGACCCTTACTAAATTAGCTATTGAGACCGGCGGTAAAGACTGGGTGACCCTCCTCCCCTTTGCGCTTCTTAGAGTCCGAAACTCGCCAGAGCGTTTCGGCCTTACCCCTTATGAACTCCTACATGGGGGACCGCCCCACTTAACGGAGTCGTGCGGGATATTGGATCCTGGCACTAACTCCCCCTCCTCCTCTGCTCTATTTGCCCACTTAAAGGCCTTAGAAGTTATTAAAACACAGATCTGGAGTCGAATCAAAGAAGCCTACACTCCAGGAACCACCGCGGTGCCCCACAGGTTCCAGGTCGGAGACTCAGTCCTGGTCAGACAACATCGCGCTGG
Organism: Micromys minutus; assembly: GCF_963924665.1. Classification (NCBI taxonomy): domain Eukaryota; kingdom Metazoa; phylum Chordata; class Mammalia; order Rodentia; family Muridae; genus Micromys; species Micromys minutus. The sequence goes on from NC_137975.1 coordinate 27,571,869, forward strand.
CATGCTTGAGCCCCAGTGGAAGAGACACTACCTGGTGCTGTTGACTACCCCCTCGGCAGTCAAGGTCAACGAGATTGCTGCTTGGGTACAGTGGCAGCTGGTGACAATTCTCTTAAGCTGCACCTTCGTTGTAGCCCCAACCTTGGGTAATAACCCCCATGCCCCTCAAAAATTAACCTGGGAAGTGCTTAATGAAGTGGGCGACATCGTGTGGTCAACTACCCCTTGGACTTGGTGGCCTGATCTTGCACCCGATGTCTGTAAGTTAGCAGCCGGCTCTATGGCCTAGGATCTTTCCAGTTATACCAATTTAGAAAAGCCACCCCCAGAAGAACAGTGTGTCCCTCATGGCATAGGGATCACATTGGGGTGTTCAGGACAGTTTTACCGAGCCAACCTTCAGGCAGCAGACTTCTATGTCTGCCCCGGACAGGGACACACCAGGGAAATGAAGAGAGGGGCCTCAGACTATTTTTGTAGTAAATGGGGATGTGAGACCATGGGAAAAGCCTACTGGAACCCTTCCTCCGTTTGGGATCTAATTATAGTTAAAAAAGGTCGTAGGCCAGGGGAGCCAGAGAAAGGGGAAAGAGATCCATCCAAATACCTGGCTTATAGGACTGGGTGTGCCTCTGAAAGCTCCGGTAGCCCTCAGGGACCGTGCAAAGACAGTTATTGTAACCCTCTAAATATCAGCTTCACCCCATAGGGAAAACAAGATCGTCAGTGGGTAAGAGGAAACTGTTGGGGATGGAGAGTCTATACTGGCAGAGGGGACCCTAGATTCATTTTTGTTATTAAGATAAAGATAGAGAGTCCGCCCACATGGCCCGTAGGCCCCAATTCGGTGCTTGATAACCCTGCACCCAGGCCTGAGAGACCTCCTTGTCTCACTCTGTCACCAAAGGAGGACTCGTATCCCCTTGTGACCACACCCTCCTATCTCCCTATGAGAACTGAGGACCGCCTGTTCAATCTGCTTGATAGTGCATTTGTTGTTTTAAACTGCCGCTACTTTGACCTTAGCTGTCTTGTTAGGACTTGGAGTGGCAGCAGGAATTGGAACAGGGGCAGCTGCCCTCTTCCAACAACCTTACTACTATAATGAACTCAGAGCAGCTATGGACGCGGACCTGGGAGCATTAGAACAGTCCATAACCAAACTAGAAGAGTCATTGACTTCATTATCAGAGGTAGTGCTACAGAACAGGAGGGGATTAGATCTGCTTTTTCTAAAGGAAGGAGGGCTCTGTGCTGCCCTAAAAGAAGAATGTTGCTTTTACGTAGATCATTCTGGTGTCATAAGAGATTCTATGGCAAAGCTTAGAGAAAGACTAGAAAACAGAAAAAAAGAAAGAGAAACATACCAAGGATGGTATGAAAATTGGTTTAACCGGTCACCCTGGTTCTCTACCCTAGTCTCTGCTTTAGTCGGGCCTTTACTCATTTTAATGCTAATCCTAACCTTTGGGCCATGCATCCTCAATAGACTGGTGACTTTTATAAAAGAAAGGGTGAGTGCTGTACAGGTAATGGTCCTAAGACAACAATACCAGATATTACAAGAAGCTGAGGGATCGCTCTAAGATTAGAGCTTTTTACAAAAAGAAAAACGGGGGAATGAAGAGTAAAAGGTTGTCAAAGGACACTGATTCCTTGCCCTAGGGATTTCCTCTGCCGCTCCCAGGAAATCCCACTTTCTTGAGATTTGAGTTCCCAAAATACCACAGAAGGTCCGGATGACCTCTGTGGAATGTCCCAACGCCCTAGGTGTGCCTGGGGGTGTACTGATAAAAAATGTATGATTCTTCCCCTTTGAATTTCCTCATTCCGCCTGTCCTCCCCCTCCTTTGTAATTTTTGCCTTTATAAGCCTGTTACAAGTTCAGGCCGGGGTCGAACTCCTCTACCCCTGCGTGGTGTATGAGTCTCGACCCCAGCATGCTGGCCTGAGATCTCACTCTTTCACTTTCAATAAACTTCCTCATGCGATTGCAGCAAGTCTGGTCTCGGTGCCTCGCTGGGTGCGCGCCTCTCCTGAGATTTGAGTGAGGGTCTCCCTTCGGAGGTCTTTCAATACGAGGGAAGAGCAACACTCACGTGTGGGTCTGGAAGAGCCTGCGGGCTTAGTCAGTGAGAACAAGGCCCCAGGTTTGCTAAATGAAACCTACTTGTGAGAATGAAATGGTCTTATCCTCGGTGATGTCCACATTGGACACTAGATGGCACTGTCTCATAGGCAGATGGCGGCCCACTCTCCCTTTCTAATGGTCTTTCAAGTCCTAAGGGTAGATCCACCGGAAAATGAAAGGCGCAATAGGAAAAATATATCCGTTCTGTTCTCAATAATGTGGAGAGAAAATACCGCTAAACATTCTTAAAATGTTTTCCATCTTTTAATACCTGGAGGCCGGCAGACTATGTCTTCTGCGATCCGTGTCTCCTCACTGCTTGCATGCACATTTTGGTGCCGGGCGTAGTAGACGCTACTGTTAGAAGCTCCCAGTTTCCCTGTGTGTGTTGGTGGGGAGATTCGACAAGACATGCATTTAGAGACGCTGAAAGCTAATGCTCATCTCTGGCAATAGCCACAGGGAATCATGACAGTCCGGCCTGGGGCGGAAGCCAAGCAAGGTTTTGTTGGTTACTTATATTTACCTCAAATCTGTATGGTTTGGTTTCCCTCCCCCTCTCCCCCCCCCCTTACCCTCCCTCCCCCTTTTCCCTCTCTCCCCCTCCCTCTCCCCACTTTCCCCTTCCCTCCCCCTTCCCCTCCCTCCTTCCCCCTTTCCCTCCCTCCCCTCCCATCTCCTCCCTCTCCCCCTACCTCTCCCTGCTTTCCCCTTCCCTCCCTCTTCCCCTCCCTCCTTCCCCCTTTCCCTCCCTCCCCCTCCCATCTCCTCCCTCTCTCCCTCCCTCTCTAGAATATCAAATACTGAGTAGCAATTCAATGGGTGTGCGTGAAAATGAGCCCTCAAAGGGAAGCTCTCCAGAAGTAAGAAGTCACAGCGGCTGCCACGCTCTGAGATGCCGTGTGAGTCAGCTCAGTCTTCGGTTATTTACGGTTAGTTTGTAGGTGAGAGGAGGAAGAGGTGAAGGCGAGCTTCAGTACTTTGAAAGGAGATTTAGGATTGGAAGGCAGGTTTGTTCATTCATGTAGGATTTCCCATGACCCTCCCAAGGCCTTGAACTTGTCTTACCCGGCCTTAGACACACTGTTTTTAGACTTCCAAGCCAGGCCCCCTTTATGCTGAGATTACGAAGGTTTATTTCCTTGCCGTCTGTTGGCTGACCCTGAAGTCATGCTTTTGTTTGGCTGGTTGGTTGGTTGGTTGGTTTTGTTTGTTTGTTTCTTTGTTTTTAAGACAAGTTTTCTCTGTGTAGCCCTGGCTGTTCGGAAACTCTGTAGGCCAGAGTGGCCTCAAACTCAGAGATCCACCTGCCTCTGCCTCTGCTCCCCAGTGCTGGGATTAAAAGTGGGGGCCGCCACCTCCACCCAGCTGAAAGTCAAGTTTTAAATTTTGTTTTAAAAACATCTGTCATAAGCCAGCTGTAGGGACAGTCTAATTGCATAGTGTCTTCTGAACTTCATGGATGTAGCTGAGGTTGGCATATCATGTTTGCATGATTTGCAGATTACCACCAAGCCCAGACTGAACTGCATTATCTCAGTGGTGGTGATGATGAATCCTTTGTCAAAGAATCCGAGTGCTCACAGTATAAAATAAAAATCAAGATTAAAAATAGACGTGTTCTATTTCCCTCTGGTTTGTTCTTATATTTGTAGGAAGTCAAGATGAGAAGTTATTTTATCATAATTTTATTATGTTAAAAAAGCAATGGAGGTCTCTCTCTTTCCGGTGGAGGAGTCTGGAGACGACGTTCAGAAATGGCACCTCGCAAGGGGAAGGAAAAGAAGGAGGAACAGGTCATCAGCCTTGGACCTCAGGTGGCTGAAGGAGAGAATGTATTTGGTGTCTGCCACATCTTTGCATCCTCCAATGACACCTTTGTCCATGTTACCGATCTTTCTGGCAAGGAAACTATCTGCCGAGTGATTGGTGGAATGAAGGTAAAGGCTGACAGAGATGAGTCTTCTCCGTATGCAGCCATGTTGGCTGCCCAGGATGTGGCCCAGAGGTGCAAGGAGCTGGGCATCTCTGCCCTGCATATCAACCTCTGGGCTACAGGAGGAAACAGGACCAAGACCCCTGGTCCTGGAGCCCAGTCAGCCCTCAGAGCTCTTGCTCGCTCTGGAATGAAGATTGGGCGGAATGAGGATGTCACCCCATCCCCTCTGACAGCACTCGAAGGAAGGGTGGTCGTAGTGGTCGCCGTCTGTGAACAGGACTTCTCGAGTTATTTTCTGTTAATAAATTGCTTTATGTAGGCAAAAAAAAAAAAAAAAAAAAAAAAAAAGCAATGGAAACAACTCAGAAAATTTACATTTGAAATCTGGACTGGGGGGGGGGAGGGGGAAGGGGCGGCACAGAGCTCCTATCCAGAAAGATGTACTGTTATGGGGGGATTCGGGCACAGAGATGGTCACCCTAAGCCTTCAAGAAGGTGAAATAAAAACTCTGCTTTTGAGTATGCGGAGGAGAGATTGGCCTTGGAGGGGTAAAGCAGGTGCCTGGGAGGCGGAGGGAGTTGGGGAGAGGACAGGCAGGTGTGGGTGGTGATGGATAGTCTCCTCTCCACCACCCCCAGAGGCCCATCCCCATCCTGGTCTCTGCAGAAGCAAGCTTGATCATCCAGCACCTACCTTCTCCAGAAAATCCCCACTTCTAACTTTTGCACTAAATCTCAACCTTTAATGAGAAGCGGCTCTTGGTACCAGCAATACTTCTGTAGCTTCCTCTGCCCGCTGTCAGGTTTGTGGGTTTTATTTTTGTGTGTGTAATTGGAAAAATTCCCTCGTGGGACTGGGGAGGGACATTAATGTCACTACAGAGACGTGCTCTTGGTCCAACCTATAGGATCGGGCAAGCTTCCGAAAGTGAAGCCCATCAAAGAGGTGAGGGTCAGCTGGGCAATTTCCAGCGTCATTTTGGTGGGACTTTGGTCTTTGTTCTGTGCTATTAGAGGAGGGTAACTGCCTGGTCAAGATGAGGCCTCAGCCAGCAACGGGAAGCATAAAACACGTTTATGACCCCAGCAGTGGCAGAGCCGGTGGCTGCTTGTGAGATCCGGGACCAGGACCTGGTTTGGCCTGATTTGAGAGCAATTGCTGCAAGTTCCTAAAGTCCTGAGGGGGATGTTCTTCCTCCTCCATCTTACCTCTCTCTCCTTCCCATCCTCCAAAGATGGAGGAAAGATTATTCAGAATATATTCAAAAATATACGCGCGCGCATGCGCACACAACCCCCTCCCCCGTCCTAGCTCTGATCCGCAACCCTTATTTTGTTGGAAAGTGGAATGGAAGTTTTGTGTTTCTTGCTTTAATAATCCTGTGATTGACTGCTGTCGTGGTGGATACTCAGTGTGCTGACGCAGTTCAGGGGTAGGAAAGATGTGCATGCAAGACAAATCCAGTCTCCACATTGGCTCTTCTCCCCCATGTCCCCACGTTTTAGGAAATGTGCCCCCTTGGTGGCGAAAACGTCCTGTGTCACCTGTGGAGAGAATGCCCTCATGTCTCTCTGTGGGAACTCACACCATGCCCTCTCCTCCACTTTTATGTCTAAATTTCCGAAATGTTTTGGGCTCATATTTAATAGACCCGTGTTTGTGTAAATCAACGCCTATAAACCGTTCACTTGAGAGCAGGGAGCTGGTCATTTTTATGACTCAAAGGACAGTAAAAGCAGCTCGACATAGGGCAACCTCAAGTTTTGTGATTGGGCTATTAAGTTCTTGTTAGCCCGTCCTGTCCTGACCCTACCACACATCTCTTGGAGCTTGTAATTGCTCTGGTCAGAACAGAGCCAAAAAGACAAGCCAGCTCCACTCAGACAACAAAACAAGCTAGCAGCGAATAAAACAAAAGCAAAACCCCTGAACTCTCAGGTATGCCTGGGGCTTGAGAAGTCACTTCACCGTGACTCCCTTTGAGGGCAAGAACGAGATATAACATATGAAACAGATTAAATCTGTTGCACCCAAATTTGCCTTTGGATACCTCAGTTTATCTTTTTAAAGATTTGTTTATTTTATGTATGGATGCTCTATCTGCATGTATACCTGTGTGCCAGAAGAAGGCATCTGATTCCATTACAGATGGTTGTGAGCCACCATGTGGTTGCTGGGAGTTGAACTCAGGACCTCTGGAAGAGCAGCCAGTAAGTACTTTTAACCACTGAGCTATATATATAGCCTTCAATTCATCTTTTAACAGTTCTTTGTCTCTGTATTGGCTTCTGTCTCTCTGTGTCTGTCTCTCTGTGTCTCTGGCTCTCTCTCGGTTTTGGTTTTTCAAGATAGGGCTTCTCTGTGTAGCCCTGGCTCTTCTGGAATTCCCTCTGTAGACCAGGCTGACAACTCAAACTCATAGAGATCTGCCTGCCTCTGCCTTCTGAATGCTGGGATTAGGGATGTTTGCCACCACCTTGGATTGGCTTAATGCATTCTTCTAGAGCAGGAATTGGGTTGGGGGATGGGCAGTAACCATGCCCTGCGTACAAACCTAGCCACTGTTTGGTGGGGTTTTTTTGTTTGTTTGTTTGTTTGTTTTTGTTTGCATAATTTATTTTTATTTATCATGTGCATGGGTTGTGGAAGTCAGAGGACAATTTTTGGGAATCAGCACCCTCCTTCCATGCCCACATTGGTGGCTAGTGCCTTTGCCTGGTGAATCTCACTCAGTCCTCTCTATTTTTTAATAGTGGAAAAAAATAGTCTGGGAACAGTAGTCATGCCTTCGATCCCAGCACTAGGGAGGTAAATGTAAGCAGGTCTCTGTGATCTCAAGGCCAGGCTGGACTACACAGTGAGACTGTCTCAAGAAAGTCAGGGGGAAAAAATAGAATGGAATTTCATGAAATGTTATGGACGTCAGTATTGAATATACACGTTCAATAATAAATAAATAACACACCTGTGCTCCTTCACTTGTCTTGACACGACTGCTTCGTGCCCTGGCGACAGAGGTGAGAGCACAAAACTTTGCACACACAGCCTGAAGTCATCACTACCTGTCTCATTAAGAACAAGCCAGTAGATCTTGCTTCAGAAAAGCAAAAGTGCCTCTTTGTTTACAAATAAACTCTCAGAAGCACGTCCCCAAATAGCTGGGCAGTCCTTTCTTCTCTGAGAGAGCTCCTTCCTAGCTGTGTTCTGAGGGCTTTTTCATCAGGAGCCTTGGCCTTAGAAGAATGCTATCCAGGGAACATAAACTCTTCACTTAAAACAAAACAAAAAACAAAGCCTATACATCGTATCTGGTTATATTCTGTGATTACCAGTGGAGTTTTAAAAACTCTCAGTGCCTAAGTCTTATTCCCATATCTACTCTGTCGGGTTCCCAAGGACAGAGGTCAGGCCTGGCTAGTTCTTGACATTCCCAGGGAGTTGTGGTGTGTGATCGGTTTGGGGTTGACTACCACTGTGAAACCAATGCCTGAGGTGCTCCCTCTGGTGTTTGGAATTCATATTTTAATCACTCTAGCCATTTCCAGTGAAAATTCAGTCCCCTTCCAGAGTTTTTAGGATGCTTATAAAATGCTAATTGTGTTGGAAGCCGAGTGTCTAGAGAAAGGAACGGGCCTGTAGTCCGAGTTCACCAAGCACGGCAGATCTCCATGGACTGAGTGCCTTCCTTCTCCAGGCACACAGCGTCTACGTCTTCATTTTGGGGCGACTGCAAGACACAGAATGTATGTGTGGATACATGGAAACGAAAGGGTATTAATACAAAAGTACAAGCTTCTGAGCCATATTGCAGGTGTTTGGGGAAACAGCTGCTTTCTACAAACTGAAGATGAGTTTGGAGGGCACCTGCAAGCTTGTCATTGTCACCTGCAGCACTGTGAAGGGATAAAGCAACAGACCTTCCCACCTTCCCCTTCGATACATTTAGATTCTGTCTTCTGTCCTGTTTTCACAGGCTGAGGCTGTTGTAATACTGCACGATGCATCATAAAGGGATTGGAAAAACAGGATTCTCTCTGTCGCTCTCTCTCTCTCTCACACACACACCAATCACAAAACAACGATCCCACAAAACAAAAGTAAAACAAAAAAACACTGACTTGAGGGCTGGAGAAGATGGCTCAGCAGTTAAGAGCACTGACTGCTCTTCCAGAGGTCCTGAGTTCAATTCCCAGCAACCACATGGTGGCTCACAACCATCTGTAATGGGATCTGGTGCCCTCTTCTGGCCTGCAGAAATACTTGCAGGCCGAATGCTGTATACATAATAAATAAATCGTAAGAAACAAACAAACAAACAAAAAAAAAAAAAACCCCGACATGAGTAAAAGCCGAGGTGAAAGATGAGGTCAGAGGTATCTGAGTCCACCATGGGGAGTTTTACTCCTATGCCTGCTTTAAAAGCAAGGTATGGTTTCCCATGCCATCAACATGTAGAATAGACCAAGCACCTTCAGGTTTCCTCTCTTCCTGCAATGGCTCAAAACGATGCAGGTGTGTGATCACTTGATTCCCCACCTTCACCCACCAGCAGCTGCACTCGTGAAAAACTCATATGAATTAATAGCTTTTCACCACCTTGAGAATGGATTTCGTCAGCTTTCCTTTAGATTGTACCTCTACTCATCTGTAGTGTACATTATGTGCATATTTATAGTGTACATAGGGTTCGGTGGGTAAAACAAAGACCTGAGTTTGAATTCGACGCATGCATGTAATTTGCCTTGTAGCAGCTTGCGCGCAGAAGGAAGCCAGGAAGATGTGAGGTGGGGACTCAGTAGCCACTCAGTCTAGCCAATCAGTGAGCTCCAGGATGAGAAAGACGCAGAAAACAAGACACGGCTGGACAGATGGCTCATCAGTTAAGTGCGTGTTCTGTTCCTCTAGAGAACCAGAGTTCAGCTCTCAGCACCCACAGAAGGGCGCTCACAACTGTCTGTAACGTTGGCTCCAGGGAGATCTGATGCCTCTGGCCTTCCTGGGCCCCCGCATTCATGTGCACAAACCCACACTGAGGCATTCACATAATTAAAAGTGATCTTTAAAATAGAAAAAAGAAAATGGAGTATGACAGAAGGCAGCCTGTATTGACATATGACCTCTACAGGAGCCCACAGAGAGAAAGAGGGAGATGAGAGAGAGAGGAGAGAGGGGAAGAGAAAGCATCACAGAAACACAGTCCTCATTTCTATGTTTTCTGAAAACAACGTTAAATTGTCAGCAGTGTCCTACAGTTTTATAGGGTGTCCTTCCACAGGGAGATGAGGATAAGCCTATAAGTCAGAGCCGCTGATGCCATCTTGCCTCAGTGGTCCAAGCAGACTCGAGCGCTAGGCTGGAGGGAGCACAGGACAAGAGGCATGGCGCCTCCTGCAGCCCTTCCCAGTTCCAGTGGCTTCCGGAGACCTCCCTAGCATTTCCTTCTTCCTAACTAGGCTTCCGTCCTGGTAAAGAATAGGGCGTGGGTAGTTCTTTTACATGTGAATAAGTCAGGTAAAATTACCCACCACAGACTCCCCATTTCTAAGCACCAGCTCATTTGGAGCACTTGAGTTTACATTCTAAAATAGACTACGAAATGTCATCTATACATAGAAATAACCAGACTAATAAAAATGACTTATAATGACAATGTTCCATAGGGTGGTGTTAATGGGGTTTGATTCTACACATGCTCTTGAATTCAAGCACACACCCTTCCCTCCCCCCCCCCCCACACACCCTACTGCTTGGGCTGTTTGCCTAGTGAATCTTGTGTTAGATGCTGTCTCAGAATCATCTCAGTCCTTTGCCAGCTATATGGCGTAAGTGTGGTCTGATGTCAGCAATGAGGTTCAGAGCTACAGATTTTATAACATTTTTCCTGATGAGCCTTTTTTTTTTTTTTTTTTTTTTTTTTTTTTAGCATGGAAAAATTTGCTCATCTCTCTACTGCGGTCAAGTTTGGCTCACCAAAACTAAGGAACAAACAAGTAGCAACAGACCTCATCCAAATGCTGAATACAACAGCAGAGGCTTTACACAAGTGATCGGGATTCAGGGAAGGTTTGCCAACATGGGATCCTTTTCCTAAATGTCTTCTCCCATTACGGAAATATATTTAATAAAGTGAATTCTGCAAGCAAATGGGGTGCCGATCCAAATCGGCAGTGGATTGAGGCTGGCTGGGCCCTACTGGTTTGTAACTGATGGGTGCCAAGGAACAGCCTCTTCTCCCAGCTGTTCCAGCAGTGGCTTTTCACTCAGCCCTGTCATACTCCCAGGCAGCCTTCAAAGCACCTTCTTGCTTGTGGAACTTCTGTAAGTTATTTGCCAAGAAGCTGAGATGCCACAGAAGTAACGGGCTCCGCCGTGCGTATTTGCTGTGACTCGGTGTTTTACCTCAGTGATCCCCTTCTCCAAGAGTGGATAAGACAGTGTACCCTTAAGGGAAGAGCCAGTAAGTTGGCTGAGGTGCAAAGCCAGTGTTTTCTCTGTGTGGGAATGTTGTGCATGCTTTCTTTTTATAAAGCAGGCGTCCAATAGGTAAGCCATCTGCAGCCGGTAAGCAAGCCGTCGGGTTTCAAAGAGTGAGCAACTAAAAGTGCCTCTGTGTCTGCATCCACTACTGCCATGTGTCCCTGTTCCCACGTGATGCCTCCGTGTCTGCATCCACTACCGCCGTGAATCCCCGTTCCCACATGAAGTCAGACATTCCGATCTCCTTCCACACTGATAAACACAGGGTTTCAGTGGCGCTAGCTCTCTTTTGACAGTTTCAACCTCCCTGTTGTCCCCCAAGTAGGAAAGGTGATTGGCTGGGGCGGTGAGGGGTGGAGGATGGGGTGAAGTTGAGCGAGCTTCCCTCCTTGCGAGATGTAGGATAGGGTTTAAGGGCATGAAAAGTGCCATCGACTCGTGGCTTGTTTGTTCTACTGCCCGAGCACCATCACTGGCGCATTTTGAAGGGAGCAAACAGAGGTTCATAGATGCAGATACACGAGAAGCAACCCTTCTTAGTCCGATCTCAGTGTCTCCACTTCATCCATTCAGTACTGTGCCTTAAAGATGTATTTATACGTATTTTATGTGTTTCGGTGACAGCTACACTTGTATCTGTGCACCATGTTCGTGCGGTGCCCACAAAGGCCAGAAGACATTAGATCCCGGCTGGAACTGGAGTTATAAACAGTTTTAAGCTACCATGTGGGTACTGGGAATCGAACCCAGGGCCTCTGGGATAGCAGCATTCCAGCCAGTACTCCTAACCACTGAGCTACCTCTCTAGCACCTTAATACCATACCTTCATATTTGTGTCTGTATGTGTGTGTGTGTGTGTGTGTGTAACATTTGTGCATCTGAGTGCAGGACACACAACTGCCAGAGTGCAAATGTGGTGCTCACGCTTACATAGCCAGTGTTTTATCCATGGAGTCATTTTCCCAGCCCTTCAGAGCCCTTCACATTAAAACGGGGTGTGCATGACTATGGCCTTTCACTCTTCCGGCCCTTCCCCTCTGAATCTGTGATTCCCAAAACATCACAACCGGTTTTTTCATTGGCAGAGTGTCTCGGAGACTTTTTCCAAGGCTGTGTCCGGAGCCAAGTCATCCTGAGGAAGTGAGTCCTACCTCTGAGGTCAGAAGCAAAATGGAGATATTTACCATTGTTCTTATTCATGAGACAAGGACTCCATATGTAGGCCAGACTGGCCCCAGACTCCTGATTCTCCTGCCTCAGCCTCCAGGATACTGGGATGACATAATACACGGTCCCATTTAACTTTCTAAATTCTTCCTGGTTGTTTTAAGACAGGATCTCGATATGTAGCTCTTGCTGTGCTGGGGTGCACTGTGTAGACCAGGCGGGCTCAAAACTCACTGAAATCTACCTGCCTTTGCCTCCTTATTAAAGGGTTAAAGAGATAGGCCACTATGTCCAGCTTCTAAATACTTTCTTAAAAAGTAACTTTCTGCCCACCTGCTGCCTCCCCTGAGGATCCAGGTCTTGAGGATGGAGTCCAAGGCTCGTACAAGCTTAGCAGGCCCCTACACCTGAGCTACATCCCCACCCCTAAGTGGTTTCTAAATAAATAATGCAATGAATACACACGTGTAGGTTATGTTCACAGTTATAGCAGGATCAGAGAGATAAGCAAAGCAACAATGGTTTTATAAAGGAATTAAAAGAGTGTATAAAGAAATTCTTGGGCTGGAGAGATGGCTCAGTGGTTAATAGAGCACTGACTGCTCTTCCGGAAGTCCTGAGTTCAATTCCCAGCAAACACATGGTGGCTCACAACCATCTGTAATGGGATCCGATGCCCTCTTCCTGTGTCTGAAAACAGCTACAGTGTATTCATATAAATAAAATAAATAAATCTTTTTAAAAAACAAGATTAAAAAAAATAAAAAAGAAACTCTTGTCAGCTCAGATGCCTTGATGCTAAAATGACTCCATGGCCTCCCCATCATTCCCAGGCTGTTCTTCACAAAGCTAGCAGGTTTGTTTGTTTGTTTTCTGAGTGGCACTGGAAGACCCATAACCCCACACTGCCTCATGAAAACAAGACTTCAGAAATATAGGTTGCGTGGGAGAAGGCTAATTTTTAAATATACTTCTTTTTTTTTTTTTCCCTCTACTTCTAAACATGGCATGGAAGCATTTCTCTTTGTTTTTTAAACATGGAGTGCATATTTCTGAAGGCCGCAGAAGAGCTTTGGTCTTCCAAGCCTATTTATTTATCCTGCCATTATCCGGCATGTCAGCGGTGTCTCCTAATGCCTTGTGTCACACAAAAGCTAGCACGGTCACATTACATTAATGATCGGGCTGAGATTGTATAACTCACTGACGAGAATTCTATGCCCCTTTTGCTACAGAAAACATGACCCTAAATCCAGCCAGCTTTGGGAGAAAAGGCCCCACAATTATGATACAGCCACAAAGCCCGTGTTATATACAGTTTGATTGTTTTAATGCTCTCTGCCCGGAACACTCTCTCTTACCAACTGTTTATATGTGGCGGGAAGAAGTCAAGTGGGCAATCTACCTTTTGGTATTTTAGGCAAAATGCTCATTTTCCCAGCATGTTCCACAGGATAAAACTAAACATGGTGGGATCCTCTTATAATCCAGCTGTTTGAAGTCAGGACTAAACCTGTAACTGTAATTACGAACCTTTTCCATATGTCTCCGAGCTCCCCAAATGAGGCGAGTGTCAATGTTACTTAAACATGTAGCAAGTCACTATAAGGCCACATGGTTTGTTTTTGTGGATATGCACTACCTGTAGTGACAACAAAGACACCCTCTCTTTGGTCTGTTACCCAAGGACTGGACAGCGGTTTTCAGTAAAATCAAAGAAAGGATTCCCAGTGTGTTAGTCGGGGTGGACCTGTGGTCCGCCTCCCAGGCAACGCCTCTGATGTGCATCCTTGTCCTTCCTGAGAGGGTGTCTGGGTTGTGTTTAGGAGGTTAAAGAGAATCCCGCTCCCCACCCCACCCCCACCCACCCTCGTTGTCCCATTTGTGCCTGCAGCCTTTATTCTTTACAGCAAGTGTTTGGGGCAAGTGTTGACACTTATTAATCCGTTTCTCGTCTTACGAATGAGCTTCTACATGATTGGTGGTGGAGCCCCACTCTGACAGCTCTCCGAGCCCTCTCCACAGCATGGAGACCGTTACACTGAGCAGGGCTGTTTGGACTTGTTATTCTTTGTAATTACCTTCATTAAGTGAAAGCATGTGTCAATCAACTTTGAACTTTTAAATGTATGGGCAATTTGCAAGGGGAAAATATGCATTTTCATTTCCTATGGGCACATGTGTGCCTACAGATAAGTGTGTATGAAGTATACACACCGTGCTGGAAATACAGTGCTGTGTTTTCTTTTCTCTGGAATGTTTCCCTGGTTTGCACTTGGTACCTCTTTTTCTTCAGTATTGGGGATCAAATCCATGACCTCTCACCCCTAAGCTCTACCCTCATTGGTGTCACAATACCTTAAGTACCAAGCACACAACTCTTGAGACTGATACTGGCAGGGGACATTTAATAAATAGACAATTCATGCATGAATATGAGCAGATTTACTTTAAAAATTTACTCATTCTTAAAATATTCTATGTATTGAATTCTATGTTTTGCCTGCCTGCCTGTATGTGACTAAGTGCATTCTGTGCTTGCCTGATACCCATGCAGACCAGCAGAGGGCGTCAGATCCATGGAGCTGGGGCTACAGACATTTGTGAGCTGCCACGTGGACTCTGGGAATGGAATCTGGGTCCTCTAGAAAAGCAGCCAAAGCTCTGGGCCACTGAGCTGTCTTTCCAGCTCCTGATCAGATAGTTTAAAATAGCACTCTTAAGACAGGCAAGCTTAGGGAATAGATTAGCAACCTGGGACTCCACTTGGTTTGGGTCATGAATTCCCACCCCTCTTCTGATAACAGAGTTAGACAGGTTTCTTTTCCTGCATATACTGTATGCACACATACATCTCAGAATAATTCACCTAGCACCCCCCTCCACTTTGCAATGGTCTATACCATACACTCCTCCCTGAACAATAGCATCAGTTTCTCCTCCCCTACCAAGAACCAAGACTAGACAGTTTCTATTTAAATATATTCCCAGTGTATCCACATACAAAGAATAAGAAAGCTGATCTGGGCTGAACCAGTTTGGGGTGCTTGAGAAATGAGGTAACACTGTATCTTCAAGTGAACTTTGAGGGAGAATCCATTTACCAGCTATGCCTATGCAAAATCGGGCAGGCATATGATTAAAACAGGGGCTTTATGGGAAAGGACATGCTCAACTGAAAAATGATTATTTGATCAAATCTGTCAATCAAAGCAAACCTACGTCACTGTGGTTCTTCTCTGAGCATTCCGTGGACCATGTAAGTCAATGCCTCCTGCTCAAGGATGGTGGTACATGCCTATCTGCCCAGCCCTTGGGAGAATGAGGCAAACAGATTATATCTCAAAAAGTGAGTGTGTGTGTGTGTGTGTGTGTGTGTGTGAGAGAGAGAGAGAGAGAGAGAGAGAGAGAGAGAGAGAGAGAGAGAGAGAGAGAAGAGAAAAGTAAAAGGAAAGAAAAGAAATAAGGTTGGGGTTGGAAGGAAAAGAAATACATAAAAGAAAAGAAAATAATAAAACAGTGAGCGCTCTCTCTCTCTCTCTCTCTCTCTCTCTCTCTCTCTCTGCCTCTCTCTTTGTCCCTAGTGTTAATGAACACCCCACGAATTCTTCATCGATCCAACTAACCTACATTTACGACAATCTGTAGTGTGCCTGGTGCTCAAAAGAAGATGCAGGAAAGGAAGCAGAGAGCTGCAAAATTACTTTGCCTTTAGCCAGGTGCATAACAAACTCCCTTTTGGCTTGTACATGGCCAGTTACTTCCACCAGGGGGTGATCAGGGATAGAAAAAAAAGATGCAGGTGCCGGAAGGACCATTGCAACCTCCCAGACCTGCCCCCATCCCAGGGCTTCTGGAGGACAGTTCCTTAGACCTGTCTAGCCTCACCCCCATTGGCCCCTCATCCTTGGAATGTGGCTCTTCCTCCACAGTCACTCTTACCGTTTTTGGCCCTGGTTTCTCTCCTCTCCCCAACGCCATTTGAGTCACTTAGTATTTTCACCTACAACCCACTCCTCCCAAGCAGTAGCTTCAGCTAACTCCCCTCTCACCTGTAAGCAGCTCTTAGGATGTTCTAACATTCTAAGGGGCTGGAGAGACAGCTCAGAAGTGCCTGTAACTCTGGCTCCAAGGTACCTGATACTCTCTTCAGGCCTTTGTGTGGACATGCACGTGTGTGTATGTGTGTGTGTGTGTGTGTGTGTGTGTGTGTGTGTGTGTGTGCGCGCGCGCGCGCATACACATAAACAAACAAACAAAAAACAATGTTCCATATAACTTAATTTCTGCACTATTGGTGCAGACACAGCTGGGGTGAGTACTGGGCATGAATAACTAGAAAGAACTCAGTACCTGGGCACCCAGCAAATGCACAAGCTCAACTCTGAGCTAGGAGCCTTGGCCACATCCCCCACCACCCACCACCACAACCTGCCTTCACTAGCAGGCACTGGCGCCCGCCACACCTTCCTTGGCTGTGTGGTTCAGGAAAGTCCCTGTACTCCAGGTGTTCTCATTCCATATAAAGGAGGCACAGAATTTCTGGAAAGGTGAAGCTAATGCTACCGCATCTTTGCTAGATGCTCAGACAAGAAGCTGGTAGCTCCTAGTCTTTCAGAGGCTGCAGAAGGCCACAGAGGGTCAGACTATACAAAGTCTGAAACAAAACCAACAAAACCCAAGTATCTTCCAAGGGCTTGGTTTTAGGAATGCACAGAAGTGACTGACACAGACTAGGAGCTTCTGAACAGTTTGAGAACACTAGGGAAGCTTCCTGGAAGAGGGTCTAGTTGTGGTAGGTTTTGGGGGTGGGTCATTTAGAGCCACACAAAGTCCCCTGTGGTCCTGGGAGGGCCGTGTAGATGTCTGATGGGGATGGGATTGTTTTTTGTGTCACCATGCATCAGATGAGGGTCTGCGAAATGTAAAATCCTGGGCTGGGGATGCAGCCCAGTTGGAAGACTGCTTGTCTAGCCGGCATGGAGCCCTGGTTCCAGCCCAGTGCTATGTAAACAGAAGCAGTAAGTGATGTATGGCTGTGCAGGGCAGGTTAGGTTTTTTCCAACTTGGGTCATCTGGGAAGAGGGAATTTCAATTGAGTGAACTCCTCCATCAGATTGGCCTGTGCAACATTTTATTGATGTTGGAGGGTCCAGCCCACTGTGCACAGTGGCATCCAGGCTGTATAGCTAGCTGAACAGAGATGGAGAACAAGCCAGTAAGCAGCAGGGTTCTAGGGTCTGTGCTGTGGTTCTGCCTTGAGGTCCTGCCTTGCTTTCCTCTATGATACACGGTGATGGGGGAGCCAAATAAACCCTTTCTCCCCAGGTTGCTTTTGGCTCCGGCGTTTACCATGGTAATAGAGACAAACTAGAATGATGGTATACACCTGTAAGCCTATCGCTCTGCTCGGGAAGTGGAGGCAGGAGGATCAGCTATATAGTGAGTTTGAGGCTAGTCTGGGACAGGTGTGACCTATCTCAAAAACAGAACAAATCCAACCAATCAGTTAATCAAAGCGTCACACCACAAAACCTTGATTCCCTCCACTAAAAAGTACTAGAAGTTCCTCAGGCACCTAGAAGTTAGAAGAATTACCGAGATCTGATCAAAGAACTCTTTTAAATTAAATGGGAGGGGGCTGGAGAGGTGGCTCAGTGGTTAAGAGAACTGACTGCTCTTCCAGAGGTCCTGAGTTCAAATCCCAGCAACCACATGGTGGCTCACAACTGCCTGTGATAGGATCCGATGCCATCTTCTGGTGTGTTTGAAGACAGCTTCGGTGTGTTTATTTGTAATAAATACATCTAAAATAAAAAATTAAATGGGAGGAAAGATGAGAAATAATGTACGATGCCTCCAAGCAGGACACAGAGATTTCTGCACACTCCAAAGAGAAGACAAAGACCTGCGGCAGGGATGGCTCACATCCCTCTGTTTCATGCTGACTGTAACGGCTGTAAGTATTCCAGACAACGCACCATTGTAGGGACTCCACAGCTCTTCCCATGAGCCTTCTGTGGTGGTTTGAATGCTTAGCTCATAGGGAGTGGCTCTATTAGATGTGGCCTGGTTGGAGGAAATGTGTCACTGTGGGGGCGGGCTTTGAGGTCTCAGATGCTCAAAGTGGGCCAAGCGGTTCAGTTGCTTCCTGCCGCCTGTGGGTCAGGGTGTACTCTCCGCTCCTTCTTCAGCACCTGCCTGCTGCCACGATTCCTGCTGTGATGAGAACCGACTAAATCTCTGGACCGGTAAGCCAGCCCCAACTAAATGTTTGCCTTTAGAAGAGTTGCCATGGTCATGGTGTCTCTTCACAGCCGTAAAACCCTAACTAAAGCACTCTCTAATAACAGTTATTTCAGATCCCAAGATACCAGTTTTCTTAACAGTTTTAGGATCGTTGAAGTCTTAAAAAAAAAAAAAAAGTCATGATACCTGGGAGGTGTCGGCACAGGACTTTAATCCCAGCACTTAAGAAGCAGACACAGGTGGATCTCTGAGCTTGAGGCCAGCCTGGTCTACAGAGTGTGTTCCAGGACAGCCAGGGTTACATGGAGAAACCTGTCTTGAAAACCAAACCCCACCCCCCCTCAAAAAAAAATAACCCAAACAAAATATCTGAGATGTTTTATCTTGATTGTCAAGATCTAGAGTCACCAAGGAGACAAGCACTGGGTGTGATTATCTAGATTAAATTAACTAAAGTGGGGAGACCCACCTTAGTTGTGCTTGGCACCAGTGCATGAGTTTGGGCCTTCAGCAGACTATAACAAGAAAAGGAGCTAGGCTTCAGCCGTCGTAACTTCCGAGTCGGGATGAGCAATAGCCTTTAGCTATGAGCCAGGATTAGTTTTTCCCACTTGCGTTGTGTTGTGTCTTGGATTTTTTTTTTTTTTTTTTTTTTTTTTTTTTTGGTCAAATCCATGAGGAAAATAATTTAACATCTAGTGCGTTTTAACGAATGTTTTCGGAAGCAGCACTTTGCTGTGTGCCTAGGCTAGCCCTGATCTTGTGACCCTTCTTCCTTGTGCCCGAGTTAGAAAAGTATCACCCGGAAACCACAGTTCTTAACCTGTGGGTCTCGAACTCTTTAGGGATCCAGTATTGGATCTTCTGCATATCAGATATTTTGCAGTTCCATTCATTACAGTAGCAAAACTGCAGTTATGAAGTTGCAGTGAGATAATTTTATGGTTGGAGTCACTACAACATGAGGGACTGTATTAAAAAATGACCACAGCATTGGGAAGGTTGAGAACCACTGCTCGAAAAGAAACCTCTCAATTAGTGGCCACATTCCATCGTGATCGACTCACCAGGCACAATGTTTGCCAGGATTTTTCATGTTGTAGCATACATCATTCTTATTTATGAATGAGTAATATTCAACTTGTATGGCTATACCACATCTTGTTTGTTCATTGCTGTTGATGGACGTTTGGACCGCTTCTGCTTTGGACTATTATAAACCATGCCACTGTGTACGCTGGAGTTGGATTCCGTGTCTAAATAGACGAGGGCTGGAGAGGTGGTTCAGTGGTTAAGAGCTCTTCCAGAGGTCCTGAGTTCAAATCCCAGCAACCACATGGTGGCTCACAACCATCTGTAATGGGATCTGATGCCTTCTTCCTGTGTGTCTGAAGACAGCTACAGTGTATTCATATAAAATAAAATAAATAAATCTTTAAAAAAAAAAGAAAAGAAATAGGTAGACCGTATTATTAACTCATTGTTTCACCTTTGGAAAAGAGCCAAACGTTTTAGTTTTTAAAATTACATTTATTTATGTGCATGTTCATGTGTGCAACTAATGTGTGGCAAGTCAAAAGGCAAAGGTGACTTTTGGGGAGTCTGTTCTTTCTATCATGTGGGTCCTAGGGATCAGACTCTGGCCCTCAGCACTGCGGCTAGATTATGTATATATTTATACATATATATGTGTGTGTGTACATTCATACATATATATAACTGCAGCACCAAAGCGTACTTTTTTTTTTCAGTAAAGAAAGGCGTTTTATAGGTGCTGTGGCCTCCCAACAGACCTCCTGGACCCCACAGGATGGACAACTTGCCCACCATCTCAAAAATAGGTGTCAGGGAGAAACCAGGACCAGGAGGGGAAGAGCAGAGACTGAATGAAAGACTCTGCATTTGAGGCAGGAAGGGGAAGAGGGCTGAGCTCTTTGAGAGGCTGTCTCATCTCACACTCAAGCATTATTAATGCGTTGTAGTATACGTTTTCTGAGTGTTTCTCTCAAGTGCTTTAAAGGTAGTGGGGTGGAGTTTCATCCAATCCGTGCGTAGAAGAGACATTGCGTCATGACCTGTAGTCAGTGCTGCAAAGCCGCGGGGAAAACAACTCATTTCACGTGTAGTGGAATATCTGATGAAAGTGGGCATCGCCTGGGAGCTTGTGGCTGTGGATTGGGCATTGAACCCACAATGTTCTGCATGCTAGGCAAATATACACTTATCCAGGAGCGGAACTGTTCCTCCTCCTGCGGGAGTTTTAGGGCCGAGCCTGAGAGCAGATTGTAAATGTGTCTTTGGGAGCTCGCGCATGCGCACGTGCATACGTGTTCGTCTGCTTGGGTAAATAAGGCAAAGCAAGCAAAACAAAGTGTTCTCGTGAATAAGAAGAGGTTTGAGTCTGTCTCCTTTGGGTGCTCATCCAGAAGCCACGCTGTTTTAGGTCATGGAGCCCAGCTGCTGGGTTCTGTGAAAATTTCTAGGTTGAAGGGGGGGAACAGTCTCAGGAGGAGCCAAGCCAAGTCTAAAACCAATGGTCCCAGATTTGAGGGAGACTCCAGAAGTGAAATTGTGAATCTGGCCACGAATCATCAGAGAACTGATCCACTTTTTTTGAACTTGCAAATGATTCGTATCAGAACATGAGGGCTTTGGGACATTCAAGCTTCCATTGTACCTCAGTAACATTTATGTGTCTCGGTGACTGCCTTTAGCTTGCAAACTGCCCTCTATGTTTCTCTGAGCCTACTCAATAAGAAGAGCTAAGAATAAAATAAAATTAAAAAGCCAAATGCACACCTTTAAACCCTGCAGAGGCAGGCGGAGCTCCTTGAGTTCAAGGCCAGGCTAGTCTACATAATGAGACCAAAAAGTTCCCCAATCCGTCATTCCCTGGCTCAAAGATCTGGATGGTTTCTGGCCACATTCAGCACAATTCAAGTTCCTCTGCTCTCCCTGGCTCTGCAGTCTTCCAGCTGTGTCCGTCTTGTTCTTCGCCTCCCCTGGGCCTTTGCACTCCTGCTGTTTGCTACATTTGGAGTGTCGTCCTCACCCCACACCCTCGACAACCAGTAGGTGTTTTTCTCCGCTATGCCCCGCATGAGATTGTAAACCTTTCAAATGCAAAGACCCTTTTTAATAGCCATCCCGGCACCCTACCAGGCGAGTACATTTAGGAATTTCTTGGTAGCGTATTTAATTCTATGAATGAGCAAAACCAGGAATAACATGACGTGCTAGAAAGACGCGCCCGCCCGAGTTCTCGGAGCAGGTAACCCAAAAGAGCCGAATCAGCATATGGCGTCTGATGTGTTTCTGGCTGTGCAGAAAGCCGCGCCAAGTTTACGCTTGTGCAAGCAGATCCTCCAGAAGTAATTTTCTCTTTAGAGAGGTGCGGCACACGGACTCAGCAGTAAATTCACAGTATTTTTTTATAAGAAAATAAAAAGTGGAAATCATATGAAAAGTGGCAACCACCACGGGTAGCCCGAGTTTTCCGTCGCCCTAATACCCTTTCCCTTCCCCCTCTAAGCCCAGTGGCAGGTCTAACTAGCCAGATCCGGAACGGTGGAGGTAGTGGGGGTTCAGTCTAATGCAGTCTTTGTTTTGTTTATCTCTCCCTTTACATGATAGAAGGCTTTGCAATAGGAACCCACATTAGCATAGCTGGTGTCTAGGGTGGGTTACCCGCCCAGTGATGGTGAGGTTGGATGTAGAGGCTTTGGATGCTGGTTCCTTATCTCCCGCATCCTTCTCCAGATGCTCTCTCATGCATTTCTTCTGCTTAATGCTCTGAAACTGCACAATCCTTGCCCAAAAACTGCTTCTGCTTGTCCTCGGCGAATCTGTTTTTCTATAAAATCAAATCCTCACGCTAGGTTACTGGGAAATACATAAAATAAGGAAGAAACAGTCACTCCTACAGAATGAGTCACGATGATTTCTATTTTTACTAGGCTGGAAAACTTCAATATTGTACCACAGTTCCCCTTGTAATTATGAAAACAGTGGTTTTGTGTGTGTGTGTGTGTAAAAGTTTGGGTGTATGAAAACTTAAGGCAGTTTATAATGGAGAACTACTTTTTTGTTTGTTTGCATTCTGGGATTACAGATGTGTGCCTGCCTCCACAACGGGGTTATAGTGACATTTTGGTACTTAGGATTTCACACCTTTTTTTTTTTTTTTTTTTTTTTGGCACTTAGGATTTCACACTCACAGGGAAACCAAAAGCTTGATTGCTCCAGGAAGCCAGGTGAAACAAGATTAGGAACCTTCCTTCCCCAAAGCCCCAGAGAAGCCACATCTGTAGCTTCTCAGTACTGGCTCTGTCTTGTGTAGGGAGAAACCGAGACAACTCGGGATGCAAGTGTGTGGGTGTGTCTCAGAACCCACAGAAGGTGGGCAGAGGAGCGGACTGAGGATGAGCAGGTGTGAGCGTTTGCTGGGGACATTGAAAGAAGCTCGGGGCAGTTGTGCAGATACCCTGGGTGGAGAAGGGGGGGGATGGGTGCGGTGTGCATAGACCTAAGGTCCTAGTTTCGGTTCAAGGACCCTCCAGTGCGGCAGCCTTCTCGGTGTCTTAACAAGACTATCTTGCCCGTGAATTCGTTCCAAACTGATGAAGCCAGAGAAGATCTTGAGGTGGGGGAGGGGGTGGGCAGGTCCTGGGCATCTCACTAAGAGCTCCAAGTGCTTAGGAGATGCTCCACGGGCAGTCCACAGGCTGCCAGGTGCAACCCCAGCTGGAACACTAGTTAGACTTAAGCCTGTTACTGTCATGCGTCACCTAAGGATGGTTTTGGTCAACCAAGACCATGTAAAAGAAGGTAGTCCCACAAGACAACATTCTTAGTGATAGGGCAGCCATCCTAGCTTACACCAACTGTGACGTTTGCATAATGATGAAGTTGCCCAACAGCACAATTCTTAGTATTTATCCCCATTGTTAATTGCAGGACTCTTTTTGTTTATCCTATATGAAAAGGCGGAAAAAAACACAAAAAAATAAAAGCTGCATAGTGAGACAATGGTGGGGTGGGGGTGGCGATGGCTGATTCCCCAACCATCCCCCACCAAAGGAAAAAGTTTTATGAATGGAACCTAGGTTCACTAAGCCATCTCGCCAGCTCCTAACTTTATAATTTTAATAGAGAATGCTTTGAAGTCGAAAATAGTGTGAAGTACGCATGAAGTCAGTTGATTGTGTTTTGCAGTGAAAACTATATTGTGCATTAGGAAAATGTTCAAAAGAAGCCAATGAGAGGACGCCTGAGATTTACTAATTGTTTTCCTTGGCCAACCCTGCACTCACACACATACACACACACACACACACACACACACACACACACTTTTTCCTTGAGTTAATTTGTTAAGATGACACAAACAAACTCCCAACACAGCCTTTGGGTTAGCCTTGTGCCCTGTACTTACTCTGCACACGTTGTGACATTTTTAGTTTAATGTGTTATTTCATGCCTAGGCTGTGTCACCTCCATGTCTGTAGTGCTGGTTTCACGTGCTTTTACATTTCAAGTCGAGAGATTCAGAGGGCACCAGAGGCAGCGCAGACTCTTGCAGACATGTGGGCAGAGCTCCTGGGCCTATGGTCCAGTGAGCCAGCTAGTGGCAGGGATGGGCTTTGTATTCTCTGTGCCTTCGTATCTCTGGCCTCACAGAGCCAAACTAAGATGGGGTGGGGTAGGAGATAAGGGGTTTTGGTTTTTCTGTTTTTTTATCATCTATTTATTTTCCTTTTTTTTTTTTTTTTTTTTTTTTTTTTGGTGGTGGTGGTTGGTTGGTTGGTTTTTGTTGTTTTTGAGGCAGGGTTTCTCCGTGTAACAGAGCCTGATGTTCTTGAACTTGCTTTGTAGCTTGGGTCGGCCTCAAATTTACAGAAAGTTCCACCTGCTTCTGCCTCCTGAGAGCTGGGATTAAAGAAAGGTTTAAACTACTATACCCGGCTTGTTACTGTTTTTAAACTGCATTTTAAAAATCATGTCTGTATATACCTATGTGTATGTGCTTGTGGCGAGCTGGCTTTCTCCATGTTGGTCTTGGGGATTGAACTCCGGTGCCCCGGCTTGGCAGCAAGTGCCTTTACCCAGTGAGCCTCAGACAGAGAGTGTCGGTAGCCTTTGTCTACTCGCCCTGCAGCCACACCCAGATGACTTCCCAGTGTTGAAGATATGGAAGCCGCTACGGTCACAAACCTCATGCAGCTAGAGTATCGAGGTTTATTTCTGTTCTGTGTCTCGGCCTCTGCTCTTGCAAATCTGTGGAGTGTTCCTTATTTTTTCGCCAAACCAGCTTTACACATTGTTAACTCAGATCCTTGTTACCACATTGAAAAACCTGGCTGCTCTTCCAGAGGTCCTGAGTTCAAATCTCAGCAACCACATGGTGGCTCACAACCATCTGTGATGGGATCAGACGCCCTCTTCTGGTGTGTCTAAAGACAGCTACAGTGTGCTTATATAAATAAAATAAATACATTTTTAAAAAGTTAAGTGAATCTTAGAAGGAATAAAATGCTAATATTTTTATAACAAAAGCACATGATAAGAGACTAATCTCAATTCATACCATAGCATTATAAACTCCCCCTTCTAAAATTACTATGATTACTGAGTTTATACATGAATTATGTTTTCAGAAAAAAAAGTTATTTGTCTTTTAGAGGGTGGAAAGGGTTTTGTCTTTTGTTTGTTTCATTTCTTTTTTCTTTTTTTTTTTTTGATAAGTCCAGCATTCTATATATACTAGACAAGTTTTTTTTTCACTGAAAACCCTTGCTTTTTTGAACAGATTTCACTATGTAGTCCAGGCTAGTCCTGAACTCTAGATCCTTCTGTCCCTGTCTCAAGAGAATAGTTTTGTTTTCTTTTATAGACTATTATGTATAATTAAGTATTTATGTGTAGTTGACATAAAATGAACTCATTAGGGATTTTTGTTTTGTTTTGGTTGGTTTGGGTTTTTTGTTTGTTTGTTTGTTTTGTTTTGTTTTCCAAGACAGGGTTTCTCTGCATAACCTTGGCTGTCCTAGAACTCACTGTGTAGATCAGGCTGGCCTTGAATTTATAGAGATCCACCTGTCTTTGCCTCTCAAGGGCTGGAAATAAAGGCATGGACCACCCTACCTGGCATCATATATATATATTTTTAAGTTGCCCTAGCTTTCGACTTATTATTTAATTTTATTGGTATACAAGGGGTGTGTGCACGCTTGTGCATGTGCAGAGGCCGAAGACTGTCGGGTGGCCTGTCCCCTTGGGATGGGGGCTCTCACTGAACTTGAAGCTAGGATGGCAGCCAGAAAGCCCAGTGATGCTCTTTGCTATCAGCCCTCCCCAGAGAAAGGGATACACGCATGTGTGAACACGTCTAGGATTGTACACGGGTGCTGGCGATTTGAACTCAAGACCTTATGCTTGCCCAGCGGCTACTCTCACCACTTGGTCCCCCTGCCCCAAGCCAGCTGCTCTTGCTCACTTTCCTATTTTATAGCCTCTCTCCCTGCGTGGTCCCTGGGCATCCTCCTTAACTGAGTGGAGGTTACTGCACTGGTTATCTAGTTATCACCAGGACAGGTGGCCTTTCCATCTGTGCATCTCTTAACAGGAAATTAGCATGGCCTATCACGTGGGAATTCCACCATTGTCCCTCAACTCCTGGAAAAAAAAAACAAAAGGTTTAAGTCAAGGAAGAAGTGTGGTCCTGAGCTGCTCTCATTGCGCTGTCAAAGCAAACATAGGCCCGTTCTCTTAAAACAGTGTTTAAGGTTTTTCAGAGCGAGCCAGCCCTGCCCTTTGTGTATGGGAACAAGAGCACAGTCCTTTTGGAGGATTTATGACTTGTCTCTTGTCAACTCTCCTAGGATGACAGCAGAAAGACAGGTACCATCAGGCTGAGATGGTGTCAGTGTAGGATTCACCCGGCTCCGTTAGAAAGTGACCTCACCCCCTCCAGTTCGTGGTAAGTAGACAGATAGCTCCTGTGAGCTGTCCCCCCCATGAGCTGCTCCCCCCCGCCGTGAGCTGTCACCCCCACCGCTTGCTTGCCTCACCAGAAAGGAGTCCCTTTGAGTTTTCAGAGTCGTTTGAGTTTACGTTCCTTCTGTCTGAAGTTGGAATAGAAATTGTTTTTGAGGAAAAAAAAATGGATCCATATTCCAATCAAAGTGCTTTCCAAGGCCCTAGAATCCTGTTTATTTGTAAATCCATAATTTACTGAACCATTTTACCTTGCTTGTAAGGGATTCGTGTACAAATTAACAATAGATTCTCTGCTTAATTTATTTCTGCTGCCGTTCTTGGATTTTAAAAGCCAGCATCACTCAAGCTCACCCAGCTCATAAATACCTCTGGGATGTCTCAGAGCTCTCGCAGGGGCAGGGCAGGCTCTCTTCAGCGACTCTCTTCTCTGCAGAAGGACATATTCAGATAGATATCAACAAGCAGATACGAACTCAGTGACCCCAGAAATGTGTCTGATGAAACCTAACAATAAAAATGGAACACAGTCAGGGTGCTGCTCTGCTTCTCTCTCTCTCTCTCTCTCTCTCTCTCTCTCTCTCTCTCTCTCTCTCTCTCACACACACACACACACACACACACACACACACACACTCTTGAACATACACACCTATACATGATCTCTCTCTCTCTCTCTCTCTCTCTCTCTCACACACACACACACACACACACACACACACACTCGAACACATACACACTGTGGAGGGCGTGGGGAATCACCTGGCTCCTGTGTGGGATGCGTTAATCTGTGTTTTTCAATCTTCCGCATGCGTTCATAAGCACACAGCTGTTCTATATTAGATCTGGTTAGAATCCATTGGAGTGCATGGGTTTTTCTTCCTTGAGAAAAATCAACACAGTGAGCCTGTTGGCCCCTTCCAAGGCTTGTTGAACAGCAGAACCAAGCAGAGAATGTTTCCTAAGGAGAGTGACAGGCTGATATTCAGGTCCCCACCTGTGTCCAGAGCACATTAACTGACTGACAATGCTTGAGAATCT
The DNA here is from genome assembly GCF_963924665.1 of Micromys minutus. Taxonomy (NCBI): domain Eukaryota; kingdom Metazoa; phylum Chordata; class Mammalia; order Rodentia; family Muridae; genus Micromys; species Micromys minutus. The sequence continues at coordinate 27,598,870 of NC_137975.1, forward strand.
GCGCTTGCCTGCACACCCTTCCTGCTTCTAGTGACAAACCTTGATCAAATGGGGACAGGCACAAAACGGAACTCCTTGTGGATGTTTCAACTAAGACACAGAATAGTTAGACAAGCTGAACTTCATCTGGGTGGCTTTAAAAAAAAAAAAAAAAGATAATTTTCAGTTACTGTGAAACTGTAGTGTGTGACTTTACTGAAATGTTTTAAGTAAAACCCAGTCAGTAAATCGAGTATCTTGAAATTCCTGAATAGCTGTTATTATCGGTTTGACATCTGATTTTAAAGAAACTGATAAATCATTTTTTTTTGACAAAACAAATGTGGATGGTTATAATTGGACTTGACAATTAGATGGGGGGAAGGGATGATACCACACTGTACTGAGAGTGAGCCAGTGCTCTTGGCCTTATCCCTCCAGCCACACGTTCAGGTTAAATGTATGTATATCCTGGTGGCCAGAACATCTGTTTCTAGCTTGTTGTTCCTCTTGGCTGCCTTTCAATTGGATTTCCTCGAGCAGGTCCCAGGCTTGTCACCGCAGCCAGGGTCTGTTAAACATCACCACTGGTCCTACATTAAGTGGGAGGTTCAGGGCTAAGCTAATAACTTGCCTGCCTCTCTGACTGATCACAGGGATGCTCTCTGGGGCCACTTATCATGCGGGCTCCTTGGGGAGGGTACTCTTTGTCTGCACCTCTGGAATTGGTTTTGTTTCCCTCATTCCCAGAGTTACGGGTGGACAGACAGGGCTCACAGTCAGTGTCCTGGATGTGTTAGAATTCACCAGTGTCTCCCTGACAGGGGTCAAAAGGACTGTCTATCAAACACAGTGCCTGCCGTGTTCTTCCTATGTGAACTCTGTGATATGCAACAATCCTCTCTTCTTCATTCACTCTGAAAAGCAAACTAAAAGGAAGTGCTTACTGTCCCATGCCGTTTACAGGAACTCGGTGACTCTGGGGATAGAATTGTAACTTAAAGTTCTGAGTCTTGGTTATGATGTACAATGAATGAATGCACAGCTACGAGCCGATGCTGCGATGCTGTTCACGGCACAACAGTGCGTCATCTAAATCTAAGGGTGGTCATAAAGATGCTTAGAAATAAAAACCTTTATGTGCCCTGCAGTTGTGACACACACCTTTAATCCCAGCCCTCAGGAGGCAGAGGCAGGAGGATTTCTGTGAGTTTGAGGCCAACCTGGTCTATAGAGAGGAGAGTGTTCCAGGGTAGCCAGACAGAAGTATTCAGAGAAATCCTATCTTGAAAAACCAAAAAGAGAGAAAGAAAAGGAGAGGAGGGTCGAGAAGAAAGAAAGAAAAGAAAGAAAGAAAGAAAGAAAGAAAGAAAGAGAGAAAGAAAACCCTCATGTAATCCAATGGCTTCCACTTTTTAAATGTGCCAACTGCTTGTAAGAAGAAAATGTCCAGGGCTGGAGAGATGGCTCAGTGGTTAAGAGCACTGATTGCTCTTCCAGAGGTCCTGAGTTCAAATCCCAGCAACTACATGGTGACTCACAACCATCTATAATAGAATCTGATGCCCTCTTCTGGTGTGTCAGAAAACAGAGTCAGTGTACTCGCATACATAAAATATATAAATATATATATACATATATATACATACATACATACATACATACATACATACATACATACATATATATATATATATATAAAGGAAAATGTCCAAGTCCACGGATAGACAAAAAAGCACTTGGCAAGGATGGAGAAGGTTAATTTCGTTCCCATTTCTGCTTTCTAGGTGGCTTCTAAGGTAGCAAAGAAATTTAGGTTTGGTCACTGATAACCTGGGGTTGACTTTTGCGGGTGATTCACAAACCCAGCATTCTCTTGAGAGAAGCGGGCTCCTGCTGCCAAACCTGTAAACATTCCTTTCACCAGGGCAGATGTTCATAGGAATCCTCTCCTTTTGCCAAACCTTGCCATGGTCTCTTGCAAGATGCGAGATGGGTCTAGGATAACTTCGCCACTGGAATCCGAGTATCCGGGTCAGGGGTAGCAAGGCAGGATGTGGGGGCTTCTCTTCTGAAGAGGAGGCTGTAGCAGAGGGAGGAGAATAGATGTTATCAGGCTTCCCACTGACAGAAGGCATGAGCAAGCCATCAGCATCTTACTGTGACGGGTCTGATGGTTTGTTCTCATTTTCAGAGTCCGCCAGCACTTCTCAAAAAAAAAAAAAAAAAAAAAAAGAAAAGAAAAAAAGGAATCTAGTTTGTCGTTAATGCCGTTGGTTGGTTTTTAAAGAGAACTCCTTTGCTATAATGGTTTGAGCTTCAAAGGACAGAATCAAGGAGAATGTTGAGGGTGAGCTGAGAAAAACCTGGAGGAGGGCCTGGGAGTGGGTAAGAACACTCGCTATAACTTGAGGGCTGGAGTCCAAATTCTCAAGATCCCTCTTTAGAAGCTGGATATGTTTAGGCGCATCTGTAAACCACCCCCCCCACACACACATATAACATACAGAAAGAAAGAGGGAGGGAGAGATGGAAAGACAGACACGGAGAGGGAGAGAAGGAAGGAAGAGAGACACACACACATACAGAGAGAAAAAGAGACAGACTTTTTTTTTTTTAATTAGAAGATTTGAAGAAAGAAGTGTCCACAGGATAAAAGTCACCTGAAGCTGGAGTAGTGTCAACCCTCAGTTCTGCAGAAGTCCCTGTGTCTAGGGGCACAGGGACAAGGTGGCAGGGAGTGACTGCAAAAGGAAAACCAAACCAAGAACCAAATATGATCTGAATGATTCTAAGATCATCAGGATTGTCTGACACAGGCTGGAAGGCTGGAAAGATGGCTCAGTGGTTACTGCTCTAGCAGAGGACCTGGGTTTCTTTTCCAGCACATACATGGTAGCTTACGATCACCTGTAACTCCAGTTCCAGAGGATGTGACACGCTTTTCTACCCTACAAAGGTACAGAACACACACATCATGTATTTACATAATGTTCAGGTTAAGCACCTAAACACATGTAAAGTTTTAAAAAAAAAAGTAGTGACTCCAAGGTTTTAAAAAAATGACCGCACAACAGCGTGCTAAGTGATCTGTGAGCCTGTCTGTCCACCTTCACTTTGGACAGACTAAATGATTCGTAAGAATGGCCACACAGAAACCCCAAGACAGAATCAGGGTATTGTCAGATACCGTAAGGAGGAGGAGAGTCTGGGAAGGGAAGATGTTCATGCTGACCTGGCAAACTTCCCATTTCATCTTTAAAGATATTTTGCTTTAAATGACATAATATACCACATGTATAATTCGATCGACAGTGTGATAGTAACCACCCAGAATTTCTGTTTTTATCACTGTTCTCTATTTTAGGACTTCCTTCCACACACATTTCCTCATGCACTAGATTCAGTTTCTGATCCAGGCGTTTTTCCTTTTAGTGTTCTATCTTCAGTACAGCATTTGCTGTGACCTTAAATAAAATTATATATACATACGTGTATGCATGTGTGCATACATAATGTATACATACATATATACATATTGCAGTTTGGCAGATTGATTTCCCAGGCCTTTGAAAGTCAATATTTTTTTTAAGATTTATTTATTTTATATGTATGTGTACACTGTAGCTGTCTTCAGACACACCAGAAGAGGGCATCAGAACCCATTACAGATGATTGTGAGCCATCATGTGGTTGCTGGGAATTGAACTCAAGACTTCTGGAAGAGCAGTCAGTGCTCTTAACCACTGAGCCGTCTCTCCAGCCCCAATTAGTGCTGTTTTAGTAAAGTACTTTATAATTATGTCACATCCCCAGACCCAAACAAGGACAAGGTTGTTAAGAGCTATGGAATATCCCATGAGGTATGTTCTAGAATTGTTCTATAGATAGAGTTTAATAGAATTTTTACAGTTACTTTCTTTTTCTTTTCTTTTCTTCTTTCTTTTTTCTTTTTTTGTAGATGAAGCATTCTAGTAACTAGGGGTTGTCTCTGTTTTAGTCCAGAGTCTGTATAATTGGAGAAATCTAAGATGAGGCCATGTTATGTAGCCCAGGCTGGCCTTGAGCTTGTGATGCTCCTGTTTCAACCTCCCCAGTGCTGGGATCACCCGAATTGCTCAGAGATTGGAAAGTTTCCTTTCAGAGTTCTGCTTTTCAGAGGAGCTAAGCTGCTGGAATGTTCTGTTAAGTCATGGAGGTGTGTGGAGGTGGCCCTGGTGTTCTCTGAGCTGCTTAGGGGATAACTGTAGGCGAGCAAGCAAAGACCTTAAGAAGAAAAGCATCACTTCCTGTCTTGTGCTAATACAAACGCAGTTCCAGAATAAAACAAATAAGATCTCAGTCATACCTTCATTTGTCCATAGGAAGATGCCTCAGGAATGGTGGTAGAATCAGGCGAATAGAAAAACAGAGAGGGCGTATTAATAGGTCTGTAATGACATAAAATTTATTCTGGGGTGACGTAAAACTTAATGGTTCATAAATAGCAAATTCATTACATTTTTAATACTCAAGTTATATTAACGCCATATAACATCTTTATGATATCTTTAGTACCATTTAAATCCTGACTCAACATGGAGAACAAACATCTCCAAATCTTGGCCATGAACTGATTAGCCAGATAAAATGTTTTAATAAATATTATTGGATTAGAATGTGGTTGGTTGGTCCATAAACTGTCTTATAAATGTTTTATGTCATCTGTTGTACTGAATTTTAAGATGTTAACAAATTAATTTATTTTAAAGGCTGCATCAAGGTGAAAACAGCTTGTTCCTACTGGGAACATATATCACCAGCCATTTCTCAGCCCATGTATCAGTAATGGGAGCAATGTTAAAATACCAAATGTGATGTAGCTTGTCAAATATTCATTTGTAGTTTTTATTAATTGTCATTATTAATTATTATTGTATTGGTCTACACTTTAATCTGAAGAACGTACCAGATCATGAAGCGCTCAGAATAAATGATACTTTTTATAATGCATCCCTCTAAGTATTGACCAGATTAGGAACTAATGTTTGTTGCCAATGATACTTAACAATTCTGAGGAGATTTGATCTGCGTTGGTTTTGAGTTCAATAATTCTTTCAGAATTTAAAGTCACTAAGAAAAATAGCACTCTGGGGCACTCTTCTCCCACGGGTGATAGTCTCTCAGTCTCCTCATGACAGCTCTTCATGCCTAAAAGCACGTCAACACCAAGAGGAAAGAGTGAACAATGTACTTTTTAAGTTGTCTCTGAGTATTATGAGAACCATCATTTGGGAGTGGGAAGCTTGAAAGTCTAACTTCTCTGAGATTCAGATTTTTGAAGAGACTGTCCAAAACCATAGAAGATTCCGGAAGTTCACATGCTCCGATGGTCAAGTGTTTGATTAGTCTCCATAGCTGGGATATCTACTTTGCCTTTAGTAAGCTGCAAAGTACAGCCATCATGAAGGAGCGACGTGGCGGAGTGGTGATTTGTATTATAGTAGCCTGGTAGCTGCCCAATGAACCATGTAAAAACAGTTCATTAAAATGTTTATGTGCTTGGCTGGTTAATGCACAGAAAGCTTTACTGGGGCTTTACACAACCTCGGTAACTTCGGGCTGCCATTCCATTGTATTGTAATGCCTCAGAGAAGTATTCTTTCCAGAGCTAAAAAGGGAACCAAAACACTGGCTTCTCTCCTCATTCTTCCTAAGAGAACATATTTTCAGGTCTTTAAAGCCAACCCTGACTTTCTTCTTTTCGGTTCTTTTACAGCCAGTTAAAATGTTTCAGGTTCATTTGTAGCTGGTTTACATGCTTTTTACACAAAAGTGCCTGGTGGTTGTAATGGAATTGAATCAGGGAATAGGTAATTACTGCATTGTGTTTGGGAGGCAACACTTATGCCGCTTCACCACACACACACATTTTTACTTCACTCACACACTCACACTCACAATGCACACACAGGCACACACATACACGTGCACATGCACACACACACACCCCTCACTGAGTTGGAAAGCAGCCGTGCTTGTTCCCTTGGGTAATATTGCTTCTCCATCACTATGGTACTCAGAGCTTATTTTATGGCTATTTTGACATCAAAAATGTTATTTTGAAACAGTGGATTCAAATCTTTATGAAAGAATGATTTTTAAACACCTTTAAGATAAGTCAAATGCTTATTTTAATAGGAAAATTAACCCACGAAAGCCCTTACCTTCACAATTACAGCTTCATTAATAATATTTTATTTTATTGTTACTGTTCTGTGTCTGAGTGACGGTGTACCTGTGTGGCGGTAAAAGGACAATTTCAGGAGTTGGTCTCTCCATCCACTGTGGATTCTGATCAAACTCAGGTTGTCAGGCTTGTGGGTGGGACAAGTTTTTTGTTTTTGTTTTTGTTTTTTTTTTTTTTTTTTTTACCCACTAAGTCATCTTGCTGATCCCCACAACTAAAATATCTACATGGAAAGGACTATTAATAATTCACCTATATGAAGTCTTTCAAAAAAAAAAAAAAGTTGACTTAGGCGGGTAGAATAGTTCAGTGGGTAAGGTCACTTGCTTACATCCAACGCAGATGTCCTGACCTAAGATCTGGAGAGAATCAGTTCTTGCCAGTTGTCCTCTGACTTCCATATTCTGGGGCACACACAACCCCTAAAAGTAAATGTTAAAAAAATGCTTTATCTGGCTGGGAAGGCACACACCTTTAACCCCTAGCATTTGGGAGGCACTATTCATAATCACAGCCGACGCATGGAGCCTGAGGTACAGTTTGTCTATTTTAGTTTTATGTGTATGTAGGTCTGTGCACTACTTGTGTGCCTGGTACGGGCAGAGACCAGAACAGAGTGTTGGATCCCCTGGAACTGGAGTTGTAAATGGTTATGAGCCATCATGTGGGTGCTAGGAATACAACCCAGGTCCTCTGGAAGAGCAGCCAGTGCTCTTTAGTGCCAGATCATCTCTCCAGCCCTGTATGACAGACACTTACTGGATATATTTTGGGTGAATAAATGCTGAAGAGAAGTAGACACAGCACCATTTAAATTGGTTATTAGAGGCTGTGTGGATGATGCTCAGTGGGGAAACCACAAGCATGAGGATTCACTATGGCACCCCATAACTGTAACCCCAGTGCTGGGGTGCAGAGACAGAGGGCTCACCGGTCAGTCTCACCAAACAGTGTTCTTCAGGTTTAGGGGGAGACTTTGTTTTAAAAACTAAGATGGAGGCTGAGCAGTAGTAATACATGCCTTTAATCCCAAGACTTGGGGGGCAGAGGTGGGTGGATCTCCTGTGAATTCGAGGCCAACCTGGTCTACAGAGTGAGTTCCAGGATGGCCAGGTCATCACAGAGAAACCCCATCTTGTAAAACCAAAATTAGACAGACAGACAGACAAGTGAGATGGAATGGAAGGACAGAGATGACTTAGCAGTTAGGAGCACTGGCTGCTCTTACAGAGGACCAGGGTTCAATTCTTAGTACCAACAACCATCTGTAACTCCAGTTCCAGGGTATCCAGTGGCCTGAACCAGCACCAGACATGCATGTGGTACACAGGCACCCATGAAGACAAAATACAAATCCACATTTAAAAAATTAAATAAGATGGCAAAGCAGTTGAGGGAGACACTTACTGTTGACCTCTGGCATCCATACATGAGTACACAGTGTATCGGTAAAGAAAGAAAATGTTGATTAGCAATTGCAGATATATGATCAAATTTTCTTCTAGACGTGTATTTTATTTTTAACTTTAAAAAATAATTATCAAGGCAGTGGTGATGGCACATAGCTTTAATCTCAGCACTCAGGAGCAAGGGCCAGGCAGATGTTTTGTGAGTTCAAGGTCAGCCTGGTCTACAGAGCTAGTTCCAGGACAACCAGAGGAACTATCTTGAAAAACAAAACAAAACAAATTGTGTGTGTGTGTGTGTGTGTGTGTGTGTGTGTGTGCAGGTGTACATGGACATCAGAAGACAGTGGATATCAGAGCACAGTTTTGGGGACTTGGTTCTTTCCTGTCACCATAGTTGCTGTGGAGCTAGAATTCCAGTCATTAGGTTTAGTGGGGGCACCTTTATTGCCTGAACCATCTCGCCAATCCCCCTACTTGGTTTGTAACTCGGGCTTTGAGGGGTTGTGTTGTATTGTGTTTGAAGCCATAGCAACTCAAACCTGCTTAGGAATATCCTCTGTTAAAGTTTTAGATTGTACACCCATCAGCTTCCGAATCTGCTGCAGAGGACATGAGCCATGCTCTGACCCGTTACGAACACGTGGCATGGGACCCCATCCCATACTGGGAGCCATGCTTATAAGACTGATTTGGTATCTGAGCTCCAAAGCGTTGTTTGAGTTATTATATTGTTTTCTAATAATGTTTTGAAACAGGGTATAATTGTATAGACTATCTAGTCTCAAATCTATAATCTACTTAGTTCATTCTCCTGGGTGCTGGGGCTAGAAACTCACAGTGCCAAGTTTGGCCTTTATTTACTTATGCAATTTTTATGACATTTTATTTTTTATGTGTTCATGCATGTGTGTGTCTATATACTGAAACGTGTGTGTGTGTGTGTGTGTGTGTGTGTGTGTGTGTGTGTGTGTGTGTGTGTGTGTGTAGCGGGGCTGTGAGACTCTTACCTCCTGAGCAATTTTACTTTTGGTTTTGTGTTTCTTTTTGTTGTTGTTGGTTGGTTGGTTTTTTGCTTGTCTTGTTTTTCAATGCAGGGTTTCTTTCTTGTGTAGCCCTGGCTGTCCTGGAACTCACTGTAGACCAGGCTGGCCTCAAACTCATAGAGATCCTCCTGCCTCAGCCTCCTGAGTGCTGGGATTAAAGGTGTGCACCGCCACTGCCTGACTTCAATTTTACTTTTTTGATTGACATATGATAGTTGTAAATATTTATGGGGCGTGATATACTGTTTCTATATAGGCATACACTCTGTAAGATTAACTTGAGGTAATTACCGTCACTTTAAACTCCTACTTTTTTTTTCTTTTTGTTTTTTTTTCTTATGGTGAATACCTAAAAGATCTTCAGATGGGTCCAAGGTGCTAGTTCTAACCCTCTTCGATGTCATGTGACCTCAGGCCTTCCTGTCTAGCCTTCACTGTAGTCATTTTTTTTAAAAATTCCATCTTAACAAACCTGCAGCTAAAATCTATGTTCGTGCCTAGATGTGGTGTTTGGGTTTCTGAGGACCGTGTGAGAGCTCGGGAAATGACAGGTCTGAACTTGTGGTTCCATGGCCGTCACCCTAGGATGAAAGGCGAGCCCTCCTGAGCCTCCATATCTCTCACACTTCAAAAAACAAGCAAGGAGTGGGGAGAGGTGAAGCCTTGCTAACCATGTGTGCTTCCTCAAGCCCCCTCGCAGTTAATTGGCAGCACAACTGCCCCCCCCCAGGTCTGCAGCTTCTCAACTTGATGTGTATAATTAACAGGCAAACATTTTTTAACAGGCTGCTAAATGCTAAGACCACAATGAAATGTATATAATGTTGATTAAAGTGATTTCTGCAAGAAGGGGTCAGAGACATTAACAAGTTGAAAGAAAGTGTGAGCTCTACCCCAATACCTCTAACCTTTGTTCAACTTTTCCAGTAATTGACACCACATGTTTACTGGGCCTATTTGGGTCCAATTTAAGGCTGTTGGCGTCCAACCTATTTTGAAGTGCTCCTGAGTACCCATGGGGGGTGAGGGGCGCCCCAGAAAGGTGGACTTCAGATATGACGTGAGCACATGGTAAAAGAGAAAAGTTGAATGGAACCCCTCCAGTGTGCCTCGCTTTAAATCGTCTGGCGCCTAAAGGTAGACGACGAAGCTGTAACTCCGAGAAGGATTAAAATGGACATCCAAATGATAATTACTGGGTAATTTTGTTTTGGTTATAATTTGTGGTGTTATTTTTATAACTGACATGAGACATAATATATTTTTCAGGGCTCTGCAATAGCCAAGAAACAAATGGAACCTGTCAGAAAGCATTTGGAGGGGCAGTTACAGCAAAAAGCCGTGTGCCTTTTTAAATGCTGTACACACTTAAAACTTTTTTTTTAAATAATAAAAAAAAAAAGCTCACACACCAGAATCGCTTCCTAAAAACAAGATGACTTTTGACATGTGGCATATAGCAAGCCCTCTGCCTGGGCTTCTACAACTCTAGCTTTCATGAATAGGAATCTGGAAGCTCAATCTGCCCCGCCCTCCCGCCCCCCCCCCCGCCTTCCCCCCCCTCCCCCCCCCCCCCCGTGCTATCCCCCAAACGCTGTGGTGCCTTGGGGCTGTCTCAATCCCCTACTCCCAGGCATCCCTCCGCATTCACCCTTTCTTAGGTTCTGCCCGTGTGGGGAGGTCAGTGACATCAAGGACAGGACGGGTCCTCCGCTGGTGGTGCTCATCGTATCTCTGACCTCTGCCTGAGCCACGACCTGGGACACGCGGACCACCCAGACTCCCCGCGAGCACCAGATGGCAGTTGTAGTCGGCACTTCCCATGTGGCATAATTTTGTGGAATTTACCTCGCCTCATCTGGCTCTGATTATTTGCTGACTTGTAATTGTAGTTATTTGTCTGAAGGCTTTATCTTCTTTGCCAGACTGTAAGCCCCTGCTCCGCCCGCCTTGGCAGCACTGTGCTCTGCAGTGCCCATGTCATTGTGTTAGAGACGAGTATCGCCCACCAGGAACCTAGTTACCTGCCATCTGCAGACTGGGCTACATCCCTGGGTAGATCTCCAGATATTCAGAACGAGTTCCCGGATTCTTTTTTTTTTCTTCACAGATAGGAAGTGAAGAGAGAATGTATGTTTTTAAATCTCCACCACGTATTATTTCCAGCTCACTTAGAATCATGATGTTCTGTGGTCCTCCACAGTGGGGACCAGATCTCAGGTTCCACTGTAGCAGAACAAGGCTGAAGGAGTTAGAGCCATACTTCAGGCTCCCCGGATGAGAGGATGTGGGTTGTGATGAGAATTGTGGGTTAAGCAGACTGTCTAGGGTGATTCCGATCTCCAGGGGCAGGCCCCCCCGACATTGTAGCACTACTATTTTATGTGAGGAATGACCCCGAGCAAAATTCTACCAGTGTTTAATTTCCCCTCTATCACAGGGCAGGGGAATCTTAGGTTTAGTCACTTACAGGCCTTTAACTTTTATAAACAGTTGATAAACTTGGGTTGCATCTGTTTATTTACAGATATATTCTTGGAAGAATAAATAAATACCCATATTTCTTTTTCTGTGTTTCTAACTCTTTCAGTTTTCTCCATTTCTTCTTCATCATTTAAGAATATTTTAAATAATAGAATCATCGGGGGATAATTAAAATTGTGGGTTTGGGGGTAATCAATGCTTTTCCACTTTACTCATTTCCAGAAAAATAACTCTCCCCCCCCCAACTTACATTTTTCAATTTTTGTTCAGTTCCAGTCCTTGACATCATACTTAATTGAGATAAAATATTTTTTTCAACTCAGAAGCTCATCACTTCAGAGAAGAATTTCTAATACAAGCTATAAGGGTGGAAAAAAAATCTAAAAATACTGAAGTTAAAACATGTTTGTGTCTTTTTTTTTTCCGCCCATGACTAACCCATGTCTATTCGCTATGAAATTGATGTCAAAAAAGCATTATATATTTCCAGCACAAAATGGAAGGCTGCTTTCTCCTATCCTTGTCAGGACGTCGGACCCCTTTAATCATACTTTTCATTTCGGTACATTGAAATTTCCGTTACCAAGGACAACATCATAAATAAAAGTGTTTGTGAAATTTCACCTGCAGCTTCCTAACCCTGTGCATTAAGCATGAGACTAGCCGAGAGGTGGTCAAATGCGGAAATTTATAATCATTTATTACGTCCAGCCGAAGCCGGAAGGGAATAAGAGCGTGAAGGCATACATCTATACATGGAAGCTCTGGGGCTTAAATGAAAAGGAGAGTGAATTTCTGTGTCTTGTCACGAAGTAATGAGAATCTAGAGCTTTTATTCATAGCAGCCCAAGATGCATTTACTCTCAATCTAGCTCCGGCAGTAAACGCTTCCCTGATGTATTGCTTTGGACTCACAAAGAAATATTTGTGCTCTACATAATAGGATAGTTAGGAGAATTACTGCACGGCTGAGGAGGTTCTATAAGGCTTTATAGCGGATGGCACTGCTGTAATTTCATCACCGCGTAGCTAATGTAGTACCTTAATATTGCCGGTTACTCTTTTATTTACCATTTATTAGGAACTGACAGAGCCAATCATCTCTGCATCATAAACAAATCATGGAAGGATTCTTGTAGAAACCTTAAAATTCCAGATGGATGTACTGTGGCGGCTTTTACGCGCGGCCCTGTCCCCAGTAATGAGCTCCACCCTCAAATGATTATTTAGAACTGTGAAATGTAAATCAGGGTCCTTGTTCTCAGTCCATTGGCTAAAGAAAACTGGGGAATGTTTTATTCCGTGCATACAATTAGCACCCCACGTCATTTGTGCCGGGAAATAAGTCATTGATCTGATTTCACCAATGACTGGAGGTGGGGGGGGGGGGAGGTGAACATATTTAGCTGCAGACTCCTTTGTGGCATATTAATAAGTGCCCTGTTATATTGAGTTTGCACCAATATTTTCTCAGATGTTTCTATAAAAGTGTTTTCTACACTTGAAGCTAACTAAAAGCAAAGGCCATTTTACATTTATTATTTCTTTTCATCTCATGTGCATCAGTGTTTTGCCTGCATGTCTGTCTGTGTGGCAGTGCCGGATCCCCTGAAATGGATTACAGCCGGTTGTGAGCCACTGTGTGGTTGCTGGGAATCAAACTCAGGACCTCTGGAAGAGCAGCCAGTGCTCTTAACCACGAAGCCATCTCTCCAGCCCCTGCAACTGTCTTTACACTTTCTGTTTATATGGGTTCTCTTCCCTGAATAGGTAGGGGAATAGATGATGGGCAGGTAGCTTAGGTACTAAGTAGATCAAGGCACGTGAGCATGAAGGGGAACCTAGAAAAGATGGTGAAGGGTGGAGACTGTAACTGTGGCAGAGGACCAGGTAGGTTCTCTGACCTTGAGCCTTTCCCGGCCTCTTAAATCTCAAGATTTCCACCCTTAAAATACGAGTGATGCTGTTTGTCCTACTGATCCCTTAGGGTTGTTGTAAGGATGGAATAAGGTCTAGAAAGATATCTCGAGTTAACAGCGAGAACTCATGCCCAGCCTCTGGCCTCTGAGGACTGCTGCAGTGATGTGCACAGGGACCACCCCACACACATAGACACAACTAAATAAACCTTTAAAAGCAATATACAGCAAATGCGCATACACAGAACATCTGGGTTTCAGAGTGTAAAATAAACATTGAGGGCTCAAAGCAGGTATTTTTTCCTATAGTAAATAGATTTTTTAAAAATTACATTGTGCGCTTTAGGTATGTGTACTAGAAATGAGAGCTAAAGTGATTTCAGACATAAAAATAATGACATTTGGTTTTTTTCTTCTCTGAAATTAGAAACCATTTGAGACAGTTTCTCAAGTAGCCCAGGCTGGCTCAGAATCTTAAACTCCTGGTCTTCCAGCTTCAACCTTCCAAGTACTTGGATTACAGCTGTGCACCACCAGGCCTGGCTTGAGACTCATTTTGTAAACTATCAGATTTTAGCCAGATTGGTGGTTCAGGCCTGTAATCCCAGTGCTTAGGGTATAAACACAGGAAGACATTGAGTTCACAGATGGAGTGCAAGGTCAGCCTGAACTACACAGGAAGATAAGCTCTCTAAAACCAATGGCTGGGACTATTCAGCAGTGAATGCTTGCTTAAGATGGGTCCTGGGTTGTATTCCCAGTACCAGGGCTAAGAAAATACCTAATTTAAAAAAAAAAGGGGGGTGGAGGGAGGCCTGGAAATGATGGTATAGGCTTTTAATACCATTCCTCACTCAGGAGGCAGAGGCAGGTGGATCCCTGTGAGTTTGGGGCCAGTCTTGTCTACAGAATCAGTTCTAATCCTTCTCAAATAGGTCCACCAACTGGGAACCAAGTGTGGTGTTTTGAATAGGTATAGCCCCTATAGATTCATGTGTTTGAATGTTTGGCCCATAGGGAATGGTACCATTAGGGAGTGTGGCCTTATTGGAGTAGGTGTGGCCTTGGAGGAGGAAGTATGCCACTATGGGGGTGGGCTTTTAGGTCTCCTGTGCTCAAGTTACCTTCAGTGACACAGTCTCTTTCTGATGTGGACATAGAAGGATGGTTCATCTTTTTATGCATGTTTGTGAGTGCTTGTACTGTATGTATCATCCCATGTTTCAGGCAGGCTTACCACTGAGTTTGGCAGGCTAGCTGGGCCTCAAGCTTCTAGGGAGAATTCTATCTCTGGCTTCCATCATGGTGTAACAATTTCGGCCTTACAGAAGTTCACTTCTATGTCTGGCTTTGCGTAGGTTCTGAGAATCAAAATTCAGATTTTCACGTTTGCATGGCCAACCACTTCCCCCACTGAACCCTCTTTCTATGTCCACATTAGGTTCTAATGCCGGTACTGGGGATCAAAGTCAGGTCTTCATGCTTGTACAACACACACTTTACCCACCCACTGAACCATCTTCCAGTTTCTGTAGTTATAGCTTAGAAAACATTTCCCTTCTCATCTACCCTTCAACCCATTCTTTTTTTTTAAAGATTTTATTTATCTGTTATAAATAAGTACACTGTAGCTGTCCTCAAACACACCAGAAGAGGGCATCAGATCCCATTACAGATGGTTGTGAGCCACCATGTGGTTTCTGGGAATTGAACTCTGGACCTCTGGAAGAGCAGCCAGTGCTTTTAACCGCTGAGCCATCTCTCCAGCCCCCTCCACCCATTCTTTTCCATGTTGGGAATCCCAAGCCTGTTGTATGCTAAGCAAGCTTGAGCTACACCTGGTGGTAGTTCATTTTAAGTGTTCTACTTGTCTTTCACTGTGCTCACCTACCCGATCCTCTTAGGTAAGAAACATGGTGGCTGTGGCCTGGATGGTCCTGCATCTGTAGTCTGGGGTCAAAAAGCGTGATGGCCTATGGAAGAAGTAGGTTCCAGAAGTTCGGTTGTCTTAGGACAGCTGCCCTCTACTGAGCAAGGTGTTGTGAAGTCCCCAGGAGGCTGGATACCACAATCCAGCTGACAACCTTGATAGGACAGTCAGTGAGGAAGCATGGTAAGGGGATGGATGACTGGCTGGTGGGTCCAGTGACTGTGAGCTCAAGGGGACGACGGTGAGAACAAGAGACCGCCATAGTCCTACAATCCCGATCTCACAGCTAGCTCTCTCTGACTTGTTCTTCCTAGGTGGGATGTGGGACATTTCATCTTAGGGACAGAAAAGACAGGACCACAGTAAAGTAGGATTGATTAAATATGATGAAAGCCTTCTAACCTGAAGTCATTTCATGAGTACAATTATAGACTCATTATTAAAAGATGTAGAAGTAAGTAGTTCCATGAGAACAGGGAACGATGTTTAAGAAAAGTGACAACACCAATCTCTGGGGAATTTGTGTGTTACTCTGGCTCTAACTCCAAATGAGTATGTGATCTAAAGCACATTCCTTTGCTGTCTGAGTATCACCCTGTTTTCTGTTACTGTAATGGATAACCAGAGACTGGGTATTTTATAATGAAAAGAGGTTTATACAGCTCACAGTTCTGGAGGTTCAAGGGCACAGCCATGGTGAAGGCAGCATGGCTGGAGTGTGAATGAAGGAGTAAGAGCAGTGCAAGACAGGAAGCCAGAGAGTGACTGGGATCCCATGAGAACCACACTTATCACTGTCATGCACACACCCGAAGATGCAGGACCATTTTATTAGGCATTACTGTTTAAAGTTACCACCACCATTTTCTTGTGGACTGAGTTCCAACATGCAAAATTTTAAGGGTAAAGGCCACACTTACACTCTATTCTAGCCTAGCATCTCTCCAAATAGAAGCCACGGTTTCACTTGTTCATAATTCATTTCAGTTGAAATAACTGCACCTTTTAAAATTAGACATGAAGATTGTTTTGGTTAGCATAGCAAGTGCTTTGAAAATTATTGCATATATATGTGAAATTCTCAAGGATATTAGAAATATATTTAAAAGGGGAAGGCTACTGTGATACAGAATAGCATTAAATTTATGTATTAATTTGGAAAATTTTAAATATTAGGAAGGTAACTGTCTTTAGTTTTACTGCTGTGAACAGACACCCTGACCAAGGCAACTCTTATGAGGACAACATTTAATTGGGGCTGGCTTACAGGTTCAGAGGTTCAGTCCATTATCATCAAGACAGGAACATGGCAGCCTCCAGACAGGCATGGAGCAGGAGGAACTGAGAGTTCTACATCTTCATCTGAAGGCTGCTAGCAACATACTGGATTTCAGGCAGCTAGGATGAGGGTCTTAAAGCCCATGTCCACAGTGACACACCTTCTCCAACAAGACCCCACCTCTTAATAGTGCCACTCCCTGGACCACGGATCTACAAACCATCTCAGTAACACAAGACATTAAAAATGATGCTAAAGAGGAAAATAACCAAAGTGATTTTAGGAATGTTGGGTGTAGAAAGATTTTGCATGCCGCAGAGACACAACACAGGGGAAATAGTGAGAATCGTATGTAAGACACAGCCAGTTCTCACATGCTTGTTACACTGGAGTCTCAGGAAAGATGCTTACGGCTCACAGAATGAAGAAAGGATGCTCCAAGGCTGTGAGGGGCTTGAGGAAGCACACGGGACAAGCAGACCACAGCGTGCTCTCTCTTAATGTAGCTCTGGGATTCATGGCTGCCGCCTCAGCCTGCCGACTAACACCATTACTGCTCACGTTTAACCGCAGTGTTTAATGAAGATGCCATGACAACGCTAGCATTTGGTGCGAGCATTTTGCTGCTCTGAGCATTTCCCATAACCGAGTGGGAAAGTCTGCCAAGCTTTTACTTGGCTAATTATATTTATTCATTCAGTATTATTTTGTTGAATATCTTCTTTGTGCCAGGTTCCATGGAGACAGCCAGCGACCACTAATGGCGCTTGATCTTGGTAGAGACAGACATTAAAAAAATAACTAAATACAAGATAAGTATTTAATTAAACAAGATGGCTGAGAACTTAAAAGGACACATGTCTCAGGTGGCCCAGAAGGAAGGCTGGCTTATGGCTCTTTGTTGGCTTGTTTTGTCGTTGTTTTGATGGATGTGGGGTAACATAATTTTTAGATCAGGTCACATGTCCCAGGCTGACTTCAAACTCACTCTGTGGTAACTTCTAATCTTCCTTATCTCCATATTCCAAGTGCTAAAATTACAGATGTGTGCCCCTACACCTGTTCTACATAGTGCTGGGAACCAAAGCTAAGACTTTGTGCATGTCAAATCGATAGGGTGTTTAAAACACTAAACTACAATGGTCCAGCTGATCCAAAATCTCCCTAAAGGAGTATTACAATACTGAAAGGGGCTTCCACTGGGTTGACCCTGTGATAGTTTGTTTTGCTTAGCCCATGGAGTGGCTATTAGGAGATGTGACCTTGTTGTTGGAGTAGGTGTGTCACTGTGGGCTTTAAGAACCTCATCCTAGCTGCCTGGAAGACAGTATTTTCCTAGCAGCCTTCAGATGAAGATGTAGAACTATAGGCTCCTCCTGCACCATGCCTGCCTGGACGTTGCCATGCTCCTGCCTTGATGGAACCTGTAAGCCAGCCCTAATTAAATGTTGTCATTTATAAGAGTTGTCTTGGTCATGGTGTCTGTTCACAGCAGTAAAACCCTGACTAAGACAGACCATATGGAATTACTCAGGGGCCCTCTACTGTGTTAACCCTATGGAATCATTCCTGGTTTAGTTTGTTTTTTCTTAGACAGGGTTTCTCTGTGTTGTCCTGGCTGTCCTGGAACTCACTTTGTTGTAGAGCAGGCCCTTGATCTTACAGAGATCCTTCTGCCTCTGCCTCTGCCTCTGCCTCCTGAGTGCTGGGATTGAAGGGATGGGCCAGCACTGTCCAGCTTCTTTCTCTTTCCAGAGAGGTTTTTTTTTTTTGGACAGGATTTCAGGTTGACCTTGAACTTGCTAAGTAACCAAAGATGGTTTTGAACTTCTAATCCTCCTGTTTTTGTCTCCGAGTGTTGGGGCTCAAAACCTGACCTTCATTCATTGTAGGCAAATATTCTAACAGTTGACCTATATCCTTAGGTCTTTCATAGACTATTGTCTGATGAATCACAAGATCTTATAAATCAGAAGAAAAAAAAGGTAGCATTAAGACTGAATCTATGTGTGTGTGTGTGTGTGTGTGTGTGTGTGTGTATGCAGAAAACAAACAACCCAATCAAAAAATAGACTAGGGAGAATTTCTCAAAAGAAGAAATATAGAGGACTGAAGAATATTTTAGTGGTTCAAAGCACTGGCTTGCTCTTCCAGATGACCTAGTTTCAATTCCCAGCACCCACATGGTAACTCACATTTCTGCATTAATATCTGCACACCACATGCCTGGTACATGCAGAGGGCAGAACAGGGCATTAGATCCCCTAGGACTGGAGTTTCAGATAGCTGTGAGGCACCATGTGGGTGCTGGGAACCCAACCCTGGTCCTCTGCAAGAGCAGCCAGTGCTTCTAACTGCTGAGCCATCTTGAGAGGAAAGACTTGGAAGCCTGTTTCGGAACCCTCGTTAGCAATGAGCCAGCGGAGCGAGTGAGAAACCCATTCCTCGAGAGCCGTAACAAATGGAGCTGCAAGGACTAGGTTGTGGCTCGGTTGTAGAGAGCTCTTCCAGCAGGTGAGAAAGCCTGAGCCCCAGAGAAGTAGGATTTGGCCTTTAACGTCAGAAGAGCAGCTGCCAGAATAAACCTGGCTTCCCACAACCTGGTCTACAACAGTGAGGCAGATAAGAACCCTGTGCCTCCTTCACTAGTGATGCTGGTCCAGCTCCTGCCTCAGTCTCTTACACTGCAGACAGGCAACAGAAGTGCCTATCTTTGAACGCTCGACACCATGGTTCTAACTGGTACCTTTTACATTTACCCTTTCCCTAGTTTTTTGTTTCTGGTTTGGGCTCTTTCTTTCTCGACATCTCCTGTGTATTTTGGGCACGCATTCTTTGATGTTCACCTTTCCAGTGGACACTGGCCTTGGTCTCTTTACCCTCCCTTGCTTGAACAAGACCGATGAGGAGCCAGTCTCTTCTGTTGTAAAGACCCATGGTCTTTATATATGGTATATATTGACAAAATCTGTCCACTTAGGCACCTTCTGTGTATATGTGTCCTAGTTACAATGTCTTCCCCATAGTAGAGATTTAAAACAGCAACAGCTGTAAGTTCCCCCTGCTGTGTGGCTGTCTCCTGTTGTGTATTATTAAAGATGCTCCTACCTTTGGCCAGATCCCACAGTCTGTGGCTATCCACTTTGCTTTAGCTTTAACTGGGTGTGAAATCATCCTTTTTATATCCTTATATTCTGCCACCAACGTTATTCCTTACGTATATTTAGATTTAGCTCAATAGATCATTTGCTTTAAAAAAAAAAGCGATAATCACAATGCTTTTCCTTTTTAGTATGGGGAATCCTATACTCGGATTTTCATGGGCACACTTGGGTTGCGTTTTTTTGTTTGTTTGTTTGTTTGTTTGTTTGTTTAAGGTGAGCTCAAGAGATAGTGTTAGGCTACAATTTAGTAATGTATTTTGAATCTCAATAAACTGTGTTGCTGAGGTTACCAGGCATGATTGTGGGACATGTGTACATTAAGGTGATGGGGATGTATTTGTGATGTGAGCCAAAGGCCGGAGACTGGTGCTGGGGCGGGAAACCAAAATGGAACAGTGTGCAATTTGATGTTGGTTTGTATTTTAAAGATTTGTGTATTTTTATGTATATGAGTACATTGTTGCTATCCTGAGACACACCAGAAGAGGGCATCAGATCCCATTACAGATGGTTGTGAGCCACCATGTGGTTGTTGGGAATTGAACTCAGGACCTCTGGAAGAGCAGTCAGTGCTCTTAACCTCTGAGCCATCTCTCCTGACCCCAGTTTGATGTTCTTGATGTTAGTGTTCAAATTTTGCTAACAGTACTAAAAATAATAAACAAAACCCCACAAATTTATTCATAACATTGGCATTTTAGTTCAAAACATTGAGGAAAATACAAAAGACATTTTTCAAAAGTTATACTTGGGAGGAGGGAACATCCCAAGTTCAAGTGTGGGCAACAGAGTGCCTTCAGGGTTAGCCTGGGCAACTAATCAAGACCCTGTATTAATGAGAAAGTGAGGGGAAGAAAAAGACACTGAAAAATCAGAGAAATTATGGAGTGAGGGAAAAGCCCCCATTACTATTTTGGCAATTTCCTTCCCGTATACAAATAAATCCCAACCTACTTCTATGGTTGAGGTCATCCTCTGGGCTTGATGATCCTAAGTGTTACCTATCGTGAGCAACTGTTCAGTAAGTCTTTGAAAGTGGAGTATTGGGGCTGTGCAAGCCATTAGTCCCTGTACTCTCACCCCAATGCCCAGAACATCACAGAGGGCCTTATTTTATTGTGAATTGGCATTTAATCATATTAAATAATCTTTTTATTATATCTCTTGGGAGGTCCGGGCAGATTTTTACTACAGAGGTTCTGAAAAACTAGGGTATCTCAGGTCTTTCTTAGTGTTCTAGATTCTGAGGTCTACTCTCCAGCCAGAGAGAATGGATTTCTTTAGATATACAAGGTTTGGGGTACCAGGTTTGGTTTTGGATATCTGCTGGCAGAAAAGATGACTATCTTAATAAAATGGCAGCCAGGGGAATTTGCTGAAGCTGCTTTTAAAACGTGAGTTCTTTGTACTGAAGTAAGGGACGAGTAAAGATCACGAGGTTTGGTTTCTGTTTGAGTCTTCTGGGGGCTTTCCGGTAAAAAGTCTTATTCATTTGTACTAGACAAGTATGCCAAAAATATGCCTGCAGATGCAGAAGGAACCATTAGGCTTCCCTGTCCCATTCAAGTTGTAGATGTTTGGCCACCTGCCTGGGAGTTTTTAGTTTCACACCTTGAAATGACTTCCAGGCAAACATGGTTTAGCACAGGTATTACCAAAGTAAGTAAAAAGTGAAAACAACCATTTCCTCCACTTTCCAAAGCACACCAGGCATCTTAGATGTAGGTCTAAGTTGGCAAGACTAACTTCTGTTTATTATGTGAGCTATGGGACTTCTGTCCTACCTCTTACAGGGTGACTATCTCTTATCATAAACTTCCAATTCATGGGATCTATGATCTAAGACGTCTCACCACAGTCTTTGAGTTTCTAAACTTTTGACCAGGTTGTGGTCATTTCTCCACACTATGAACAAGGCATAGTTTTGAAAAGCAAAACGTGTTTTTGCATAACAATTTTGGGGCTCCTGACACATTTTTCTGTATGCAAACCATTTGAAATGGGCCATCAGTCACCATAAAACATGCCACATGTTCCCCCCTCCCCAATGGTATCGTTTCAAAGGCAAAAAATTGCTCAATCTCTGGGACACAGAAGAATGGACCAGCCTTTGATTAGAATGCAATTTCCAGCTCCAAGAGTTCGGCTGCCTTCAAACAGCCACATGGGTTTTTCTAACTGCTTCATCAGCTGGCTATCATTTCGAAAACACGTTTTAAATACCCTTGAGGGAACTCCCCTGGCCTTCTGGATCGAGCCCAAGAAGTAATCTCTCAGGTGACTGCTTGGGTCTTTGGATGCAGGTGGTGGTGAGGTGAACGGATTCAGCTCACATATAACAGTAGCACTGCCCATGGGAAGCTGAATTCTCCTAGCAAATTTTCATTCTTTGTTTTCCCCCTCCTCTTCTTCCTCCTCCCCCTCCTCCTCCTTTGTTTTGATTGGTGGGTTTTGTTGTTGGTGGTGGTGGTGTTGATGGTTTTTTGGTTGGTTGGTTTTTGAGACACTGTCTCACTATGTAGTCCTGGCTGTCCTGGAACTTGCTCTATACACCAGGCTGGCCTCAAACTCACAGAGATCTGGCTGCTTCTGCCTCCTGAGTGCTGACACAAAAGGTGCCACTGCTACCTGGCACTTTTTTTCTCTTTTTTAAGTTAATGGAGTCCAATTCTTTTGTTATTATCTGTTTGGAATTTGGGCATCTAAGAATTCAAATCAAATCCCAATCATGCCAAGTCATAAAGATCTACCCCTGCATTTTCTTCTAAGCTTTGTAATGTACTTACGGTACACTTACCACGGACACACCACACTTAATGGAAGTGCTGGGCACTGTGTGAGTAAAATTGCAACTTTTGGGCTGGAGAGATGGCTCAGAGGTTAAGAGCACTGACTGCTCTTCCAGAGGTCCTGAGTTCAGTTCCCAGCAACCACATGGTGGCTCACAACCATCTGCAATGAGATCTGACGCCCTCTTCTGGTGTGTCTGAAAACAGCTACAGTGTACTCATATAAATATAGTAATAAATAAATCTTAAAACAAAAATTTGCAACTGCTTCCCAAGTGAGCATCCGAGGAGTGCTTTCACCAAATTCTATCTAGCTCTGTAAATAAGAACTACACAGAACACAAATTCATGGTTCCGAATGGATGTGGCTGATAATAGCTTCCTGTGACATCACAAGTGTCTTTCATGAAGGACCTGCAGGTGTTTCTGTCAAGCTGGGTGGCTTTGCCCTAGCCTAGACTATATAATATATATATATATATATATATATATATATATATATATATATATATATATATATATATATATATAATAAATTATTTATAATTTCTACATATGTATATATTTATAATTTTCATATATTTTATATATCATATAATTTTTAAAAGAATTATCAATAGATGCTACATGAATTTCAAAGATATTTAGTAGTTGTAGTTGCATTTTCACTTCTGGACAGAATACCTGACAAGGAAGGGAAGGAAAGGTTTCTTTTGGTTCAGGGCTTCAGCGTAGCTACATCAAAGCAGGGGGTGCATGGGTGCAGGGGCCTTAGGTGCCGGACACATTGCAGGTACCCATAGGCAGCGGGATTGTTTCACCTCAGTTCAATGATGTCTAGACTTCATGGACATCCATAGGATTTGCCGTTTAGGTAACTGTAGATCACAGTGATGATGATGCCAGTCACGAAGGCCAGATGTAATGTGGTTCCTTCTATTCTCGAACTGTGCAGAACAAGAAAAACCAGAGACAGAAAGAAGATTAATGGTTGCTTAAGACTAGGCTCCCAGAGGGATGGGGGGTGTGAGGATGAGGGTAAAGTGGCTAACTTTTTACTAGTTTTAAAAGTTTTTTAACCACTTTAAAAATGCAATGGAAGTGTTTATATCATGAAGGCATTATAAAAATAATCCTAAAATACTTAAAAACATTGCAACCAAGGAAATAGCCCTCTTAACAGTCCAACTTGGTCTCAGACCAAATTGAGACTATCTGGGAACAAGCAGGGTGTGAATCTTTCTGGAAATCATCCATCAATATCAGGTTTCATGAAGACTTCAATAAGGATGGGGTAGCAGGGAGCTTAAGGTTATATTTTTCTGGAAAGATCCTGCAATATAATTTTATGATGATTAAGGCTGAATTCATGTTCTAGTGGCAGAAATGGTATTCTTTCATGAGTAGATTTTAGATTTTGATCAAAGTGCTTTGGGATCTTTTGTTTAAAACCCTGCTCGCATTAAAGATAGAGGGGGAAAAAACGGTCAGGCTGGTTTTCGTTAATAGTCAGAATCACTGCCCACAGTATCAGAATACTCCTCAACAGTCAAACTCACAGTCGTCCAAAGTGCAAGAGCGCACTGACGTGACACAGGGACAGAACATCGTACTGACATAGGTGATCACAACCATCTGCAACTCTTCTTTCAGGGGACCTGACAGCGAGGACACACTCATGCTGCACACACGTGTGCAGACAAATATCCACATCCACACCTGGAAAATAACGTGATCATCTGAAACAAAAAGTTGTATCCATTTTGTTTCTCTTAAAGCTTAAATTTTTTTAAAATTTATTCTTTTATATGTATATGTATTTGCCTGCATGTATATCTGTGTAACCCATGCACGTCTGGTACCTGTAGAGGCCAGAAGAGGGCACTGGACCCCCTAGAACTTTGCAGACAGCCATGAGCTGCCATGTGGGTGCTGGGAATTGATCCTGAGTTGTTTGGAAGAAGGGCTCTTAACTGCTGACCCACCTCTTCAGCCCCAAGGCTTTTCACGTTTAAAGCCATTGAAGAAAGATGATATGGCTTAATTGGTGACATGAATTTGTTCCCTGGGACCCAGTGACGGAACAAAAACAACAACAACAAAAACCAATTCTGGCAAGTTGTCCTCTGACTTGTATGTGTGCGTGGCCTCTGTCCCTCTACCCCAACAAAATACATAATACATACATGGCTGTATTTTTAAAAAATTTTTAAAATGTGCATTGGTATGTCTGTGAGGGTATTGGACGCCTTTGATCTGGGATTACAGCCAGTTATGAGCTGCCATGTGGTTGCTGGGAATTGAACCTGGGTCTTTTGGAAAAGAAGCAACTACTCTTAACTACTGAGCCTTCTCTCAGTCCCCCTCCCCCCAACTGCCTTTTTTTAAAAAAGCTGTACCAATTTAAAATTTAAAAGCAAATGGTTATTCAGAAAATTATGACGTAAGATTTCAGTAAGTGCTGGGTTCTTCGATACGTGTTATCTGTGAAGTTGGCACAGATTTCTATCCCTTCCATCCAAGAGAACTACAGCTGCAGCGGGACCTCCAGAGCCCATCTTGCTCAAGGTCCTACATCCAATAGTTAACTGTTCTGGAATCATCCTTCCGGAAGAGGGCAAGGAGATGGCAGCATCTTGCTCTCTTCTGGAGTTGACAGGAAAAAACTACCTCAGGTAGTCTGGTGCCTAAAGCTGTCTTTAGCAGGCTGTGAGCATTCCGGTTATCCCAGTACCGGGTGACAGAGTACAGAGCTGGACCTCTGCCATTGAGCGCATGCCCGGCACGCAATGGCTTCATGTTTGATCACAAGGACACGTTGCATTTGAAGTTCCATAGGGAGCGGTGGTGTGGTGAGGTGTCCACTGAGTTTTCCCAGCCTGGTGTTCTTCCTCTGCTTAGAGAAAGGGCTGTGCTATTTTATAGCCACTGGGAGATTATTTCAGGCACTAACATTTTGTAACTGTCTCAATTAATCCTATTCATCAGGTGTACGGAGAAACAGGAATCTTCCACTAACATTTTATTTGGTTTTCATCTTTTCTTTCTCCCCTAAGGAACTGTCCTTTTTACAGGGAAGGGTGTTAACGAGGATTTGATGCTTTTGAGGTGTTAAAGCCTCATTTAAAAAAAAAAATGTAATTTTAAACCCTGACTCAGACCTTGGGGACACACCTCCGAAATAGGCAGAGGAGCCCACCCCTGCTAACTGGTGGGTGCTCTGTAAGATTGGCAGTTTCACTGAGTTCATCCTGTGCAAACTCCATGAGGCTTTGCTAATGGAACAGGAACAACCGGTTCCTCTCAGGGCCTCCAGGCCAGCCTTGCCTCACCCCAGGGTCTCTCCTACAACAAATATTTACTGTGCATCTACTATTTGTTAGATTCTGAAACCGCAGCCATGACAGGGTTGACCAGGTCTTCACTCTTAGAGCTTAGAGAGATGGACAAAGCAAAACAAACAAAAAACAATAAAAACAAAACCAAACCAAACTGAAAACACTCAACCAACAAACATACCCCTTCCGGTAAGAGCCAAGAAGGAAGGAAGGGAGGAAAGGGAGAAGGAGGGAGGGAGGGAGGGAGGGAGGGAGGAAAGAAGGAAGGAAGGAAGGAAGGAAGGAAGGAAGGAAGGAAGGAAGGAAGCAGGAGACTTTCTTTTGTCTTCTTGTCTCAGATTTACTGACTTCCCATCAGGGAGCTCAGAATTCAGCTAGAACAAGTGACTAGCAAATCTCAGAGCTCCTCCTGTCTCTGCCTCCCCAGCACTGGGATTGTAGGTAGGTACTTGCCACAAGCCCCATTCAAGTGATACGCTCACACAGTGAAGACATGACTAGGTGGTCTACTTGAGCAGATGAGGGGGATTTATTTTTAGTTTGCTTTTAATTTTTTGAGAGTTTATTTTAATAGCTTAAGTAATTTAAAGTATATCAGGAATGTATGTTGTTGCATCAAAATAACCAGTTTTAAGACCAGTCACAGAGAGTGATTTTTGTTTATTTTCTTGTTTCTCTTTAGGGCATTTCACTTTTGCTTTTATCTTTGTTTGTATTGGGATTTGGATATAAATTCCTATCAGGCAAGTTGAACTAGTGAGAGTGTTTGTTTGATGCAAACTCCTGGGAAGAAATCGGAGGGGGCTCTCAAGAGCCTGAATGTGCATATTCTCTGACCCGAGGTAATAGATGGTGTACGTTAGGATTAGAGTAAGGACTGGCTTCATATAGGCCTAGTTCCTTAAGCTTGAGTGTTTAGTGTCTGTCTGGCTATAAGAAAGTGCTCAGTGATGTTTCCTGTTACTGGTTTACTCTGCAGTAGCATTAAACAATTTATGAAAACCTGGTTAGTTAACAACGAGGTCTTAATCTAATATTTTCATATCTTAGGCATATAGTGAATTTTATGTGTTCTTTTCTAAATTTAAAAAAAAAAAAGCTGATGGAAGGCATTCACGGACACTGCAGATACTTCTTTAATGTTTTGTATTTTATGTGTGTGAGTGTTTAGCCTGAATGTATGTATGTGTATCATGTTTGTGCCTGTTGCCCTTGGAAGTCAGAAAAGTGGATCAGATCCCCCGGAACTGGACCCAGGTTTTCCACAAGGGCAAGTGTTACCCTTGACAGCTGAGGCTCTTCTGTGGCATTAGCTACTGTACACTCCATGGTCACAGTGGCTGTGGCTACCTGCACAAACCCAGGGAAAGACAGTTTGCACTAGGAAACTACTTTAATCCCAGCACTAAGAAGCAGAGGTAGATAGATCTCTGAGTTCGAAGTGAGCCAGGGCTACACAGAGAAACCGTCTCAAAAAAGAAAAAAGCATTGCTGAGCTAGGAGCTGAGTGATACTTAGAAATGTTTTCTGAGAAATTCCCAAAGCCAGTATTAGTTCAAGCTCATTTAATTTGATTTAAAATTTATGCCTCCAAAGAAACAATCTATTCTCTAAAAAGAACGATGCTAGGAAATATGCTTGCTGCTATCAGGATGTGGTGACCTAGAGATGTGTCCTCCAGCAGGAGTGGAGCTGGTTTTAGCTTGTCGGTTCCATCCGTGTCTGATGTCCACCATCACAGCTTTGGTGTGACTGGCTACCCTCATCTTTCATCTGTTTGTCAATTGAGTATGTGGATTGAAAAGGACCCATTTGGCTGTTCAGTGTAACCTTTGCAAACTGCATCATTTGCTGTGGACTTGGTTTAAAACTGAGATGTTCTAAAACATTCTAGAAATGTGCCTGTGGAAGAGAAAGCAAGGGTGCTCACTGTCTCTGGGAGTATTTTTTAAATTGAGAATTAAATTATTTCTTTTGGAGAATGAAATTTAGAATTAAAGTCTCTTTACATAGGCTGGCAATATAAAATATATTTACTGTATATAGCTATAATAATTTGATGCTAACAAAAATAATATATATTGTGTTCTCAAATATTAGCTATGGTCATTTAGGTAATAGTCTCAATTTAAAAAAAAAAAAAAAAACAATGTTACCTTAGCAAATTGTTTCTAAACAAAAATTGTGTCTTGCTTGAAACACTGTTTTTGCTTGTTCAATGATTGCTGAGTTAACAAATATACGAAGTTCATCATTTGTAAAAACAAGGAATACCACTTAGACACTTTCTGCTCAGATTCAGTCTTTGGACTCTGACTTCTTACAAAGCTTCCAGCTGCTCCTTCCTTATGCAGAAGTCTGAGATAAACAAACCTGACCCTTCTACCCGAGTCCCATACACAGGCCAGGCGCTTGTACAGTGGCCAAGGATGAGCTAAGGGCTCCAAAAATGCTAGACACAAATTGAGCCTCATCCCAAGGCTGATCTGTGATTATTACATATCTGAGAAGAAGGGGAAGAAACCATGAAAGAAAGATCTCAAAGCAATTTCTTACTCAGGTGCAAAAGAGATTTTAGACCAAAAGGGCCCCAGTGCCCAGCAAAATGAATGAGTACTGATTTACAATAATGACAGCTTTCAGACCAAAAAAGGACGTTTTCACAAAGAGCATCAAGTAGAAGGTTAGCACTTCATGGCAGCCCTCAAGAGTAGCAGATTGCTTTGTATGCCTCGAAATGCCTACGGGGTAGTAATTTATAAATGGGAATTGTGTAGTACCAATTGCATGTAAGGGGAAAATAGAGATATTCTCAGATATGTGAGGTATCAACTTTGAATCTCATTCACCCTCTGTCAAGAAAGCTGTTGATGGCCGTGTTCTACCACAGAGGAGTGCTCGGAACAGAAAGGCCAGTAATGCCGGCTACCCTTGGAAAGGACACATTCATCCGCTGTTGTAGAAAGGCCTTAGCTATGATACCCCAACACCAGCAAGCAGCTATGCACGTCTGCTACTCGCACATGTGGGAAGGTAGAAAACTATCAGCCAACAGTTTTGGAAGAAAGGAAAAGAGGAAGAAAGAAAACTGTCAACTAAAACAAAACAGAAAACAGGTACTGCCATGATAATGCCAAACTTAAAGTTGCTTGCAGCCCTAACCTACCAGACCTTGATTCCTGGGATCCGCATGGTTGGAAGAGAGAAGTGACTCATATAAGATGTCTTCAGATGCCCACACAAGCACTGAGGTACAAAACTGCATGTGCACATGCCTGTACACACTATATTGATGTGTATTATATATGCACACACACACATATAATCACTATGTATATATACACTATATGTTACTTATTTTATATATACATACTATGTATATTATATATTATATAGGGATTTGGGATTAAAGGCATGCATCTGGCTAAAGAAAATTTTAAGGCTAAAATAATGGACAATGGAATCCCTGTCTTGAAAAACTTAAATAACAACAATAACAATAATAATAATAAGTCAATTTAAATAATGTCACACTCACTTAGATGGATCTAGGCATGACTGACATATAATAGAGACTGTCTTTTACAATAGACATTGGAAAAGGGGGTACCTGCAAGTATGTTTCTGAACATTTTAGATAGAGCCAGCTAGAATCCTGTTAACTCACAGCAGTACCACAGAATATGTTTCAGCCCAAAGGATTCTGGCTAAGGAATGAATTCCAGAAGGCTCACAGTGTTAGCTATAAAGGTTTTCTCAAGTAGCTCACAGACTGATGGAACCGTTATTTTGTGTCCTTTTAAATAATAAGTTCCACAGACAATTCTGCCTGTGGACTTGGTGCCTCTTACTGTCCTAAGCCATTAGGATCAGCTGCTCCTGAATTCAGCACTCAATAGGCAGAACCTTCATCAGCTAAAGGCTGATACTTAGTCATTCAGCGTAACTGTTACTTAATTTAACTCCAAAGTAAAACAAAGAGAAGAATACAACAAAAGCCCTTTTTATTCCCCAGGACTGAATGTTCTTTCCCCTGCTGTAAGCGGTAATGTTAGACTACAGCTTCGGGAAGAGTGACTAATAGCCTGGGTTTTGAGACAATTTAGTTACTATTTATGGTGTAGAGAGGTGAAGGCTTTTCCACTGCAAAAAAAACTACATTATCTCCAGCTGCTCACAGGGAAATAGGACAGATTATGAGGTAGAGTAAACCAAATGCTTTTGAAAACTGTTTCATTCTTTAGAGACTTTGGATTGAGCATTAAAATTTGTTGTAGCCAGACATAGCGGCACATACCTTTAATCTCAGCATAAGCAGTTGTTAGTGGCTCGAGCTACTGTGGTTGGTCAGTTTTATCTTTTAAGGACAGATAGGGGCTGCTGCCAAGACAGCTTAGCAGTTAAGAATGCCTGCTGCCTCTCCAGAGGACCCAAGTTGAGATCCTATTACCCACACTTTAGTTCCAGGAGTTATGGCATCCACAGGTACCCGCCCCCAGATGGCACACACGTGCACACACATGCACATATGCGAACACACACACACACACACACACACACACACACACACACACACACGTGCGAGCACCAAAAAATTTAATTCTAAAAAGGGATAGATTTGATAAAACTTGAAGTTCATCTTACAAATCTATGTTCCCATTCTGCATCTAAGGAGTTTTGTGAACCTACATAACAGCACATTTAACACCAGGTATATCATGCTGTGCAGAGGCCCTGAATTCTGGAGACTAGAACTCTGAGTTGAATAACCCAGGCCACCGAGGCGCTCAGTACCAGATGAGTGAGAATCCTCATGAAGTGTAAGGAGGAGACATTGTTGGACCAGCTTAGTAGCTTTGTATGAATGAGGACTCTGTCCCTCCAAAACTTTGCTTCTGTTTCACAAGTCATAACTGATTGTGGCATAGGGTAAGATATACTCTTTGCTTCTTGGACTTTTCAACAGGCCATCACATGGGTACTACACTGGACTGTAAGTATATTGTTTATGCAATGCATTCATTATCATCTTTTACAAAGAAAATTTGAGGTGGTATTTAGAAATATTTATGGACAAGAACAAAGCAGGGATGGAGAGGTGGCTCAGTAAGTAGTTAAGAACACTGACTGTTCTTCCAGAGGACATGGGTTCAATTCCCAGTACAGTATGGTAGCTCACAACCATCTGTAATTGCAATTACAGGTCATCTGATGGCCTCTTTTTGCCTTGCTGGTACTGCACACTCTGTTCCACAGACAGGCATGCAGGCAAAACACACATACACATAAAATAAAATACTAATGATGGTAAATTCACAAGTATCAGAGAAGCCACCATCATGGCAATGATAACTGTTTCATGACCGACTGTTCTATGGACTGCAGAGGTTGGGCTTCTGATGGCCAGAGAGCCCTCAAGAGATGCAGGAAGAGATGTGATTGTTCTTTATTAATTTGAACCTTTCTGGAGAATCTAATCCACTCTTAATTTTTTTTAATAATAGAATGAGGGTTTGTTAGATGTGCATCTGATAGTCTGTACTTCAGCAAGAAATGCCAAACATAACTGCTTGCCAGAGGGACTCATATTGAAGTGACTGCCACCCAGCTCATTGCAAAGTCACAGGGGACACAGGTTTTGGAGAAAGGCTTGACCAAAGACCACACTTGATTTAACTGAATGAACATTTCATATCCTGCCACTGACAAGCCAAGGCCACCGCAAATCTCTGGCTTTGTGAGTTTGCTTCTTGGTGGAGAAGTTTTGATCTCTAGAACCCACTCAGTACTCAGTTGACTGGTTTCTCAAGTACTGCCTGACTGTACCTCTCAAACGTACTGAGGTCTCTGGCATCAACCCAAAAGTAATATAACAAGATGTGGTACCCTGCTCCTGCTCGTAGGGCCGTCACTTTTCAGCTTGGAGGCTTAGCCATCCTGTGTTATGAATTTGTTTCTGCCAAGTTGGACCCTGAATCCTAGGGAGAGGCAAGGCATGGGTGACCGGAGCAGAGCGCCATGTCTAGACACTGTGACTTACCAGCACAAGTGAGGTCAAGGTTCAAGGGCAAGGTCAGGGTTTTGTTCATAACTCTATCTTTAGTGCCTTGACTTATAGTAGCTACTCAAATATAAGTAAAATGAGTTGCTAATCATCCAGTGACATTTTCTGGTCCTTTAAGCATTTGATCTTACTGTGACAATTTTATCAGTCATCTGCACATCAATTGCCTTGGTCCAACTGCTACAAAGTCTTAAGCACTTTATAAATGCAACTGACTTAATCCCCACACCGACTGCTCCACGGGTACAGTCATGAGCATCTATAGACAAGACACAGGTTTCCCAGCCTGAGTGACTTCTAAGTGCCAGAGATAGGACCGGAGCCCAGGCATGTGCTTTCGCCTCTGTTTGCTTCTAAGCAGTCCCTTCTAGTGAGTGAATCCTCACAGTTGGTTCCAAACAACCCACAGTCCTGGCTGAGCTGGAATTTGCTTTGTAAAGCATACTGGCCTGGAAGTTCAGAGATCCACCTGCCTCTGCTTCCCGAGTACTGGACTAAAGATGTGCACCACCGTGACAGGCAAAAAACCACTCCTAATTGCTTCGCCGCCGGCTGATGATTTCTAGAACTCTCTCCAAAGCCTTTTATACACTTGATGACTGCCAACTTTAGCACCCATCTGCACTTTGGGGGTTCCAGAATCCATATCCCTTCCAGACATTCTCTCGGAGGCTCACAACAACATAGTCACACACACAAAAAATGTGATTTTGGTCACCTGCTCAGCCATAACATTTCTATTGCTGTGATGGAACACCATGGCTAAGAGAAACTTGGGGAAGAACGGGTTTATTCCACGTGCACTTCCCTATGGGAGTTCATCATCAAAGGCAGGCAGGGCAGGGACCTGGAGACAAAATCCAATTGCTTACTGGCTTGCTCCCATAATTTGCTCAGCGTTCTTTCTTACAGCGCTCAGGACCACCAGCCCAAGGGTTGCCATGCCTACCATGCACTGGATACCCCCATCTCACTAATGAAGCAAATGCCCCACAGAACCACCAGCCCAAGGGTTGCTATGCCTACCATGCACTGGATACCCCCATCTCACTAATGAAGCAAATGCCCCACAGAACCACCAGCCCAAGGGTTGCCCTGCCTACCATGCACTGGGCATCCCCATCTCGCTAATGAAGCAAATGCCCCACAGAACCACCAGCCCAAGGGTTGTCCTGCCTACCATGCACTGGGTACCCCCATCTCGCTAATGAAGCAAATGCCCCACAGGCTTGGCTACAGCCTGGTCTTAATAGAAGACATTTTCTCAATTGAGCTTCCCTCCTCTTAGGTGACTTGGTCAAATTGACATTAAAAGCTAGCACTGAGTGGTGATGGTACATACCTTTAATCCCAGCTCTCAGGACCGCAGAGACGGGCAGCTCTCTGAGTTCGAGGCCAGCCTGGCCTACAATGAGAGTTCTAGGTTAGCCATGGATGCACAGAGAAATCCTGTCCCCAGAGGCAATGAAGCAAACCAAAAACTGGGCAGCACATGCTTCAAGAAACATGCACATCTTTCTGTTTAATGGTCTAGAAAAACGGTCCTATGACCAAGTGCATCACAAAAAAGTCAGAAATCCAAGAGTCACTTGTCCCTTGGCTCTGTCCCAAGCTGTGAGCATCTCCATGCCTAATGTACACTTCCTAATAAACACTTCAAATTCCTATAACTGTATCCTTAGAACTGATCTTATAGCTGTACCCCCCACCTTGCTTCTAGGCAGGGCCACCTCAGAGCACTGCTGGGTGTCTGCTGATCTGACAGGGTTTATGAGGAACATGCTATGCCACACGGCTACATGCTCAGACTCAGTTTTATATTTTACTATGTCACTGTCTCAGTTAAAATTCTTTAATGACCTTCCCCCTTCTGAAAGAAGAGCTGCACTCTTTCCATGCCGTCTAAGACCTCTCTAACCTGTTCTACCTCTTTCTCCCCTCTACAATTTTACTTCCTTCCCCTCTCTCCACCAAACTATGTGCCCTGGTGGTTCTGAGCTCCCTGCAGGTAGTAGGTGTTCTCAGTCCCCTACTCCACTCCTGCAGACTTTCTCTAAAATGTTCTTCCTCCCGTGCCTCTCTGATCACCCCACCTCCTCTTTCACTATCAGACCTTCAGAAGAGATTATCATACCAAGTGCTCAACACAAAGGAGGCAGCCACTCACTAGATTTAACTTCCTCTGCACAGCCCACTCTTTTCCTCTGGAAAGACTGATGTGTGGTTCACTGTATGACTAACTCCTGTAAACATCTCTTGTGTGTGTGTGTGTGTGTGTGTGTGTGCGTGCGCGCAGAACAGGATTTGAGGGTCTTTCTCTACCACTTTCCACCTTGTTGCCTAGAGACAGGGCTTCACGGGTAACTTGGAAGCTGGCTGTTTTGGATAAAATAGCTTGGCTGGCCAGGGAGCTCTCAGGATTTGCAGGTTTCGCCTGTCCCCAAAGCCTCAGTTGCTGGGGTTACAGGCACATGTAGTAGATCCAGCTTCTGTGTAGGTACTAGGAATTCAAACTCAGATCTTTGTGTCTACAAAGCCATCTTTAATCTATCTGTTGAGAGAGTGCTTGTCTACCATGCATGAAGCTCTGGGCTTGATCCCCAGTGTTCTATAATATAAATTATGAGTAGTTAAATGCCTGTAATCTTAGGACTCAGGAGGCTGAGGCAGAACCATGTGTTTAAGACTGGCCTGGCCCTACGTAGTTTGATTCTGTCTACACACATAAACACACACACACACACACACACACTCACGCTCAGAGAGAAACTGGGGGAGGGGGCTTCTTCTTGATTACTGTTATTTTCTAAGTGGAACAATTTAAAGTAGACCTTTGTCTCCTGTTTTTATTGTTTTGAAACAAGAGTTTCTCTTGTCTTGCCTTGGCTGTACTGGAACTCACTCTGTAGACCAGGCTAGCCTTGAACTTGGAACACTGCCTCCCAAGTGCTGGGATTAAAACCACCACTGACTGGCTTAAAGTAGACTTATTTCTAATGGGTTTATTGTATTTATATTTTATAGAGGTATAAATAAATATATATATATATATATATATATATATATATATAATGATAATAGTCCTGATAGTTATTTTTTATCTTTCTCAAGCCCTCTGATTTCTTTCAGATTTTTAAAAAAGATTTATGATGTACGTAGCATTCCACCTGCATCTATGCCTTCAGGCCAGAAGAGGGCACCAGATCCCATTACATATGGTTGTGAGTCACCACGTGGTTGCTGGGATTTGAACTCAGGACCTCTGGAAGAGCAGCCAGTGCTCTTAACCTCTGACCCATCTCTCCAGCCCTCAGATTTTATTTTTAACTGTCCTATCATACACCCCTTTAAACATTGTTCACATCCAGGTTTCAATTACCCATGGTTAATCCTGGTCCAAATTTTAGAGAAATGCAATTACAGAAATAAAAAAATTCATGACCTCCAGTTGTGTACTATTCTATGTTCTGAGATTAAATTTTTTTTAATCAGTTTTTTATGTGTAGGGTGTTTTGCCTGTATGTATGTCTGTGTTTCACATGCATGCTTGGTGCTCTCAGCAGAGAGGATGTCAGATCATCTGGAACTGAAGTTACAGATGGTTGTGAGCTGCCACGTGCGTGCTGGGAACTGAACCATGACACTCTCTGGAAGAGTAGCCACAGTTCTTAAGTGCTAAGTTACCCCTCTAGCCCCAGTGTGCTGAAACCTTGAGCCATTCTCCCCTGGACTGGCATCCTTCCTTGGTCCAGCATATGCACACTGTATGCCCCACCTCCAAGAGTCACTTGGTTACCCTGGTTGTCATATCCTGTCATGGCTTGTGTGACAACAGTCTCCTCCAAGATTGAAACATTGTATTCTGCAGGGGAGCTCCTTAAGCAGAGAGGATCTGGAGACCAGTGTCCCACGGCTAATAAGAGATAACATACTTAGATCCATATGTGATATAGCACATGACATGCACTTGGCCTTACATGGATAATGGCGGTGTGTTTTTTATACATGGATAATGGCAGTGTGTTTTTCTAGTTTTCTTGGCATACTTGCTTCTGACTTGCCTCCTCCCTTCTCATACTTACTCAGAACATCTTTGTATATCCCTCCATGTACCCCCTTAGAACTGGGGTGAGCAAAGACAATGATTTTCTTTTGGAAGATGAGCATACAGGCTCTCAAAATGACTTCTATTAGTTGAACAGAAGCCTGAAGACCTGAGTTTAATCCCTGGAACCTACATGGTAGAAGAGAAGAGATGCCCACAAATTGACCTCTGACCTCCACATGTGCACCATTCAAGATGCTGGAGGTTTCCAAGTTAAGAATAGTTTTGGCTACATATGAAAGTATAGGCCAGCAAGATTCTGTTTCTCGAATGTTTTTTTAACTGGAGGAAAGAAAAGCACATTGCAGGTTTTGCTTGTTTTTATTGTGCTTATTTTTGTTTGGTTTTGCAGCACTGGGAATCACTCCAGGACCTCAAACATGCTAGGCAAGTTCTGTCCACCGAATTAGCCCAACTCTTGGCCTGTTGAGGTAGGCTCTTACTGAGTAAACTAAAAGCCCGTCCTGCACAAAATAACTAAAAACATATAACATCTTTGTGTCTTCCTCTGAGTTTTTTTTTTTTTTTTTTTTTTTTCATTTAACAATATGTAACTAGTGAACACAACTTTAGCCCATTATTCTAGCTGCCTAGTGTTCTTGGGGATAAAGACATTGTGACTTGCTCGGCCATCCCTTTGTTGAAGGGCATTTAAATGTGTCTAGTTTTCTGCCTCTGTGCCCATCCCGGCAAGAACAACTTCAAATGTCCAGACATGTGCGGTGACGCTTTTGTTTCCCTGAGATGTAGCCCCAGCAGGAACTATTTATACAAAGTAGGTTGGAACATGACTTATTACAAAAATAAAAAGTATACCGAAATGCTGTACAGTCCGAGAAATTCAGGAAGTGATACAGGCTGTGGTATAGAACATGATTTAATCTCAGCACCTGAGAGACTGAGGCAGGAAGAAGGATCAAGCCCAGCCTGGGCTCCAGACCTTGTCTTAAAAGAAAACAAAAACAAACCCACAAACAAAAATAAAAACTCAAAAAAAAAAAAAAAAAAACCCTCAGAATAGTAATAACATCTGACTATGTGTGCACCTGGCAGTCTTTGATGGGAAAGGTGTTTCCTAGCAACTGGAAGGTATGCATCGCTGAATGAGAGAATTCAGAAGCAAAGAACAGACAGCAGAACCTGGCGGGGAGCTTGAGGCACGCTCTTACAAAGCTTGTTCTCTGATCTGCTTGCTAGACTGGAAGGAAAGCAGGACTATTTGAAGCACTAATAAAGGACACTGAGTCCCTGACCCTGAGAACTTGGAAGTGACTAGATGTGCAGTACAGGAGACTGACAGATGAAACCTGGGAGACCAAAGCCTGCAGGAGAATCAAGGCTGAGCTGGAGAGGGAGAGCCTGCGTCTCCATAAGCAGCAGCCTAGATGGCTGCGGTGATAGTGTGATCCTAGCATTCGGCCGGCAGAGGCAAGAGGCAGTAAGAGTGCAAGTTCCGGGCTAGCCTGGGCTACATAGTAAGGGCCTATCTCAGCAGGCCAAGAGTTGGGCTTATGTGGTGGACTGAATTTGCCTAGCATGTTTGAGGTCCTGGAGTGATCCCCAGTGCTGCAAAACCCTCCAATATGCTTTTCTTTCCTCCAACTAAACAAAATTATTTTAGAAACAGACTCTTGTTGGCCTGTATTTTCTTATGTAGCTAAGGCTATTCTCAATTTGGGAACCTTCCAGTCCCCTGAATGTTGGGATTCCAGGCATGAACTAACAGACCCAGTTATATATAACATGCTTTTAGCAAACCTGGTATTTATTTTATATAAAATATATAAAAATATATAAAAATATATTTTATATATATTTTTTTCTGAACAGAGTCTCACATAGCCAAGGCTATCTTCAAAAATGCTATGTAGCTAAGGATAGCCAGGGGCCTCTGATCCTCGTGGCTCTGTCTCCTGAGTGCAGGAATTACAGCCATGTTCCGTCATTCCATCCTATCTGCTTTAGGAGGGGCTGGAGATCAAATCCAGCTCTTTGTCCATGTTTAACTAGCACTGTTGACTCAGCGAACCTCTAGCTCCAAAAACCTGAGTTTTAAGGGTCACGCCAAAGGCATTAGCTTGAGGCTGGAGACCTGAAACCATGGATGGGTCTATTTAAGGCACTGAAAGATCGCTGTATGAGGCTGGCAAGATGGCTCAGCAGTTGAGAACACTGAGTGCTCTTCTAGGGGTCCTGAGTTCAAGTCCCAGCAACCATGTGGTGGCTCACAACCATCTGTGATGGGGTCTGATGCCCTCTTCTGCTATGTCTGAGGACAGTGACAGTGTACTCACATTCATGAAATAAGTAATTCTTAAGGCTCTGCCAACCTCAGAGTCACCTCCTTGCAGGGTCACATGGGGGACAATTAGAATTCTGCATTGTAAGTGCCATGAGAATGCCTTGGGAGGTTAGCGTTATTCACATCACTCTTTCCTGAATGCGTGCTGTGCTTATGCTGAGCCACCACCCTGCAAAGATACTGGCTTTGGGATGAATAGTCATGGGATGGACCACAGAAGCACCGTCGTCAAGAAAAAGAGTAACAGGCTCCTGTCAGTTACCAACTCTATCACAGTGGTGGCTTAGGAGATTTCTGCAACTTGGGAAAACAAGTACACGGCTGTCACTAAAATGCCAAAGAAACTAGTACATCTATAGGTAGACGCATCTATAGGCAGATGCATTTACATCTTGGCACAACTGAGCACTGTGGATGGACATGCCTGTGGATTTCCTAGTGGGCAACACTAGGAGAGCATTTGCATTCTGTAAATGGGGCGTGGCTGTAGTTAAAGGGTGGGGGTTGGTTCTTAAAGGTATTTTTCTCTGTGAGCTGTAAATGCAGTGGATCATTATGGCTCCGGATGCTGATGTTCAAATTTGATTCTTTCCATGGAGAAAATATGATATGTTTGCAACCCCAGTGTTTACGAAGGTCTGCCAGATGTCAGTGAATGGTCAGAACTGCCCAGAGCTGGTCATGCTTTGGGAAAGATGCCACCCTGTGCAAGGCCTACAAATAACGCGCTGAGCCGGCATCAGGGAGATGCCTCAGGAAGGCTGCAGAACCCCTGGATTGTCTTGAGTTTCAGACTTCTGTGTGGTCTGCGGTAGCCACAGTAGGGGGTCTGCTTGGTTTATGTGTGGATCTGTCCCGCAGGAGAATAGACAGAGAGGGAAAAGGAAACCTTGAAATCGAAACTGCTTGTATCCAAAGTCCATTTTCCTCTCCATCCTGTTTTCAACATGAAGAGGGTTAGAAAACAGATTGTGATTTGCAGTGAAGAGCTCCGGTTCTGCTCCGGATCTCCCTTCATATGCTGCTCAGTTTACCCGGACGTGAGGGAAAACACGCTGTATTCGTTCATTCTCTAGCTGTTTTTGGAGACAGGGTTTCTCTGTGTAGCCCCGGCTGTCCCGGCAATCACTCTGTAGACCAGGCTGCCTCTGCCTCTTGAGTGCTGGGATTAAAGGCCTGTTCCACCACTGCCTGGCCCATGATTTTCCTCTTACTCCTTCCTTTAGAGAAAACCAACCTTGCGAAAATTATATCTAAGTTATATGAATGGTCAGAGATGAGTTATTTGATTTCCGAACTATAGATTTCATATAAACAGCCTGGGT
Source organism: Micromys minutus (assembly GCF_963924665.1). Lineage (NCBI taxonomy): Eukaryota > Metazoa > Chordata > Mammalia > Rodentia > Muridae > Micromys > Micromys minutus. The sequence continues at coordinate 27,638,229 of NC_137975.1, forward strand.
TTCTAGTATGGCAGTCATGACAAATATTGTGTAATGTTCAGGAAATTTTATTTACTGAGAAATTCATTTATTGCATGCAATATAATATTCCTGTTTCATCAGTAAAATTTAAGTACCTAGGCCCAGTGACCTGACTCAGTGGGTAAAAATGCTTGGTCTTGAACCCAATGACCTCAGTCTGACTCATAAAACCCACATGGTAGAAGAGAATGGACTACAGCTGCCGCATGTTGCTGTGGCACACACATACACACAGTAAAAGGGAACAAAAATGTAAGACTGTCAGGAAATTATGGCTAGAAGGGGTGGGAGAGGGGTTATTAGCCAGCATCTTTACTGTAGAGCTACTGTACCCACCATCGTACAGTAAGATGTTTAGGTTTGGTTTGCTTTGTTTTGGGACAGTTTCACTATATAGTGCTGACAGGCCTTGGATTTACTATGTACACCAGCCTAGTTTTGAACTTACAGAGATCTGCTTGTCACTGTGTCTAGAAACTTTGCAGTTAAATGTGTCTGCTTCCACATCTGGCCAAAGAGGTTTAAGGGTGCAATTTATGGCTGGAGAGATGACTCAATGGTTAAGAGCACTGGTTGCTCTTCAAGAGGTCCTGAGTTCAAATCCCAGCAACCACACAGTGGCTCACAACCATCTGTAATGGGAGCCAATGCCCTTTTCTCTACAAGCAGACTGAATACTTATTTACACAAAAGATAAATCTTAAAAGTGAGGTTTATTTTGTATTTTCCAATTTTTATTTTATTTTTTCATTTTTACTGGTTCTGTGGATTTCATCTAGAATTTCACACATTTCACACTTCTCTATCACCACACACACCTTTTTGGTAATCCTGAGACTCAAACCCAGAGCCTTATGCATGCTAAGTATGCATGCTACAATACACAACATCTCCAGCCCTATTCAGTCTTAATTTGAGGAGCTAGAGAAATGGCTCAATAGTTAAGAACACTGTTTACTCTTCTAAAGAAACAGGATTCAATTCCAAGCCCTCACTGGTTTGAAAATGTCTGTAACTCCTCTTCCAAGGGATAGGACACCCTCTTCTGACCTCCTGGGCACCATGCATGCACATGGTCCCCATGTGCATAGGTAGGCAAAAGCAGTCACGCACATAAGATAATGTTAAAAAAAAAAAATCTAACCTGTTGGTTGTCTGTATCTTTAATCCCAGCACTTAGGAGGCAGGTGGATCTCTTGTGAGTTCTAGGACAACCTGGTCTATAGAGAAAGATCTTGTCTCAAACAAACATAATCTTTTTAAAAATTAAGTGTTTTTAAAAATATTCATACTTCTGGGTGTGGGGGCTTAGCCTGTAATTTTAGTACTTGGAAGGCAGAGGTAGGAAGATTATGGGTTGGCTATATAGTGAGACTGTTTCAAATAGACAATTCGTATTTAGTATATTTTTGAGGATTTATTTACTGTATGTGTATGAATTTTCACCTGTATCCATGTATGTAAACCATGTTCATGCCCGTGAGGTCATCTGGGTGGGTGCTGGGAATTGAACCCAGATCTTATGCAAGAAAAACAAATGTTCTTAACCACTGATCATGTCTGCAGCTTTTTACCTAATGTTTATCTCTTTAGTTTTGGGGATTTAAAGGAGGTTGGCTGGTTTTCCTGGTACTGGGATTCAAGCTTTAAGCACAGTGGGCAGCCATAGTACCATTGAACTCTGTCAGTAATCTGTAGTTAATCTTTCAGTTATTCTCTAGTTTTATAACTTCAGAGATAATAATAAATACACCGAAGTTGCCGTCACCCTAAACAGAGTTTAGAAATATTAAGTGTTTCATCATCCAGCCACCTCCCAGAAACTGATATGTTGAGTTTCCTCATTTTTTTCCTATGGAGTTGGGATATTGTTCTTATTTTCCATCACCAAAGAATTTAATAGCACAACCAGTATAAGTGATGTGCTAGTGTGTTATCATATAAATGCTCAAGGTATGACTTCTAATGGTGAAAAACGGGAAAATAAATGGGCCCTGATGAAGTGTGTCTTCTTTTGTCTGTTCCCAGGGAAGTCTATTTCGGGCATTTCCACTGCGGGAAGGATTAGCGCTAACAGCCTTCTCCCTCCGTTTTCTTTTACAGGGTCTCTCCATCTTCCTGATATATGGGGTGTACAGCCCAGAGGTAAGTCTGCCTGGAGAGGCTCAAGGCTGACAGAGTGAATGAGAGAAATGACAGGTTTCTTATCTTGATAACTGTAGAGCAAAGTTGGCTTTCATACGAGTGTCCCACTGCCCTTCATGCTTGGACTGGCTTATGTGTATCCCGGCTTACTATTAAACATCGACGCTCTGAATACAGGGACAGCCTCATTTCTCACTGGCATGGACTAATATTTTATTACTGCCTGAAGTTTTTGAATTTTCAGTGTTCAACGCTTAGCTGTACTTGATCGTTTCAGGAAATAACTTAAATGTAGTTGCATGGGGTTAGGAAGGCACAATGCCTCATGAAAAGACACGTGAAATACAGTTTTAAGGTTTCTAGGCAGGCTCAGAGAGGCCTGTATTGGTAAATAATAATCTTTATGGTTTTAATTGCGAAGTTTCTCAGGGACGTTATTTAATTACAAGAAGTCATCTGAAGAAGCACTATGAGAAAATGGGCATGTGATTTCTTTAAGAAAACACACTATGTAAAGAACTATGCTCCAGATCCTTTTATTAAAATGTCTGTCATATATAAATACTCCTAGAAAAGTTGCTGATTTAGATTTTTGCATGCTCACGGTGAATGCCCTTTATACATTATTAGGCACTAATAGATACGTAAATCTCTATTTGCTTTTGTCGGTAGAACTTTTAATTCCAAGATCTTACTTAATTTCCCCCCAACTGAATAACGAGCAATTTTGCAAGATTCTAGGCAGGGGGGTGGGGTGGGGGGCAGAGTGGGTATGTATCCTAGTAGTGATTTTAGAAGGGAACAATGGCCAATATTTTACAGATGAGGCTAGTTAGCATCCAACGTGGTAAGTAAATTCAGACAACTGAGAAAGTACGTGGTATTTAAATACCATCTGATGATGAAGTGTGTGTGGGCGTGTTTTACAGGCCGGCTGCACCTGGGATTACACGTGGGTTCCCTTTGCTGTAGCCTTCAGGTAGGCTGGTAGCAAAACAATTTTCTGCAGCGGTCCCTCCTCTATGGCAGTCTCCAAGGCTCCTTCAGTAAACGCAAAGTCAAGCTTACTGCTGTCGCCATTCTGAAAGGAAGGAGTAAAAGCTATCTGTAATCAATACTGTGAACGAGCTTAAAGCTTTCAGACAGAATCACAAGTACCTTAAGGAATGGGATCCTTTTCTAGGTTTGAATTTGGTTCAATACTTGGATTGCAAACACTAAAGTGAATCAAATGCTAATGTTGAGCCCTCAGTTTCTCCACCTTCTCCAACCCCTTTCTCTGCGGCTCCCACGCCACGCTGCAACACGCATTCCCGGCGTCCCCCGACTTCCCGCCCCTTGAGTTCCACCTCCCGAGCGACTTTTCCCCAGAAACCCTCGGCCACTTTCTGCCCCCCCCCCCCCCCCCCCGCCATCAGCAGACCCACCAATCACGTCCCCTCGCTGCGGAAGACCCTCCACTGTCTGCCTAAAGTCCCCGCCCCTCTCTCCTAGCCCCCAGCAGCTCCGCCCAACCGACCCCTTGATTGACAGGCTGGCCAGGCGGAAACTGAGGCGCAGGCGCACTGAGCTCGCAGAGCTCCCCTCTGGTCCGGTCGTGGAGTTCCCGGCAGACACCGCGCCGCGGCTGCGCAGAAGCGGGGAGGCTTTTAATTCCATTGTGGAGAGGACGGCGTTATTTTTATTAACTGGAGGCGACGGCGGCTGCGGCGGCGGCGGAACCCGTAAGTGTGGCCAGCGGGCCGGGGCGGGCGCGGGGGCGGCCAGGAAGGCCGCGGGGTCGAGCGCGCCGTGCCGGAGGCGACGGGGCTGCGGACGGGCGCCGGGCGCGGTGCGGGCTGGGCGGCGGCGCGGCGGGTCCCAAACGCTGCGGTGGTCCCGGCCCGGGGCCCGGCCCTCCCGCCGTTCCCCCTCTTCCCTCCTCTCCCTCCTCTCCGCAGCCAGGCCTCCTCCGGGGTATGAAAATCGGCAGCGGGTTCCTCAGCGGCGGCGGCGGTCCCAGCAGTAGCGGTGGTAGCGGCTCCGGCGGCGGCTCCGGCAGCGGCGGCGGCAGGAGAGCTGAGATGGAGCCCACCTTCCCCCAGAGTATGGTTATGTTCAACCACCGGCTCCCCCCGGTCACCAGCTTCACCCGGCCGGCGGGGACGGCCGCCCCTCCCCCGCAGTGCGTGTTATCCTCCTCTACCTCCGCAGCCCCGGCCGCTGAGCCCCCCCCTCCGCCAGCCCCGGACATGACTTTCAAGAAGGAGCCGGCGGCGTCAGCCGCGGCCTTCCCTTCGCAGAGGACCTCCTGGGGATTCTTGCAGTCCTTGGTGAGCATCAAGCAGGAGAAACCTGCGGATCCCGAGGAGCAGCAGTCCCACCACCACCATCACCACCACCACTATGGGGGGCTGTTCGCTGGGGCTGAAGAGAGATCACCAGGCCTAGGAGGAGGGGAAGGGGGGAGCCACGGCGTCATCCAAGACCTCAGTATTCTCCACCAGCATGTCCAGCAGCAACCAGCCCAGCACCACCGTGATGTATTATTGAGCAGCGGTAGCAGGACTGATGACCATGGCAACGAGGAGCCAAAGCAGGACACTAACGTCAAAAAGGCAAAGAGGCCAAAGCCAGAATCTCAGGGAATCAAAGCCAAGAGGAAGCCAAGTGCATCTTCCAAACCTTTGGTTGGAGAGGGAGAAGGTGCCGTCCTGTCCCCAAGTCAGAAACCTCATATCTGTGATCACTGTAGTGCTGCTTTTAGGAGCTCCTACCACCTGCGGAGACATGTCCTCATCCACACAGGAGAGAGACCTTTCCAGTGCAGCCAGTGTAGTATGGGTTTCATTCAGAAATACCTACTGCAGAGACACGAGAAAATTCACAGCAGAGAGAAACCCTTTGGATGCGATCAGTGCAGCATGAAGTTTATTCAGAAGTACCATATGGAGCGACACAAGAGGACACATAGTGGAGAAAAGCCATATAAGTGTGATACTTGCCAACAGTATTTTTCAAGGACTGACAGATTGCTGAAGCACAGGCGCACATGTGGTGAAGCCATAGCAAAAGGAGCCGCTAGTGCAGAACCTGGGTCATCGAACCATAACAATATGGGTAATCTGGCTGTGTTGTCTCAGGGAAATACAAGTTCTTCAAGGAGAAAATCGAAGTCAAAAAGCATAGCTATTGAAAATAAGGAACACAAGACTGGCAAAACAAATGAATCACAAATGTCAAACAATATAAACATGCAGAGTTATTCAGTAGAGATGCCTACTGTATCTACCAGTGGGGGCATAATTGGCACTGGAATAGATGAACTACAGAAAAGGGTGCCAAAATTGATCTTTAAGAAAGGAAGCAGGAAAAATACAGATAAAAGCTACCTTAATTTTGTGTCACCGTTACCAGATGTAGTTGGGCAGAAATCCTTGTCTGGTAAACCAAGTGGCTCACTTGGCATAGTATCAAATAATAATGTGGAGACCATTAGTCTTCTCCAGAATACAAGTGGCAAGCAAGGCCCGATCAGTAGTAATTATGATGATGCCATGCAGTTTTCAAAGAAGAGAAGATACTTACCAACTGCCAGCAGCAACAGTGCCTTTTCTATCAATGTAGGACACATGGTCTCCCAGCAGTCCGTCATTCAGTCTGCAGGGGTCAGTGTTTTGGACAATGAGGCGCCATTGTCACTTATTGACTCCTCAGCTCTAAATGCTGAAATTAAGTCTTGTCACGACAAGTCTGGAATTCCTGATGAGGTTTTACAAAGTATTTTGGATCAGTACTCTAGCAAATCCGAAACGCAGAAGGAGGATCCTTTCAATTTAACGGAACCACGAGTGGATTTACACACCTCAGGAGAACACTCTGAATTGGTTCAAGAAGAAAATTTGAGCCCGGGCACCCAAACACCTTCAAATGATAAAACAAGCATGTTGCAAGAATACTCCAAATACCTCCAACAGGCTTTTGAAAAATCCACTAATGCAGGTTTTACTCTTGGACATGGTTTCCAGTTTGTCAGCTTGTCTTCACCTCTCCACAACCACACTTTGTTTCCAGAAAAACAGATATACACTACATCTCCTTTGGAGTGTGGTTTTGGCCAATCTGTTACCTCAGTGTTGCCATCTTCATTGCCAAAGCCTCCTTTTGGGATGTTGTTTGGATCTCAACCAGGTCTTTATTTATCTGCTTTGGATGCTACACATCAGCAGTTGACACCTTCCCAGGAGCTGGATGATCTGATAGATTCTCAGAAGAACTTAGAGACATCATCAGCCTTCCAGTCCTCATCTCAGAAATTGACTAGCCAGAAGGAACAACAGAAAAATTTAGAGTCCTCAACAAGCTTTCAGATTCCATCTCAGGAGTTAGCTAGCCAGATTGATCCTCAGAAAGACATAGAGCCTAGAACAACGTACCAGATTGAGAACTTTGCACAAGCATTTGGTTCTCAGTTTAAGTCGGGCAGCAGGGTGCCAATGACCTTTATCACTAACTCTAATGGAGAAGTGGACCATAGAGTAAGGACTTCAGTGTCAGATTTCTCAGGGTATACAAATATGATGTCTGATGTAAGTGAGCCATGTAGTACAAGAGTAAAGACACCCACCAGCCAGAGTTACAGGTAAGGTCTCGAGAGTGACCAGGCTGGGAGTCTAATGTAATTTTGTTTTATTTTGAGAACACTGCCATTGGAATGTTTCTACACGATCCTATTAAGAATAATGTAATGCCCTTTCAATGCAACTTTTCATATTTAGTTTATTTTGTTAGTGTGATTTTAGCTCTGTTTGTATTATGATTTTTAATCAAAATCAATAGATTAAAAATAGTTTGACATTCAAAGTGACAATGTTTAGCAATCAAATTTACATGTATAGATTGTCAGGGAATAGCCCAAAAGTTTTAAATGCAAAAACAAAAAAAAAAAATAAATAAAAAAACAAAAGTACAGAAAAAAAAAAAGAAAAGAAAAAAGAAAAAAAAAGAAACTTTGTTGCTAGGATTAAGGTTATTCTAATTGCTTTACTCTCAGGAAAGTGTAATAACGCATGGGAATTCTGTACGTTATCACCGTAATGGAATATCCAATTTACAGATAGTATGATACACATTTCATTGTTTAAGTTAAGGGATTTTAAACATTTCAAATTGCTCTTTCTGGGCTGATAGATTATACATTTCATCACTTAAGTAAGGGATCGAAAACATTTCAAGTGCTGTCTCCGTCTGGGCTGATCCAAAAGTCTGAGATTGTTGGCTACCTATATTTTGTTGCAGCTTTTTAATGTACTCCAAACTTCCAAACCCAGATTCATTCCAGCTTGGTAGAACAAATACTCTTAGATCTTTGATCAAAGCCTGGAATGATAGCTTTAATAAAAGAAGAGGAAAAAAACACCCTCTTTATCCACCTGTAACAAGGCTGTAATTCCATTAAGTTGATTCTGTGAATGTTATCTAGTACAGTGTTAAAATTAAAACCCAACTGGTTGGTTGGTTTCAGTATTAGAAAGTAAGTTCGATTCACATAATCTATTGAAATTTGGGGTATGCATTATTCATTATACATGGCCTAAAAACATTCTCTCCTTTATGCTGTTATGGACCACCTTCACTTCTGGTTTTTGGTACTTGTTCTTAACTTCCTCTTAAAGTTCTGGGCCTTCTTGTTCCTTCTCCCTGTCTTGATGGTTTCAATTTTAGAGTGATTTATCATCTAGTAGATGATTGATTATGCGTTTTATATGTCTTATGGCATTCAAATATTGAACAATATGGTAAACATCCCTGACTTTTTTTTTTAAACCCAATACAGGTTTTCATGTACAAGCTATAGATGTCAAAGGGTTGTAATCTCACCTGGCGGCATAGCTTGTGTAACAGATAAGAGTGTGTATTTAATAATGACATCAGAACTCTTTGTGAAATTGCAGCCTTTAATGTACATTTGAAGGGGTGTATTAGTCAGTATTGTACAGGGATCTTGTAAAGTCATCAGAACTTGCTATGAACGCTAATTGCCATTTGAAGCTACTGATAGGCAGTGGCTCTGCTCTAAACCACTTTTTAGCAATTGTATTTTTTTCTGATTATATTTTTTAATGTACTTTGGTGTTTATGCTGATGAGTTTTTATGTACTTTTTGTGATGTTTAGTCTTATGAACTCTTCTGACGTCAGAAAAGTACCACTGGTTGTTTGCAGTCTCATTGTGTAATCAGCCTACCACAGGCTTCCATGTATAATAAAGTAATTAATATTGTGCAAGTGTAAAACACTTCTGTTATAAAAGCAGTGTTTGGAAAATAAGAAATTATTAAAAATGGTTACAAAATACTAGTTAATTCCCTTTTCCCATGTCCCACCCTTTAGCTTTAGTTAGCTAAAGGGTACCACCTTGTCATTGAAAGATTTTTAGAAAATGTGTTTAATTCTTTTAATACACTCAGTACTAAAATGTCTGTATGTCTTATTAAGTGCAGTAAGTTCTATTGGGTACAGAGACAAGTGTGATCAAAGATGGAGAGGACCTCTACCCTGTATCTCTTAAGCTGTATGATTTCTCTCTCTCTTCTCTTTTGTTTTATACAGGTTTTGAATTTCTTTAACTTTTATTGTGTGTACTGAATACTACATATGTATTATTCTGATTGTTTGCTCTAGTTTACTACCAATAAAAGTCCTGTTAATCACAACATTGAAGAAAGGAGATATCACTTAGTCTCTGTGGATTATATTTCGTAAAATATTCACGCTAATGGTATAAATTGTAATTTAGGAGCTTACATTTTTACTGTATTTATAATGTTTTTTGTCTTTTTAGGTTTATTTAAAAATGCATTGAATATTTTGCTTGAGGTGCACAGTAATATAAAGGATAGAAATCTAATGTAAATTACATTATTGTCAAAGCTAGGCTAGCCATCCTAAATATTAGGAGATTATTTATAGAGGCTTCATTTAAAATAATCAAAATATTTTTGGCTTAAGGTGTTATATATCCTTTTGCCTCAAAGGGTTATAATAAAATTACAGAATGATGGATTAAAATGGTCTTGAGCATTTTTAGTTTAAAAAGAAAAGGCTAAATTACAGTTAAAAGATTAAGAAATTGAGACCATAGGTATTGGAAAGGTGAGATTGATATAGAAGATGTAGTAAAGGTGCTTGCATGCCTTCAGCCCCAGCACTAGGGAGACAGAGCCAGGTGAATCTCAAGGCCAGACTGGTCTACAGAGTAAGTTTTAGACCAGAAAGGGCACAGTGGAGTCTTGTCTGAACAGAAAAAGTTGAACAATCTCTGATGTAAAGAAAACTGCTTTGAGGTTTAAGTGTACGAATTTTGATGGACTAGGAGTGAAAGGTTAGAATACAGGTTGTATGTATATGTGTACTATACATAGTTTATAGTAGACATAAGCACGGGCCTGCTCAATAGAAGGTGGCTTAGTTTGTCTAACCAGTTATTCCCACACTTCGTTGTTCATGGAGTCAGGTGCCTAAGGGAAGTTTCCTGTGATCTACTCTGACTCCCGTTACTTGGTTCTCTGAACAGCTTGTGTCTCTAGATTAGCTGAAACATAAGAATTTTCAAAACACACTTGCCCGCCTTTTTGTTTTTCTTTTATGGACTATGAATTTGATTGTTTAACATCCTTTGTTTTTAAGACAAAGTATGGCCTATGAATACAGGTAGTTCAGTGAATAGAGGTTGTGCCTAAAGCCTGTGGGTTGGTTCCATTTCTAGTATCAAGTAAGCCAGCTTCTCTGGACTCCTGTAATAAGCACTAAAGAGGTGCAGGCATCCAGATCAGAAGTTAACATAGGAGGTTTGAGGCCAACCAGGCTACTTGAGACTCTTGTCTCAAAAAGAAAAAAGGCATTAGGCATGACGTAGTAAGTGATGCTGTGGGGTTTTGTTGCACTACATAAATTTAGGATAGCAATGCTTTTCAGCAACTACTGACCAATAGTTTGTGAGGTAATTTTTTTCAAGTATTGCAAACATGATGTAAACATCTACCTCAGATTTTACATATTGCACTAATTAGGGAGACGCTCTTGTCCATTTCAATATTGTTTTCATTCCTGATAGTCAGCATTTTATAATTACCATTTGTATAGTAACCTTTAAGCCTGGCTGGGTGACAGTTTGAGCAGCTAACCTCATGGTGTACGTTGCCCTTAACCTCTAATTAATTTCATAGGTTCTTGTTAAACAGAAGAACTTAAGGAAGAAAGGGGGGGGGGGGTTTCAACTACAAACCATTTTTAAGAGTAAGACCTCTAAGGCCTTACATTTTCTGAGTTTAGTGGTCTTCATGTTTTCTGTTGATATGGAACGATAGGATTAAACTTACACAGCGGTACAGGACTGGTAGATGTGGTGGGGTCCCCAGCTGCTTGAGGTGTCAGCAGTGTCATGAGCTCTCCTGATCATGGAGCGAAGGAGCTTGGACCCTCTGAGATGCTACAGTTCCTGATGGATTTTGAGGGAGATTATGTTCTGTGTTTGATGTCCTTAATTTATTGCTTAGAATGAACAGCATTGATGATAGCACCTTGGAATTCTGTTGTCTCGCCCTTAATTTAAAAAGCAAAACAAAAGAATTTGAGACTACTTTGTTTTAATGAAGTCACTATCTTTATGAGGGCATACACTTTGAAAATTTTGTTTTCCTTTTTTTTTTTTTTTTTTGTTTTTGTTTAAAATATATTTAAAAGTGAGTAACTTACTAAGGTTCTAAAAGCTTATGCAGTAAAATACTCGCTGACAGCTCTGGGTTCACAGATTGGTGGAGCCCCACACTTGGTAGGGCCAGTGCTTGCTTCCCTAAGAGTACATTAGTGGAAACACATCCGCACTCAGTTTACAAGTTAGTCAGTAAGCAGGTATCTTACGGACACATACTAATCTCTTAGCCTAAATTTTATTGTAGAAATAAAATGTTATGCCTGAAATGTATTCAGTACACACTTCATCTGCAGCTTCTTTCCTCATTGTCTGTGGAAAGTATTTAGGTTATATAAAGCCGTCTGCAGTTCAGTGGTACGCCACTCAAGTGAGAATTTGTATAGAACTCGGAGGTTTTTACACACTTGCTCATAACCACCTTGCAAATGCCAAGGCTCGACTGTTTTTCGTCGAAATGTTAGCAAGATATTAGCCATTTATGAAGGTTCTTTAGTTGTACAGAAATGGTTTGTGGGTATGTACAGACAGATATGCAAGCAAGCACAACCTTACCTTATGTAACAAGAGTAAGACTACTCAATGTAGCCCACAGACAACTTGCTGGGCTGAAATGTACTGTAAGAGATAAGAATTGAAGAGCCTGCTATATTTTGAAATGGGTCATTTTTAGGCAGTATAATGAAGTGGCTAGGGGGAAAGTTGATGACTTAGATATTATACTCCCAAGGAGATTTGTATTTTATATATAGAGAATAAAGGAAGAGTGAGTGAGGGCTGAGTATTAAGTGGTATCTCTTAAAATTAAGAATAAAAGGAACAGGTTTTGAAGGAGCAAAGGAAATAGAAAATGTTACCACCAGATTAGTAAGGGAATTGGTCCAAAAGGGTGAAGGGGATCTTTGGAAATGCATTCTTTGTTGTTCTTTCAGTTGAGACTAATTGTGGTACTTTGGTTTGTTATGAACTTTAGTACTATTGTGGAATAATTAATAAATAACTCTTCACAGACAGCTGTGGTGAACTTGTGTTTACATTCCTGATCTAGAGAAAAAGGACTAACCTTTGTTTATATATTCAGTCTGTTCTTTAGTAACTCACGATACAACTTCCATTGGTTGATAAGAATTTTAAAGTGACTTATTCTTTGCCAGGTTATTCACTTGTTTATATATGGTCAAATATGCATAGAATTTAAGAATTAAAATGACAACCTTGTAATCCACATTCCCACCAAAAAAGCAGTTTCAGGTATACTGTATAAAGGCGTGATAAGTCGTGACACTGGTTTTGAGTGGTTACAGAAAACTTGTAATTCCTTAATTATTTTACTTTTGTAAATGTTAAAGTTGTGACTTCATTTGTGTATTTAAATGTTTACTTTGTGGTACTGGAGATTGAACCAGGGTCTGGCACTGAAGTTGGCAAATGTTCTACCAAACACCTATATCCCCAGGTACATTCTACTTTAAAAAAAGAAAAGGTGTCTTATGAGAATTATCCACCAGGAAACCAAAGTTTAAAATGAGATCTAAAGATCTGGGCATAGTAGCACATACCTTTAATCCCACTACTCAGGAAGTAGTGGCAGGTGGGTCTTCCTGAGTTTGAGGCTAGCCTGGTCTACATAGGGAGTTCCAGGACTGCCAGACTTCTATTGTAAGACCTTCTCAAAGGAAGAAAAGAAATGTTTTGCAGGAATGCATTGTTTAAAGTCTCAAAAGTTTTACTTTCAGGCTTAAACTTTAAAGTAGATTGCAAAATTATGATTAGCAGCATCACCATTTTGGTTGGTCATATGAAAATTTGCCTCCTTCCTACAAGAAAGCCATGAGCAAGCATTTGAAAGTTCCCTTTTCACAGCTAGTGAGAACTGCACATAAGTGTCATAGTGGGCCCTCATGAATAGCCAACTGATTGGTTTATGAATTGAGCTGGAAAGCCTTTCTAAGGATCTTAGTGGCCGACTTAGTGACCCAGAACAACTAAATGCATGGTGTGGGTTAGATGACCTGAGAAGTCTCAAGCTCATGACGGCTTTAACTGGGCTTCACATCGGTCTCTACTTACAGTGTAAGTCTTCCAGCAACGCATGGTAGCTTGCACTTGTAATTGCAACACTTAGGAGGTCGAGACAGGATTACTGTGAGTTTGAAGCTAGCCTAGCCTATAGTGATTACCCTTGTTTCACAACAACAAAAGTATAGCATTCCATTTTGCATCTTAAGATTTGGGTAGATGTTAGGCAAAAGATAAAGGTGGGGGAGGGCTGTGTTCTGTGGTGGTGTAGTGAGGTATGGGGGAAAGGGGATACCTCTGGTGGACCCACATTGAGGCATCTCTTTCCCCCTGAGGGACCAGCCATACAACTGTATAGTATAGAATAGTTTATTCAGGGCATGTGGAGTTAAGAGGGTAGTAGGGGCAGAGAGAGCGAAGTAGAGGCCCACCATGAGAAAGAGCACATGGAGGGGGTGGGTAGGGAAAGGAAAGGGGAGGGACAAAGGGGGTAAAGAAAAGAGAAAAGAGCAAGAGTGAGGAGGGGTCAAGCAGCCCCTTTTATAGTGCCAGGTAATTGTAGAGCGGAGCATGTCTCGCTGTTGCCAGGTAACTGGGGTAGAGTATACCTGGCTGTTGCCGGGTTTAAAGAATCCCAACAGTGGCTGCATGAATTTTTTTCTAAGTGTTGAATTATTTCAAATCCCACTAAGTGCACATGTCTTCTCCAGCCGTGTGTGATCATCTTCCCTGCTAATTTGGTCTTGTTCTAGAAAATTTGGGGTAATCCAGAGTCATTACATCATAGTGTTTTCAGTGGCCTCCTATTTTTAACCTAAAAATAGGTATTGCCACACTTATTGTAATACTTTTCTGAAGTGTTAATGTATGATCTTTGGATATGGCTCACCAAACATTTTTTAAACTGTTGAGACAGATTCAGTGTGGCCAGTTAAAAAGTACCCCAAGGAGATGGATATTAATGAGCTTATTTACTATAGATTCCTTTTCAAATTCCAAGTCTTAAATTCATTTGGAAGACTGGTAATAATAGCAAAATGCACAGTGGGTTACTGCTGGTAAGTTTACGGTTATGCTGTTTAGAAAATGTACTGTGACTCCTAGGGTGGCCTGGTATATTCAGTACATTACCATCTTCATTTTGTTTCCTCTTTGACCCCATTAAACCTCTGAATTAGCCGGATGTGGTGATGCATGTCCATAGGCTGAGGCAGGAAGATCATGAGTTCAAGGCTGGCCTGAGCTACCCTGTATCAATAATAATAATAAAGTACTTTTGCCTTCAAAGCTTGTCAACTCATTTACAAATATAACTGAAGTCTTCTATGTATGTGCACGAAAGTTTTATAGAGATAAGTTATACAATGAAACTGTCAACTTCCATGACATTCAGTTATGGAAGCAGTTTTTTCATATTATCATTTTATAATTTAGTAATTGCTTTGGATTATGTTGTCACTCAGCAGCTGAGCCAGTTGCTCCATCTGGAACTACAGAGCAAAATCACCTTTGAGTAGCCTGAAAGTAGCCTAAAGTTGTTCAGCACCAGAATAGCTTTTGGGACTTGGACTGAATGTGAGAACAGAAATCCAAAATACATACAGAACTGCATTTGATCAGTGATGGCTGGTGAATAGTGATTCAGGTGAGTTTATTACCTCACTTTCTCAAGATAGAACATGAATTCCTGATGTGTGGAGCTGTCAGGGCTATGATAAGAAAGGGAAGTGGGCCTGTCAGGAGGACACCAACTACTTCGGGAACCTGACATGAGTTTTGGAAAAGCTCCTTCCTGATGAGTGTGCCTAGGAAACTAAGTGTCATCGAACTGACTACTTTTTTACTTCTCTGTTCACATTAGTTATAAACAGTATTTGGTTTTCTTAGTTCAAGAGAAACCACATCTTCCCAGAGGCTTTCTTTTTAATTTTTTTAAAGGTTTATTTATATTCATTATATATAAGTACACTGTAGCTGTCTTAAGACACCAGAAGAGGTCATCAGATCTCATTACAGATGGTTGTGACCATGTGGTTGTTGGGATTTGAACTCAGGACTACTGAGCCATCTCTCCAGCCCATCCCTGGAGGTTTTCAAGTGTTCAGCATTTTGGGTTTATAGTAAAATTTGAATCAAAAGAACAGGCTTTTCAAGAAAAGAATGTTTTGGTTATGTAGACCAGGCTGGACTTGAACTCACAGAGATCTGCCTACCTCTACCTTCTAGAGCATATATATATAGTGCATATAGTAGATGTGCATTCTGGGCATGATGCTGAATAGAATGTCTATTCCAGGATGAAATTAAAGATAGGAAGGAAGAGAGAGGGTGTGTGTGTGTGTGTGTGTGTGTGTGTGTGTGTGTGTGTTTGAGAGAGAGAGAGAGAGAAACTGGGCACCCAGGAGGCTGAGGCAAGAGGATTTTGAATTTGAAACCAGTGTGAAGTATACAATGAGGCCTCCCCAGACTTAGGAAAAAAAATCTGCAGGTGTATTCTTTACACAGAGTGAAAGAAATGAGATTTGGCTGGAACTTTGGAAGTGCTGTAACTGCACATGTATTCTGTCAAGGTTAAGATATGTGAAGCCCAGCAGTGTATGGCACTCATAAGGTTAAACTGTAATAATTCTTTCTTAAATGTAACATTACTTTTACATGAGAGGTGGTTAGGAATATTGTATATTAAACCATAGATAAAGCTTGAGCCCACTGGTTTGGTGGCAGTTTGTCTACCAGGGAATGCTGGGCAGGACAGGTTGAATTTTTAGTTGATAATGATTATATGCTTCTATTTGAGAGGACAGAAGTGTGCTGGGCAGGGGAAACTTTGAGTAAGTAGCCACCATTAAGATGGTGAACAGTTAGGGACCAGGTATTTTGGAAGGGTGAGTGTGTATCAGTGTAGAGCACTTGCCTGCTAAGCATGAGCTGAGCTCTAGGGTCTGGTCTCCAGCACTGGGGAGTTTAAAGGAAAAGGGCTAGGGGTGGGAGTAGGTAGGTCCCAGCCTCCCTGGCCAGTCAGTCTAGTGGACACAAGCTTGCTACAGGTTCTGAGAAAGTACAGAGCAATGGAGGAAGACACCTGACATTGACTTCTGGCCTCTACACTGTACACATGTGCATGTACCACATTCGCATGTACACACACGGGGGAAACTAGGCTTCCATACACACAGGTAAATTCATACATGTTCATGTACAACACACGTGCACACACAAAAAAGACCCACTTAGATGACCAAGTTTTGAAGCTCATTTGGTATTACCTTTTCATTACTCTGTGAGTTAATCGAAAGAATATATTGGCCTATTGGGAGAACTTTTTGTTTTGTGTTTTGTTTTTGTTTTTTGTTGTTGAGTCAGTTTCGCTACAAAGGCCTGGCTGTCCTAGACCAAACTCAGAGATCTGCCTGCCTCTGGAGTGCTGGGATGAAAGGCTCTGTGCCTCCCCCAGTGTCCTGCCTGTTGAGATAAATTTAAAAACTAAACCTAATTTAAAGATTTGTCGCTGTTACTTTGAAACTATGCGTGTGTGTGTGTGTGTGTGTGTGTGTGTGTGTGTGTGTGTGGCACGTGTGTTTGAGTTTGAATGCCTGTGGAGACCAGAGGTGTTCGATCCCCTGGAGCTGGAGTTACAGACACTTGGGAGCCACCCCAGGTGGGTATTGGAAACTGAACTTTTGGGTCCTTCCAAAGAGAAAGCAAGTGTTCTTAACCACTGAACTACCTCTCCAGTCACAAACCTTAATTACATTTGTTTCATATTTAGAGTTAGTCTTTTAAAAATTAGACAAACTGTAATCGCCTAATGTTCTTATTCCAAGGTTCTTCCTTTAAAGAAGTCATGTCACTTGAAGACAAGTCCTATTTTGTAGGCTTTGTTAGAGATCCAACTGTAGCGTGCAGCAGTGATGAAGGGGTTGAGTTTTAATCAATCACAGCCTCATGCCAACAGGAGCTTCTGCTGTTGGCTGAAGTGGGAAGGATCAGGTGCATTTTGTTAGAAATAGTTTGTATCTGACTCAGACCCTACCCCATCACGATTAGAGGGTCTAACTTTGGAGCTATGAGAACCTAAGGAGCTTCCAGATTGGGAGGACATGTATCAATAGACTGAGCCCCGAGGAACCGGCTGCTTGTTGAGGGATACAATTGTCCATTGAACATCCACTCTGCTGGTGTTACCTCATTAACGCTGTGGTCAAACCTAAAGACAGAAGACAGGAATCTCATCTTACAGATAAGCACAGTGGGTTAGCAAACTTCGAGCAGAGAATCACCAGAAATGATGGTGCTAGATTGAAAGCACGCATGGCTTTAGCTCCATTGCTTCCCACAGTACCCAGGATCTAGTCCAGCACCAACCTTCAGTATGATGTGTTAGAAAAAAGCATAAGCCACAGGGCCCAAGTGTCAGCTTTGCTCCTGGCTCTGCAATGTTTAAGTCACATGATTCTGAAGAAACGGCTGCATCTGTTCATTTGTCTAAAAATGTTTTTATGATAGTTATTTTGTGGGAGTGTGTGTGTGTGTGTGTGTGTGTGTGTGTGTGTGTGTGTGTGTGTGTGTGAACATATGTACCACAGTGCATGGATGCAGGTCAGAGGACAACCTTGTGGACTTGGTTCTTTCATTCCCTGAGTGGCTTCTATGAATGGAATGGAGGTTGCTGGGCTCTGCAGCAACTGCCTTTAGCCTCTGAGCCATTTAGCATTAATGAAATAAATGGATATAACACACACACACACACACAAGTCTGTTTGTTTTTCAGGACTTCAGCAACCACAAGAGCAGAGGAGAGTGTGACAGGTTAGGCTTAGAGCCCAGGGAATGCTAACTGCCGGCATTACTTTAAAGCAGTAGGCCAGCCGAACTGGGCTGACTTCGCTTGGGAGCGAAGCTTCTATTTTTATTTACTCCTTTTATAGGATCTGGCTCTGTCCCACTGATGATTCTTTTGTTGTACAGATGCTGTGGTATTCAGCCATCTGCAACTTTTGAGTGTGTAGACTTTGCAATGCAAAATGGTTTGGTTTTGCAAGCTGGAGAACACTGTTGCAGAAAACAATGTATAGGGTCAGTGACAGATTTAAGGAGAGCACGTGCACACCTGTAGTCCCTGCATGTGGGAGGTTAAAATTGGAGGATTGCCCAAAGTTTAAGGTTCAAGGCTAATCTGGATTATGTCTGACTAAACTGTGTGAGAAACACTGTCTCAGACAGGAAAAAAAAATACAATTTCCTCTATCTTTATAATGCTGCAGGTATTTTTGTAGTTTCTATTGGAAAGATAAATGTAAGAAAATTCAGCATAAATGTTGTCTTCCTCATTTTGCTTCCTCCAAACGTAACAGCCTATAGAAACGCTTGCTTATTACCCCTTTACTCGTTTTTAACGTGTGTTAGTGAGTGGATGGCAGGAAATAGAGCTTTCTGAGTCATGATACTCTGCTCTCTGAAGACAGAGGCAGGTAGAGCTCTGAGAGTTTGAGGCTAACCTGGTCTATACAGCAAGTTCAAGACAGCCAGAGTGAATAGTGAGACTCTGTCTTTTTTTTTTTTTTTACAGCTTTGCAGATTTTTTTTTATTTACTTATTTATTTCATGTATGTGAGTACACTGTTGCTATCTTCAGACACACCAGAAGAGAGCATCAGATCCCATTACAGATGGTTGTGAGTCCCATGTGGTTGCTGGGAATTGAACTTAGGACCTTTGGAAGAGCAGTCAGTGCTCCTAACCACTGAGCCATCTCTCCAGCTCCAAGACTCTGTCTTTTTTTTTTTTTTTTAAGGTTTTATGTGTCTTCAGAATGAAAGAAGACAGAACGTAGCCAGGCTGGAGCTTAGCTTAGTGGTAGAAAGCTACCTGCCTGGCCTGTGCAAGGCCCTGACTTACACTGGCAGCACTGACAATGAACTTAAAAATAAAAGTCAAAAGGAGGGCCTAGAGATATGGCTCATTTGGCAGAATCCGTGAATAGCATGCGTGCAGCCCTGGGTTGGGTCCCTGCACACCCAAAGCTGCAGCACTGGGGAGGTGGGAAAAAGACAATCACATTAAATGCTACGCTCCTCTACAAAGGCAGTTTTACACTCCATCCCACTCCCTCCCACCACACACACACACACACACACACTAGTCAGGGCTGCATGAGACCCTCTTTCTCACAAAGAGAGACAGAGATTAGAAAATATTTTTTAAAGTTTCTTAAGCGAGCCACATGAATGTCTACTATGTGATCTAATTGTTAATTCTCTCTATACTATACTCCTGTTTAGTCAGACTGCTCAACCTTTTCTAAAAATAAAAAATAAAAAATAAAAACCTCTTCCCACTGAGCCATCTTCCCAACCATTTTATTGATTTTAGTGGTTTCAGTATGTAAACCCCAGTCATGCTTGAACCTCACTTCACTACATAGCTCAGTCTGGCTCAAACTTCTGGTAAGAGTTCTGCCTCTTTGGATCTTGGGATTATAGGGATGTACCACCGAGGCTGATGGGATTTGACCTTAGAATGGTAAATACATGAATCTCAAGCATGTGGTATTGCTGAATGTGGACACTTCTACGGGAAATTTGTTATTATGAAAAGACTCACCCTTTTTTATTTTAAGGAATTGATACATTTTTTTTAGCAAGGCTGTATAGGATAGCTGTGAAAGATCATGTACCACATTTGCTCTGTTGTGGAGACCTTGAATTTTTTAACACTAACTATTTAGTGTTTTCCTCCAGATATAAGGATTTAAAAGGATAGTTGGGCCCTTCCTACCTGACCACCCAGGTCTGTAGTTCCAGCTACAGGGGAGGCTGAAACAGGAAGATCAAAAGTTCTAGGCTAACGAAGGCAACTTAATAAGACCCTGTTTTTTAAAAAAAATGAAGGCTGGTGGTGTATCTCAGTGGGCTAGTGTTTGCCGACATGTGCAAGACCCACATTCAGTTCCCAGTACCAGAAAAATAGAAGTGAACTTCAGCATTCCTTTTTTTTTTTTAAAGATATTTATTTATGTATTTTATGTATGTGAGTACACTACAACTGTCTTCAGAGACCCCCAGAAAGAGGACATTGGATCCCATTACAGATGGTTGTGAGCCACCATGTGGTTGTTGGAATTGAACTCAGGACCTCTGGAAGAGCAGTCTGTGCTCTTACCCACTGAGCCATCTCTCCAGGCCCCAGCATTCCATTTTTAACAAAAGATTGACAATGAATGAATGAGATTTACAGTAAGCAGGGTCTGCTTGCTTGGCTGGCTGGCTTTTGTTTTTGTTTTTTTGTTGTTGTTTGTTTTGTTGTTGTTTGAGACAGGGTTTTTCTGTGTATCCCTGGCTGTTCTAGAACTTGCTTTGAAGACCATACTGGCCTTGAACTTACAGAGATCTGCCTGTCTGTCTCAGCCTCCTAAATGCTGAAATTAAAGGCATGCACCACCCGGCCTGTTTGCTTGTTATAAGTGAGGGTGGTCTCATTATCTGGGCCAGGCTAGCGTTAGACTCCATTTCCTTCCACCTCATTGCTGGAATTGTAGGCATGTACCACCTGCTGTTCCGTACTTCAGATGTTCTGTGTTGCTGAATAGACCTTGACATCAGCCAACAGTGTTGCAGAACTAAACTAACAGTCATAAGAGAGAAAGATTACGTCTCATACCACTTCTTTGTAGGACCATATTTTCTTTATGCACAAGTCAATGGCTAGGTAAAGACGGAGCAAGATCTGACATTGTGATTTAACTTTTCCATACCAGAATAACTCTGCTCTCAGTGTCTCCATTTTAAAAATATGACATCACCCCATAACTGTATTTATTGAGTGCCAGGTACTGTTAGCTGCCAACAGCAATAGAGTCAGATGGGTGGGGGAATAATCTGATCTAATTACATTATCTCTATATTTAATACACATACATGTGTATATATATGCATATATACATATATATATATATATAGCATATCATGAAATTGAACAAAAAAGACTGAAAAAAATTTCTTCCTCTCAAGGTTTTGAGTAAGGTCTGTGTACTGGCTGCTTTTGTGTCAGCTTGACACAAGCTGGAGTTATCACAGAGAAAGGAGCCTCAGTTGAGGAAATGCCTCTTTGAGATCCAGCTATAACACATTTTCTCAACTAGTGATCGAGGCGGGAGGGCCCAGCCCATTGGGGGTGGTGCCATCCCTGGGCCAGTAGACCTGGGTTCTATAAGAAAGCAGGTTGAGTAAGCCAGGGGAAGCAACCAGTAAGTAACATCCCTCCATGGCCTCTGCATCAGCTCCTGTCTCCTGACCTGCTCCAGTTCCAGTCCTGACTTCCTCTGGTGATAAAACAGCAATGTGGAAGTATAAGCTGAACAAACCCTTTCCTCCCCAACTTGCTTCTTGGTCATGATACTTGTGCAGGAATAGAAACCCTGACTAAGACAGTTTGTGACAAAGAATGGTTTAAGGTGGCTTGGTGGTTCGCACCTTAAATTTCGGAACTCTGGAGGCAGAGGAGGCCAGTGGATCTTTTACTTCAAGGGTAGCCTGGTTTACATATAGAGCTCCAGGCCAGCCTAGGCTACATAGTGAGACCCTGTAGCAAAAAACAACAAAGCAAAACAACAACCAAAAAAAAAAAAAAAACCTAAATAAATAAACAGAATTTTAAA
This sequence comes from Micromys minutus, assembly GCF_963924665.1. Lineage (NCBI taxonomy): Eukaryota > Metazoa > Chordata > Mammalia > Rodentia > Muridae > Micromys > Micromys minutus. Next base: position 27,659,761 of record NC_137975.1, read on the forward strand.
GTGGGCATGAAACAGGTGTTAAGAGAGGTAAGGACACCAAGGTGTAGTCAGAACTCTCCTTAGTTTAGAATTTTGGGGACTTGAAATACATGAAGAAATTAGGCAAGCAAGGAGCATACAGAAGACAAGTATCAGAGCCAGAAAGGCAGCATATGGGATGAGAGGGCCCTGGTCCCACCGACTATGTAGCCCTAGTCTTTCTTAACTCTCCCCCAACTTTTGCCACTACTATGTCCCTAGAATATGCCCACAGTAGATTCTCTCATTTGCATACTGTTTGACCGTCCCGACTCTCCTGTGTAGCTGACACTGTGACACCACCCCCACCCCCACCGCAGCCACTCCCCGATGACTCTTCTCAGGACCATCCTATCCCCACAGGAAGGCCAGCCCAGGGGCTCTTGAGAACACCGCACAGCGGCACTTGCACATCCACTGGCTCACGGAAGAAGGTTCTCTACTCCCCACTCTGTCCATGTGGAGAACAGCCTCCTTTTACAGGACCGCAGGAGAGGAGGCTGTAGGAAAGCCAGAGGCTGTGGTTGTGGGAAGTGAGTGCCAGAGCACACAGAGGAAGCACTAAGTGGAGAAGACTGTGACCAGAAGTAGGGAAGCCCAGAGGGCATGAGGTCTGTGGTAGAAGCTGGCTATTTGGTTGTAGCATAGCAGGTAGACCAAAAACTACAAGCTGGGTCAGTGTTTAAGAGGACACACTGTCAGCACTCCTGGGAGTCTGGGCATCTGCTCTAAGTCAGTTTCTCTCTCTAGAAATACTTGGTTAGAGAGCTTAGTATTTTCTTCCTCAATTTTTGAGATAGCCTTATTATATAGTTTAGGCTGGCCTAGAATTTGCTGTAAAGTCCATGCTGGCCTCAAATTCATGATCCTCCTGCCTCTGCTTCTTAAATGCCTAGATTCCAGGTCTGCACCACCAAGCCTACTACTTTGAAACCAAAGATGTAGCATTGGTGCTGTAGGGGCAGGCAGAGCTGTGTTCCAGAGGAAATTTAACTTCTGATCGTAGGAGGGAAAGAATAGTTTACTATTGATTTTGTGGAAGCTTTCACATGCTTTTTCTATGAGCTGCACAGTAAGGAAAGAAACTTAAGTCACCTAGAATATACACCATAAACTCACCAAGCTGTTACAGAAGTTATTAACTTCTGATATGATTTATCCTGTCTTAATTTATAAGAGTGCTGGCTAAAATCCACTAGAAAATAGCATATAACTTAAAGTTCACAGTTGGAGGTGCCCTAGAGTCCAAAGGTTGATACACTCAGGTCTTGACTTCGCCCTTTCTAGTGTGTGTGGGGGGTGTGGGGGGGTGGTGTGTGTGCTCAAGCTGGGATTGGAGCCCAGATCTTACAGATATTTACAAGCACTCTACTCCTGATCTGTTCTCCCAGCTCATTCTTTACCTTCTTTTCAAACAAGGTTTCACCAAGTTACACAGGCTGGCCTTAAATCTGTAATTCTCCTGTAATCCTTTGAATCCCGAATCCTTAGTAGCTGAGATGATGGTCCCAATCCCCACCAGCATCTACCTTACCCTTTCTAGAGGGAGGAGAACAAAACCAGACCTTTCATTTGTGACTCCAGTTTTCACATCAGTCCTTAGAACAAGGTCTTAATAGTGTTCAGTGAAGAAGCAAATGATTTGAAGGTTCTGTCCCAATTCCTTTTCCTTCCCGTTTCCAAACATCAGACAGCTGCATGGGGTGGTAAAGGGGAGAGTGAATGGTAAGCTCCTCCTCATCTGCTTCCCAGTCTCTATTGTCTTTTTGTTGTTGTTTCTGTGTAGCCTGTCCTGGAACTCTCCCTGTAGTCCAGGCTGGCCTCAAACTCAGCTGCGCCTGTCCCAGAGTGCTGAGACTATCACCGTGTGCCGCCACCACCTGGCAGTTTGTCTTGTGAGAGGTGTCTCTGTCACAGACCAGCCTTCAATCCCAAAGCTATTTTAAATTACCCTTGTTGTGTGTCTGAGATTTAGCCTAGCCAGGTGTGAGTGCTGCCTTGTAGCCAAGGATGACCTTGAACTTCTGATCCTCTTACCTCTGCCTAAAATACAATGGAGACTGCTGCTGGGGCCCACACCCAATGCCTCCTTTATGTAGTGCAAATGCTCTACCGCTTTCAGCTACTTCTGAGGCTCAAACTTTCCTTTAAGGAGGGCATCTTTTAAGTATTTTCAGAAACTACGGGACAACATTTAGAAGAAAACCATTTGGAATTCTAGTCCTTTTAATGAAAATTGCTGCTAACCGTGTAAGTCAACCTACTGGAGACAAATGCCCAGAACTATTAGACTAGGGTTTAGTATCTTCATTATACAGAAAAACAAGACTCAGTGGCTACAGACAAGTTTCTGTTTCTGTTGTGTTTATTGAGGAACTGGAGCCTGACAAGGTAGCACACACCTGGACTCCAACTCTTGGGAGTCAAGGGTGGAAAGATAGCTACCCATACACACACACACACACACACACAAAGATAGCTACACACATGCAACCGCATGAACTACTGACCCTGGTGATCCTATGTCTTAAAAACCAACAGAAACAAAACCTGGGGTATGCTGTGCGGTGAGTCGGCATTGTAGTTCTGGCCCATGCCTGAAATCTCAGTATTCAGGAGGCTGAGGCGGCTAACGTGAGCCTGGGCTACATAATGAGCCCAGCCCGGGCTCCGTAGCAACACCTTGTCTCAAAAAAAGACAAAAAGTCTTTACCTGGAATGTATATATGGAAGTACTCATCTTGCACCTACCTCGTTAATAACTATTTCCTGTGTGTGTGTGTGTGTGTGTGTGTGTGTGTGTGTGTGTGTTTGTGGTGCATTTGTATTCACATGGGGGATCCGGGGGTTGTGCATGTGTGCTTGTGCGCATATAGAAGCAAGGGGTTGACTTCAGGTGTTTTCTAGGTTATGCAGTATCTTGTGTTTTGAGACTGGGCCTTTCCTTGAACCCAGAAATCACTGATTTAGCTATCCTGACTGGCCAGTAAGCCCAAGAGAAGCCCATCTTCCCAGTGCTGGATTGGCAGGTGCACACCATACCTGCCTTTTATTTGAGTGAAGGGACTCAGAATTTAGGCCCTCCACTGAGCATTTACTCCCCCACCCCCACTTGCTATGTAGACCAGGCTGGCCTTGAACTCACAGAGCTCCACCTACCCCCTGCCTCCTGAGTGCTGGCATTTTCTTGTTTTTTGTAAGTATTTCCCTTTTGTTAGTTGACTCTAACTTAAGAGGCTTTTTAACGTTAAATATATCACTAATATAACACCCCTTAAAACATGCCCTGTATCCTGGCTGGTGAGTCGTGTAAATGAGTCCTAATGGAAGGTCGGGGACCACAGTTCATCTCTGTGAGGTGGAGCCTAGATTGGTGGACATAGGGAGACATAGGAAGTGCCAAACCAGCCAGAGCTACACTGCATGGCCCTGTCTCAAAAGTCAACAACAAAATCACCCAGCTTTTCTGGAGGTCAGGTCTGAGGTCACTGTGTGACCGACTGCCTTAAGGACTTCTGTCACGTTTGGAAGTGGGAGACCCCTGCATCTGTGTGGCTCAGATGGTAAGCATGGCCCACCAAACACACAGCACCATGTCTGGGTTTTTTGTTTGTTTTTGTTTGGTTTGAGTTCATTCTTTTTGTGGAGCCGGCTTGTTGAAACAGGGCCTCCTGTAACCCACATTGAATCATGTGTCACCGAGGCTGACATCAATCTTCTGACCCTCCTGTCTCTTTCTCCTAAGTGTTAGGTTTGCAGGCGTCTGCCATCCTGCCTTGCTTTGACACACACACACCCTTCTTTACCCTTTTCTCTTTTTCTTTCCTTCCTTCCTTTCTTCCTTCCTTTCTCTCTCTCTCTCTCTCTCTCTCTCTCTCTCTCTTTCCCCTTCTCTTCTTTGGAACTCACTATGTAGTCCAGTCAGACCTCAACATTAGTTGACTTTAAATAGTGTATTTAATGCCCATTAGTTATTAAAAACCCACACTTAGATATTAAATGCACAGAAAATAATGTCTCCCATCCCAGCCACCAAAGAGGCTGAGGCAGGAGGATTACAAATTCAAGATCTACTTGGGATTCAGAGTAAGTTCAAAGTCGGTCAGGGCCGCTCAGTGAGATCTTGTTACAAAATAAAGGAAGTGGGGAGAAAGAAATCCCACAGTCCAGAAGTCAGTAAGAGAGAGCTCTTCATAGGGTTAAGAAAAGAGCAACATTTGCTGAAATCCTTAAGCATATATTTAAGAACAATTAGAAAGATACGTGCAATCAAACCCACAGCAGCTGTTGGTCGCTTGCAGGGAGAAACTAGGGGCTGTGCAGTTGGCCAAGGCCCCCTGTGGCCTCAGCTGCGTTTCCTTTTCCTCTGTCCCCTTTAGTTCAGATCCCACATTGGCCCTGGGTTACCCTAGCATCGATAGTTGCAGTTGGTGCATGGATCCAGTAGAGTTTGTCTGGGCTGCTGTCCTTCCTCAAGGACATTTGGTTTGGTGTGTCCATCCTCTTTGCTTCCTTAGATAAGAGTTCTCTGTTCCTGCTATGGCTTATTTCTTCCTAATAAACTAATTTGCTATGCTTGGTGTAAATTTTAACTTTTTTTTTTTTTTTTTTTTTTTTTTAGAAATAGAGAAATACAAAACATCTGCAAAGAAGGTAGATATGTTGTGTGTGTGTGTGTGTGTGTGTGTGTGTGTGTGTGTGTGTGTGTGTGTGTGTTGGGGATGGACACACTTTTTTTCCAGTGAGGCAGGGTCTCTCTCTACATAGCCCTGGCTGTACTGAAACTCACTATGTAGACCATGCTGGTCTCACACTCAGAAGTCCATCTGCCCCTGCCTCCTCAGTTATGGGATTGTGCACCACCACTCTCTGCCAGAAGGAGACAGTAAGTGTGGTAGAAATGGTGAGGCCTCAGAACAAGCATACTTTCCCTCAAAGGCCAGGACTCGGTGCTCCTCAGTTAACTCTTTCTGTGAACTGGATTCTGACCAAGAGATCTGGTAAACACACACCCATAAACTGGGGTTCCCTGAGCAGAAGCTGTTCCCCTCACCCCTTCACGAGTATCCATACAAACTTCTGTCTTCTCAGCACTCATTACACAGAACCCCTCAACAAACGGTGTGCAGAGGGGGACAAAATTGGTGCAGCTTTGCTCCCAGGGTCCGTAGCAGGCATCTCGAAAACCATATTCTTAATACAGCATCCCCTTAAATAACTGCATTACTCCAAAAGGGAGCTGAAGGAAACCAAGCCGTTTTAGACAGGATCTTGCTCTACCCTGGTCTGGCTTAGAATTCACTATATCCTTAGTCTGGCCTTGAACGTGTAGCAGAACTCTTACCTTCCGGAATACTGGCGTTATACACCATCCCACATGGTTATTCTTCTTCCATTGTTCTCGCCACGTATGGAATACCGGTGTGTACAGTGTGTCCGAGCAGAGTGTGACACACACTGTGACAGGAGCCATGGGAGGCTGGTGAAGCCATAGGTTCTTCCAGGTTGTCGTTAGAAAGCCTTTCATTAAATCTTACTTTAAAACCGAATTCTGAGGGGCTGGGGATGGAGCTCAGTCAGGGGTAGACTGCCTGCCACACGACCTCAAACAATAATAAACAACAAAGTAAGAACAAACCAAATCCAGAGCCAGCTACGGTGGCTCACAGCTGTACTCCCCAACTGGGCAGAATGAGGCAGGAGAATTGCTATAAATTTTGCTTGCCTGGGCATCGTGGTTCCAGGCTGGGCTGGATAAAGGAATGAAATCCAGACTGAAAAAAGCAAGGAGCCGGGCAGTGGTGGTGCAGGGCGTTAATCCCAGAACTCCAGGGGCAGAGGCCTGAGGATCTGTGAGTTCGAGGCCAGCCTGGTCTACAGAGTGAATTACAAGACAGTCAGAGCTACACAGAGAAACCCTGCCTTGAAAAGCAAACAAAAAGGAAAAAGAAAAATCGACAACGACAAAACAACACCCCTTCCCATATTGTGTGTAACAGAGCAGAAGGTCTCCTCTCCGCAGCCAGCCGTGCGCCGTGCAATCCTCATTCCACTGTTGGCTTAATCATTCATTCGTCCACTTTCAAAAGTCCTACTCTTCTAGGTAGCAGGTGCCTTGTCAGGTGTTGGGGTCAGAGAAGAAACTGAGGTAGTCTAGGTTCTTGCCCTCCCATAGAGCACATTCTGGGGAGAGTGAGTAGCCAGGCCAAAAAAAAAAAAAAAAAGCCGACTGGATGGTGTAAGCGCTACAAAGGAAGTTCAGGATGGACCCAGAGAATGGGGGTGGGCTACTCTTTGGGTTGCTGCTCTAGGAGTTAGGCTGTTTGGCTGTGCCTCACTTCCTTCTCCCTTGAGAAGCAACTTCAGTTGGTGCATACAATTGGAACGGCAAATCGGGAGGCAGAGGAATGGTTGTGTGTGTGTGTGTGTTAATTTAAGGAAGAAATTTCTAAAACTCTAACAGGACTGACTGATTCTTCAGAGGTGAGTTTTTAGGATGATCTCAAAAAGCTATTTGCATACCTTAGCCATGTTTGAAAGGTGGAGCCCATGGCTAAACTTTGACACCCAAGATCTAGATGCAATGTGTAGTGAACACAGCCACTTACCTGATTTAAGCTAAGCTTGCATGGCTTTCATAGGAGAACTATTATTTTGGTGAATGCCGTTACTTTTTTGTGCATGTATTCATTCATTCATTTATTTATTCATTCATTCATTTGTTCAGAGAACCTTTCAGGCCTGGGGATGTTACAATGAATTTGATAACCAGCAGTCTCTGCTGAAGCCCAAAACCCCCTCCCTGTACAGTCCACCTCCCCTACTCAGTACTAACAGACCGGTAACACCACTGTCACCTGTCACCAATTCTGGAAGACAACGTCATAGCTCTGATCATAGATCTGCTTTATGTTCTGCCGTTCTTAATTCAGACATTACTGTTGTCAGTGTCGTTTTTATTCTTGAGGATGTGGGTAATTTAACTCTTATTAAGGTAATTTTAGTGTGTTAGGGCCTCAGTTCCTCTGGACACTCTGCTGCTCCCCTTTGTTTAGGAGCGTGGCTCCTGACGGATGTGCAGTTGTGACGGAGCAGGAGTGAAGATCCGACTCTGCCATCGGGAGATAAATCCTTTCCACATTCTTGCTTAAGTGGCCATTTTCTCGCAGAGCAGCACATTTTCTGCTGAAAGCCAACTGGGCTGTCTCCTTGACCCAAGGTCTCCACAGTTCTTAAGCAACATGGGTATGATGGATTGCATAGGACTTGATAGATAGATACATATTTTCATCTCGTAAAAGTAAGTTTCTCTTCTCTTCAAATAATCATTGACAAATACTCATTTGGAGAGGTGCAATTCATATATATTGACAATGAAAGTAGTAGAGCCTGCCTTTTTTAAATTAATTTTTTTATTGGATATTCTCTGTATTTAGTAGAGTCTGCTTCGATTTCTCATTACTTCCTAACACATAGGAAGGATCGGGAACTGGGTAGGAACTCGCTCATCCTTGGCTGTGCTGGCCTACGTACCCAAATTCTTTTTTAAAAAATGATTTATTGTTATTGTTTGTAGGTGAGCACCTGTGGGCATGCTATGATGGGCACGTGGGAGTTAGGGGACAGTTTTGTGGGGCTCACTCTCTTTTCCCGAAATCGAGCTCTGGGTGTTCACTCACGTGGCAGCTGCTGAGACGTCTCCGTGGCCACCAGCTTTAATCAACACTTCGGTCCCAGTCAGTGGAGCAAGCCTTATGCTTATTTGACATGAACACACACAAAAACAGTTTATATGGAGCAGAACTGAAAGCCAGGTTCAAGTCCAACAGTTTCTACTTCTTCATCTTCCCGGAGCCCAGGGCCCAGAGTATGCAAGGTGGTGTGTGTGTGTGTGTGTGTGTGTTTGTGTGTGTGTGTGTGTGTGTGTGTGTGTGTATGCACATGCATGTATGAGTCTATCTGCGTGTATGTATTATGCAAATCATTTTTAAAAAGATTTATTTTTTTACTGTATTTATATGAGTACACTGTAGCTGTCCTCAGACACACCAGAAGAGGGCATCAGATCCCATTACAGATGGTTGTGACCACCATGTGGTTGCTGGGAATTGAACTCAGGACCTCTGGAAGAGCACTCAGTGCTCCTAACCACTGAGCCATCTCTCCATCCCCCTGCCCCCTTTTTTTGAGGATATAGCATCAAAACAACGATCTCATGGTTGTACTTTCCTGCATTTGCTCAGTAGAAAGTCCAAAGTCTAGACTAGGAAACATTCACATCATTGAGAGAAACAGGAGCTGGTGAAGGGGGTTGCGGTGAGCCCTACACCTTTATGTTTTCATTTTTGTTTTGTTGTTGCTGTTTGTTTGTTTTTAAAAAATAAGTCTTTTTGGAAATAACACAAACATAGGGTTCAGATTCCTAAAACTGATTTCCTCAGAGGGACTGGGTTCCTACCTGCCCAGTGCTCCCTGGGTTCCTACCTGCCCAGTGCTCCCTGGGTTCCTACCTGCCCAGTGCTCCCTGGGTTCCTACCTGCCCAGTACTCCCTGGGTTCCTACCTGCCCAGTACTCCCTGGGTTCCTACCTGCCCAGTACTCCCTGGGTTCCTACCTGCCCAGTACTCCCTGGGTTCCTACCTGCCCAGTGCTCCCTGGGTTCCTACCTGCCCAGTGCTCCCTGGGTTCCTACCTGCCCAGTGCTCCCTGGGTTCCTACCTGCCCAGTGCTCCCTGGGTTCCTACCTGCCCAGTGCTCCCTGGGTTCCTACCTGCCCAGTGCTCCCTGGGTTCCTACCTGCCCAGTGCTCCCTGGGTTCCTACCTGCCCAGTACTCCCTGGGTTCCTACCTGCCCAGTGCTCCCTGGGTTCCTACCTGCCCAGTGCTCCCTGGGTTCCTACCTGCCCAGTGCTCCCTGGGTTCCTACCTGCCCAGTGCTCCCTGGGTTCCTACCTGCCCAGTGCTCCCTGGGTTCCTACCTGCCCAGTGCTCCCTGGGTTCCTACCTGCCAAGTGCTCCCTGGGTTCCTACCTGCCCAGTGCTCCCTGGGTTCCTACCTGCCCAGTGCTCCCTGGGTTCCTACCTGCCCAGTGCTCCCTGGGTTCCTACCTGCCCAGTGCTCCCTGGGTTCCTACCTGCCCAGTACTCCCTGGGTTCCTACCTGCCCACTGCATCCTGGGTAGTCCTGAAGGTAGAACAAACGCTGCCATGCTTATTTTGCTGGCTGTCAACAGTTGGGCAAGGTCCAAATACCCATTACTTATTCACTAAATACTTTTGAAAGAGGGGAGATAAAGCACTTATATATAAATCAATCTTTCTCTCTCCTCCTCTCCTCCCTTCCCCTCCCCCTCCCTCCCCCCTCCCCCCTCCCCTTTCTCTCTCTCTCTCTGGTTTGTTTTGAGATCGGATCTTTACATGCAGTCCAGACTTTTGAGCCTCCTACCACAGCCTTCCAAGCCCTGGGACTGCTGCAGGCTAGCTTTTGGAAATAGCACCATCCTAGCTCCTCCTTCTTCTAAAAATATGAAAAGGGCATTTAGAAAAGCTATAGGAGAGTAGGAAGCGCTCATACTCTGTGTTCCCCACAGATAAATTGTAACACAATTGCAATTGTAAAATGCATATGACTACATAATTTGCAGTCTGTTTCTAACATTGTCCTTGGTGTCTTTTCTATATAGTGACAGTTTCCTGATTAGTTTGTAATGGCTGTGTAATATTTCATTGGGAAGACAGACCATAATTTTCATTTTTCCCTATTACTGAGTGCTTAGATTGATTCAGATTTTATATCAAACATCTCATTTGCATCACGTTCGGGGTTTCAGTAAGACTGCTGTGTCGAACGGAGTAGACATCTCTATGACTCCTGATATACATTATAAATTCTTGAAAACCATTTGGCCCTATTTTCTTTTAGACCTTTAGAGGTGAATCATCAGTTGTGACCCAATGCTAACATCTTAGTTGTTGTTTCTGTACTAGGAAGAGATGGTCTATGCACATCTGATTTTCTGTTTGCTTTCATTATGTAGCTTATTGAGAAAAGTGTCCGGGCCCCCGAGACACTCCAGACAACAGAGCCATTGCTTCTGCAAAGTTTGGACCAATCCCATGTTCATAATCAGTTCCCAGAGGTGTTCATATTTCTTTTGGCAAAGATATCTATTACCAAGGTCAGATGCAGCTGTGTGGTTAAAGTCCCAGGGTGAGCTGATCAAGGTGCCTATTTTAGCATTAGGCTGGCAGTCTGTGGCCAGGTGTCTGGGTATTTTAGAGAAGTAATTTTGAAATGTAATTTGCAATTCATAAATGAATAGTGACATGAGAGACATAGGTAGGTCTTCTGTGGAGATTCATTCTTTCTCTGTCTCTCTGTCTCTGTCTCTTCCCTCTGTCTCTCTGTCTCTCTGTCTCTCTGTCTCTCTCTGTCTCTCTCTGTCTCTCTCTCTCTCTCACACACACACATACACACACTCCCCATTGAAGGACTGTCACTGGGTTTGGGTGAGGACATGCTGACTGCAGGAGATTCAGAAGGCCTTCATCTTTGCCTCTGGTGTCATGTTGTCTGTATTGTGCAGCAAATTGCTTTACCTGTCACCGATGCTCATTTGTTTGTTAATTTTTGTAGCCAAAGATGTAATTTTTCTATTCATTGATTCTTTGAGGTAACAGTGGAAAACAGCAGGATCTGAAAATAAACCATTACACACACACACACACACACACACACACACACACACACAGAACTTTACTCCCAGTTGTTTGAGCTGACTGTCGCACACTAATGTGTAAAACAGAGGAAAGGGGGAAAGTTGCCTTTACTTTTGTTGGGCAGGTTGGGAGGAAGTTAATTCACTCTGTTGACCAGGCTTTGAGCTTACTGACCAGAATTTTATTTAACTGACTGTAAAACTTCTAGAATAAACAACAGCCCCCTTGGAGATATAATTTCCAAACATTAAGCTGACAGCATTTTATCACGGCATTTTGAAGATCTAATGGCAATGTGTAAGAAGAGCTCAGGACACTTGGACGAGGAAGAAAAGATAAACGGTCAACAGTACTCTGTGGCTGCCCTCAGAAGACTTTCCTATTGGCTGTGAAGACCATGGAGGAGCAGGCAGCGGTCACCCCAATGGAGCCTGAGAAGTAGATCACCAGTTTGCACTGGTGAAAAGGACTGCTATACGACTGAGTGGAATAGAGCTGAGGTAGGGCTGCCCTAGTGTAAGTGAAAACAGTCTTTAGGGAACTCACTCTCCCCTTCTTCCCAAGAAGCTGCTGCAGGAGCAAGCTTCCTCCCAGGCTCAAGAGGGGAGTCTGGGAAATCATTACTCCTCGCCATCCCGAATTTCCGTAAGTTCAGCATCCCAATTGTTACTGAGTGCCTCTTCAGTGCTGGAGGCCATTTGGGTGTTAGTATTTTGTGAACTCGATGTCCTGGAGACAGAGGATTCCCAAAGATACGGTACTTCAGAGGGAGCTAAGTGCTATAAAGAACAAACAGGGTGGGAAGGTGCTTTTGACACATTTCAGTTGGGGTGGGGTTGAGTCAGACTGGAGGAAGTGAGGGAGCGCTGGTCATATCAATATTGGGCAGGGAGTGTTCCAAGGAGAAAGAACAGCATAGGCCCAAGGCAACAGCCAGAATGACGTACTCCACTAAGCAGGGCAGTGTTGTGGCTAAAGAGCTCGAAGACAGTGGGGTAGGGACTAAAATCAGAGATGGGTGGAGTCTCCGGGTCACATAAAACCCTGGAGAGAAAGATGAAAAATGTCTTGGCCACTCATTCATCAATTCATCCAGCACTGCTGGGAACAGACGTAGGGCCACATGCACGCTAGGCTCTCTACCACATCCCCAGCCCTGATGTTTGGGAAGATGGGAAGCTGTAGTGGAAAGCACGCTGTTGAGAGTTACGTGGACTGACAAAGCGGCGTAGGGTGGATGTGTGTACATCACATGGGCTGTGCTTTGTTCTATGGTAACTGGGAACCAGGTGGTTAGATGTCAGTGAATTAAGAAGCAAACCGAGTGTGGTAGCACATGGCTGTTACCAGAGGATAAAAACTCAAGGTCACAGGGGCTGAGCTTGAGGCTAGTCAGAGATGCATAGTGAGACCTTGTTTCCAAAAAAGAAAAGAAAACAAAAGAAGTTCAGGGTCATCTTTGGCTAAGTAAGGGAATTTGAGGCTTGCCTGAGTTTCACAAGACTGTCTAAAAACAAAAGGAAAAAGGGTTCCCTTCCTTGGTCACATCAGCACACTTCCAGCGCCCAGCTTCCAGATTGGAAGAAAAACAAGGGCCGTTTCCCAGCCTGATGGAAAGTCCGTATGAGACAGTGTGGGTAGGGCCTGGTGGGCCTGGAGTGGATGGCTTTCCCAGAAGGCAGTGGGGCAGTACCCAGCACCCCCCCAAAAAAAAAAAAAAAAAAAAAAAAAAAAAAAAAACTGGAAAACACACTGTTCAGAGCAGAAATCAAGGTCTAAGGGTGAACTCTGGTGACCTCTCTTCTGCCTAGGGGAGGAAGTTGTGGGGCTTGGGGTTGAAGACAGAACCAGGAGAATTTCCCCTGGAATTTAGGTGCTGCCTGAGAGAGAAGCAATGTGTTGTGCGGATGGTGTCAAGAAGAGGAGGCCGAGCCCAGAGACTTGATCTCAGGGGAAAGGCTTCTTGCCTTGAGCCAGGAAGGCAGCAGGTAGCTCTGGGCCATGGAGGAGGTCTAGAGCCCTGAGCATAAGGAAAGACCAGTGTTAGACATTGGACACTGGGGGAGAAGCTTTGAAACACCACTGCAGAGAGTTCAAGAGAAACACAGTACCATGCCATTATTGATGTCAAGGTCCACCAGAGTAGGTGACCATGACCTTTGTCACGGCGACCAGCAGAGCTGATGGGGAGGAAGGGGAGAAATGGTGGCTAGATTGCTCCAGGGCTGGGCTCACTGTGTAGATGGAATAATAGAAAACCCAAACTGGGGAACTGGAAAGGTAGCTCAGTAGTTAAGAGCACTGAGGTCCCGAGTTCAAATCCCAGCAACCACATGGTGGCTCATAACCATCTGTCATGGGATCTGATGTTTCTGGTGTGTCTGAAGACAGCTACAGTGTACTCAGATACATAAACTAAATAAATAATTCTAAAAAGGAAAGAAAGAAACAAAAAATACAAACAGGGGGGCGCTTAAGTAATGGAATCTAAAGCAAAGTGAGAGGAAGCAGGAATTCAACTGGGAAAAATAGCTCCAGCATGCCCAGAGCATTCCAAGTTGTCCCCTGCAGGAGTTGGAAGGAGAGACACTCCAAGCAGACGGAGCCTTGCTGATGACCAAGGAGCTCTTTGAGTCAGTCTTCACTGTCGGATAGGAGGAAGCCCAGGTAGAGAGACTATAGAGTATTTCCGTAATCCGTGATTGATGCGGAGCCCATTGTGAGTTGTTCCACCCCTGGGCTGTGGTGGTCCTTGGTTCTATTGCAATGCAGTTTAGCAGCCCTGAGGAGTAAGCCAGTAACAGCACCCTCCATGGCTTCTGCGTCAGCTCCTGCCTTCCTAGGTCTCTGCCCTGTTTGAGTTCCTGTCATCACTTCCTTCAGTGAAGGACTACACTATGGAAGATTAAGCTAAATAAACCCTTCTCTCCCTAAATGTGTTTCATCACAGCAATAGAAACCCTAACTAGGACACCAAGCCTCAGAATTTCCTGTGATACAGTCTCACAGAGCCTGTTAGCAAATCTAGTGACCAAGAGCCCCCAAAAGGTACAATTGGGAGTCCTGAGGGCTGCCTAAATTTCTAGGCCTGCCACAGGGCAAATCTGTACCTGAGAACTTGAGAAAACAAACCTTCTAGCTAGCACCTGGAATCTCTGGCCTGTGTCTCTGTGGTCTCACCTATTACATTGTAGCGTTCTCTCAAACGCCAACCTTCCACACGAACTGGAGGATTTTTCTGTGGGGGAAAAATGCGCAGTCATGCAGACTTTTAACTGCGAAGGCTCTTGGAATATCAGTGACTTAGAAAGCCAGCCACCCTCCGTGGCATGTCCTGAAAAAAATGACTGACCAGACCAGTCGTCTGAACGGATGGGTGAGACCGGACTTAAGCACCAGCACAGCCTTGGCTGGATGATGGCCCTTTCCCCACCCTTCCCAGCTCTCTCCTCTGCCACACACTGGTCTCTTGATTCCCGGGCTGCTTAGCTGAGAGCAGAAATGATGGAGATTGCTCCTCTCAAAAGCAGATGCCTGGGACCTGTGAATTCCTCAGAGAATCTCAACACTCTAAGGATTTCTATTTATGCAAAAGAGATTCCAGGAGTGAGACCTGAGCCCTCCCCCATCTCTCTTCCCTCTTTGGGGCACAGAGAAGGGAAGAACAACCTAAGGTAAGTTTTTTAACAAGGTGGTCTTGCTAGAACTTGGTGCTAGAGCTTTGATGATGAAGTCAGTGGTTGATCATGCTTTAGGGACAATAGCTACACTGCTTGCCGGTTTCTCCCCAGACTGTTCTTAGGGTCATTAGAGGGATACCACAGCCCTTCCTGATGTTTGACCTGGTGGAGCCTCTTAAGGGATGGAAAACAGAAGATGGGTTGAAATTCAAACAGAAGTCTCTGGCTGGCTTCAGTCAGCCAAGCTGCAAAATGAAGCCAGGGCTGACATTATCTTTCCCACCAACCATCCTGGGACTCTACAGAAATCTCACAAGATGTGTTCCTTTGCGTGGATTCCAGGCCTAAGGTAGGTAAGAAAAACAAAAGCGAAGTAAAAACAAAGAAATCTCATCCTTGGAGCTTACTCAGTGCCAGCTGAATAGCGAATTGTTTCTTGTGTTTATCCCCTCCCCCCTCCTCATTTTTTTTTTCTGCCTGAATAGATAATCCTTACAAAACAGCTATTCATTCTACTAGAGAGAATTTCCAAGAATTACGTGATACCGACCTTGGCACGAGCCATGGAAAGGATGAAGATGGGCTTCTGTGTGTTGTGACTATGTGTGGTGGGGCTCTGTCACTTTATGAATTCCTCAGTGACACTGGAAAAAAAGATTTACGATGTTCTAATTAATGAGTGCATTGAAGGTTAAAACCTGTAAATAAATGTATAAAATAAAATATTTTTATAGCTTGTCTTTGGTCAAACTCAGTTTTCTTCCACTTCTTCCTCTTTCTTCTCCTCCTCTTCTTCTTCTTTTTCTTCTTCCTCTTCCTCCTCCTCCTCCTCTTCTTCCTCTTCCTCCTCTTCTTCATAGAAATGTGAGATAATAAAAATAATGAATGTGGGTTTTGTTGTTGTTTGTTTGTTTGTTCTGTTGAAACAGTGTCTCAGTGTGTAACTCTGACTGTCCTGGAACTCGGTATATAGACCAAGCTGACCCTGAATTCACAGAGATGTTCACCACATCCCGCCGTAAGTGTGTTGTAAAGGCTGCATTAAAGAAACCACAGCAGGTTTAAATTGAAGTAACTCAAGTCTATCAGTAACCAGATTGTTCTGACCTGCTTTTTTTTTTTTTTTTTTTTTTTTTTTTTTTTTTTTTTAATTAAGCCTCCATTTAATTTAGGTGCTTATAAGCTCTTCAATTGTTAATGGCAAGATATGCCATTCATGCCAGGGTCTACACAGTAACTTTATTCTGGTAGAATAATCTCTTAAATCCTTATATACACAGTCCTAACTGTTGGCTCTATAAGGTCAGTGAAGGCAGAGCAGGCTGCGGCTGTCAGGGGCTCAGGTGTCCAAGATAACATTAGCTTGAACAAACACAGGAAACCCAAATGCTTTAAACTCTCCTCTTTGATTTGCATTTCACAAGTCTGAACTGAGGACCCTAAAACAAAACAAAACAAAATCATTAACCAAGTTACATTAATTATAGAAGTTGTTAGGTTGCACCAACACAATTCAGCCATGCATTTGCAAAGGGGACAGAGAATGAGG
>NC_137975.1:27680726-27738226 GCF_963924665.1 Micromys minutus
AGCTTCTCCCCAGGATAGTCTTTGAGTGGTGTATTTACAGATCAAACCGACCCAAACCAAAAACTGTGTCATCTGTGACATTGTCCTTTGTCCCCGGTCACTGAATAAAGCTGGTATTTGTAACCCCGTTTGGTTTATGTCTCTATGAAGCTCCTACCCTGGAAAGGATAGACTAATACGGCATTGCTAACATGTCCGGATGACGTTCCTGGGTGAACTTGTTTCATCTACACATTTTTTCACAAACCAGAGAGTCTGTGAGCTCAGGTTCTGTCTCCTAATCTCAGCAGTCAGCTCAGTTGTTGCCTGACCCCTGAGAGCTAGTGTGGGGTTCTCTCATCGGTGTGTCCCTCCACTCAGTCTGCGGGATTTATTCAATGCGAACTCTCCGTGGATGGCCTTTTTGTTCCGGTTTCCGGCCCCAAGGTCGCGCGTGGCCTGCAGTTGGCTTTGTTGAATGGCTCTCCGCTCCCAACAACCTTGAGCTAGAACTTTCGTTCAGGTCAAAGCAATTCCCCCTCCCCTGGATGTGCCCCATGGATCTGCGTCCCCTGTGATTACATCCGGGCTTCAGATTGGATCATGATGAAGCCATGGCTCTGACCTCTCTTCATCTGCATTTCTGTCTCCAGTAACCACCCTAGCACACCTCCCCCTGTGCCCCAAAGCTGCCGGGTGAAGTGGGCCCTCACCTAGCCTTCACCTACCCACATAGCAACCTGAGAGCTAGCCTGCGGTCTCTGCCTACCGCCATGTTGTCATAGGGCCTGATCCTGCTCAAGAATCTTGCACACTGGAGCCTGGCCTCACTTTGTTTACACAGTGGCCCGGAGGGCTGATGCCTTCCATAGAAAATAAACAAGGTGAAGTTAGGGACTTGCCCGACAGCCCAGCCACCCACCCACCTCCGAAGCTCCCGGAAGCAGGCCCTAGTTCGGTGTTAGTCTTGGATCTGTCCATTCTCTGCCCTGGAGTTATCTTTTTAAATGCATATCCAACCCTAAGGCCCTTCTTCTGCAGGACGGCAGGATGGCCATGCTTGGTTCCCTCCGAAGCCCTGAGCAACGTGCTATTTGCAGTTAGGTCTCCTCCTGACCCCTCCCTCCATCCTCTGGCCCACATCCCCAGCTGCACCTAAGCCTCATCGTCTTTTGTTAGAAGATTCTTCCCACGCTATCTCGGACCCACAATGCCCTTCTCTCTGCTTAGTGGAATCTTTTCGGTCCTTCCACGTTCTGCTTTGTGAGCCACATCCTCTGTGGCAGCCTTCAAAGAGTGCCCTAGACTGCCACTCCCACCCGGGTTCCTCTGAGCTGTAATTCAGGCAAACAGTTTCTGACTCTGAAGTGGCGATGGAAAGAGCTAGCCAAGAGTGCGCTCCTGAAATGATGGGTACTTAATCAAGCAGATCCAAGAAAATGCCCCTTGCCCCTCTAACGCCCTGTGAAGCTCAGGGCAAAACCAAAGTCTGGAGCCATCTTCCTGCGCCTGACATGCCGTCCAGTGTGCAGAGTTATTTGTCGACTGTATGAACATGGTGAAGGCTTTTCTGTTGTTAGTAAGTTTTTTTTTTTCAATTTATTATTTTTTTTATTGAGACAATGTCTTATGTATCCCAGGTTGGTCTTGGACTGGCAATGTAGCTGGGGATGATCTTGAACTCTTGACCCTTCTGTCTCTGTCTCCCAAGTGCTGGGATTACAGGCATATGCCACATCTGGTTTATTTAGTGTCCAGGATCTAACCCAAGGGCTTCATGGATACTAGGTAAGTACTGCCTTCCCTACCCCAAATGGCTTTTCCTAAAAGATGGCCCAGAGTCAGCAGGCGAGCACCAGGACCCCCCATTCTGTTTTTTTTTTTTTCCTCTTAGCTTCTGGGTTCTTATCTCTGATGCAAGGTGTGGGGGACTGCTGAGAAGATTATGGGAATGAACTGAATGAAGGAAGTTAGCAAGCACAGGTCTGGCTGAGGAGTCTTTGTTACGGGCACTAAAAAGGGAACTGGAGAGGCTAGGTCAGAGGCTGCGATAGCCTTAGTTAGGATTTCATTGGGGTTTTACTTTTTTTTTTTAATTACATGCATATATTTGTGGCTGCATTTGTGCACACGACTGCAGCCTATGGAGGCTAAAATTATTATATTATATATTATATTATACTATACTATGTTATATTATATTATATTATGTGTTATTAGCAGCCAGGAACTGGGAACTGAACTCACATCTCTCCCGGGATCCTCAATCTGCCTTCTTTTGAAGGCAGGATCTCAGTTGTGAGCCCTGGTGGGCCTGAAATATGCTATGCTGACCTATAACTCAAATATCCGATTTTCTCTGCTTCTGGAGTGCTGGGATTAAAGACCTAAGGCACCATGCCTGGCCTCTCCAGCCTGCCTTTAAAAAAGATTATGTTTTTGAGGTAGGCATGGTGGCACAAACCTTGGATCATAGCACTTAGGGGACGGAGGCGGGTGGATCTTTATGAATTAGGAGCTCACCTGGTCTATAATGGTGAGTTCCAGACTAGCCAAAAGGCTTCGTAGTGAGACTATGTCTCAAACCAAAACCAAATACACAGACAGACAGACAGACAGACACACACACAACAACAACAAACAAATTCCAAAAGACGAAAACAGATCATGGTACATGCCTTTACTCCCAGCACTCAAGAGGCAGAGTCAGGAAGAGCTCTGTGAGTTCAAGGCTAGCCTGGTCTACAGAGTGAGTTCCAAGACTGCCAGGGGTACAGAGAAACACGGTTTAAAAAAAAAAAAAAAAAAGTCAAGACAATTTTTTTACACTTGTCTGTTTTGTAGGTGTGTCTATGTGTATTTGTGGGGGGAGGGGAGGCACGTACAATTTACAGGAGTTCGACCTCTCCTCCCTCAGAACTGAACCGCCTTTCTTCAGTCAAGGCAGCAAGCAACTTTACCCAGTGATATGTTCGGCCAATCGACCTTGGGGATTCCAAGAGTTAAGGCAACGGGGAACATTACTGATACTTGCTCTGGTTAGCAAGGCTTCACAAGCCTGGTTCATACCGGTCAGATCCGCCCCCGAGTGTGCCGGAATCACCTGGTGAGTATTCTAGATTGCAGGTCTCCAGCCCAAAGCTCCTGAGTCGGAATTAGGAATGATAAATGTGCCCTTCCGGAGGCTGCCCCAGTGGCTCTCATAGTCAGCAAGGACTGAGCACTGAGGGTCAGTCCACACACCACTTAAAGACTTGGCGCTCCACACTGAGAACTTCTCAGCATTTTTTGACAGAAAGCATTCTCAGCACTTTCCCTGTGGTCTGGGGGTGGGGGTGGGGGATAAACCGGTGCCGCTCAAACAATAGGAGAGAAAAAGGAAAGAAGCACACCAGCCTTCTCACCTGCTCTGCATCCTGGAGTATTTTCCCAGGTCCTACTGTGGCAATTTAAATGCTAATATGCAGTTAAACACAGCCTCTTTTAGCAATCTGAGGGAATGGTGTTTATGAGGGCCCTAATTCTTTCTAGATTTCTCCAACGCTAGAAAGTCACATGTTAAATTTTTTAACCTTCCAAACTTAAAAAAAAAAAGAAAAAGAATCATCTCATTTTGTTATTTTTCTCAGCAGATCTTGAAAAAGGGGAGGAACACCCCCCCTCCCAACTCGAGCAAGAGATTTCAATGTGCTGAGTCACCTAGTCTGCTCTGGGTCACGCTTTCACCCAGGAAAAGTCCCGCAGAGCGCCACAGCAGGACCTTCGGGCTGGTATGTTGCTATTTGAATGTGAATGAGGAGACGGGATTGAGAACGTGTCTCTCTATGCTCTAACTTATTTTTACTCTTAGCTAGTGTCTAAGAGACTTCTGACAGCAGAAATCGGCTTTCTGGTTGGTAATGTTGTTGAACTTAATGGCTGGAGATGACTCAGTGGTTTAAGACTCAGCTGCTCTTCCGGAACCCCAAGGTTCAGTTCCCAGCACACATGCCCGGGCTCACAACTGGAGCTCCAGTCCCAGAGGATCTGGCGGGAAGTCTTCTGACCTGTGCTGGCACCAGGCACGCCCGAGCTACACAGACAAATGTGCATGGAACACACCCACACACTGGGCCTATAAAACGAACATATATGCCAAATCATGTAAGATTCTCAATTTAGTAATAAAAATACAAGAGTAAACTAGATCTTATACCAGCTCAGCTTTTAAGATGTCTGTTTTTGTATTTTAAACAAGTCATTGAGCGTACCGGAAAAATCACTGCTGTATTAATGAGGGGAAGTGGTGAGTGGACTGGGGGGGGGGCGGGTACAGCAGGAAGCTACAGTTTAGGATTCTGGGGGAATACAGAGCGCATAAGCACACAAGATTGAGCGATCTGGCCAGGCGGGGTAGCGCATTCATGTGAGCCCGGCACTTGGAGGCAGAGGCAGGTGGATCTCTTGAGGACAGCCGGAGCTACACAGAGAAACCCTGTCTCAGAGAAAAACAAGAAAAAAAAAAAAAAAAAAAAAAACCGGAAAAATCTGTATATAGAATGGCTCTACTGTTCTTAAAACATAAAGGCGGTTTCCCCCCCCCTAATCATTTGGGGTCTTCCAATAGGAAACTGCTTTGGTCTTTCCGAAAGGTGTGTAATTTACTCTAGACCCGATGTGCCAGCGCTTCCTTCGGATTGCTCTGTGGAGGAACCGGAACGACGGATTTCTCCAAGCATGGGCTTACTGAGAGCCGCAGTCCTTGGACCAACCAGCGCCTGCAGGAGGATCAGAAGCAGCTATTGGCCAGCGGGCGCCTCCATCCGGTGCGCGCCGGGGACTGGTGGTGGGCGCTTTGTGTCTCACTCCAATCTTTTGTGTCCAGTTAAGGAGGAACTGTTGGCTTCCCCCCCCCCCCCAATCTCTTGGAGCAGCTGTGCCTTCCCACAGCACTCAGAACTGATGAAGAGTAGGAATCTGAGACCAGAGAGGTGACTAAGCAAGCACTTTAGAGGCTGCCTCCACACTTAGAAAAGTGACTAGTCACCAGCAAGTCATGTTAAGTACAGGAAGAATGTCACCAGCCTAATGAAGTTCTCGCTTTCCCTGGTGAACAATGAAGGGGGAAGGGGTGGAGTGGGGTGAAAGAGAGGGCAGAAAGGCCGCCAGCGTCCTCTTCGGCCTGCCCTACCTCCGCCCCTCAGGAGAGATTTCAAAGACATTTTCTGGAAGTGGCAGCTACAGGAGAAATGAAATGACTTAGCCACTTACCCAGGTCTTTATCTAGTTATACTGATGGATATAAGATAATTCGGCATTTAAGAAACAAACACAGCCAGTAAGATACCTCAGCGGGTAAAGGCGAGAAGGGATTCCTACTTGCTGTGTGTTGGTGTCCACATAAGTGTTAGGTAAACACCCTCAGCCCCCTAAACTAACTCTTTCTATTCCTTACTCTGCCTGTACACTAAGGAGAGAGCAAGGACCTTCCTGAGGCAGGACAAGGGCCCAGAACTACCCAGAATGCAGCAGGGCGGCACAGCGCTGCTGAGCCGTGATCCTGGCCTGCAAAGTTTCCACTTTCTGAGAGTGTCTGGTAGGAATAGCTCAGAGGCTGAGCTCTGGGGGTGGGGTGGGGGAGCACCTTGTACAGGTCTAGGGGTGATCTGGGGCTTGGGGTCACAAGCCTGATAGAAGCTGAGATTGGAGCAAAGATGTGAAATGGCCCAAGTGACGCAGACTTGGGAGGACGCTGGCAGAGACAAAGAAACAGTTAATGACATTGCCTCTGGCTAAGCTTAGGAAGGACCAGGAAGTCTTGTGGCTGAGCCCAGTGAGTGAGGCTCAAGAGGTGAGGGGTCAAGCTGGCTAGGACAGAGTTTCCTGCCAGAAGCCAGGGTTCACAGGTGCTGTGTGGAGGCTCTCTCCACTGTACTGCATCTAGGGACTTTGCATTCTAAAAAAAAAAAAAAATTAATAACATCTATTAGGGGCTGGAGAGTCTGCTCAGTGGTTGAGTGGTCACTTGTTGGTCCGATGGAGTGCCTGGGTTCAGTTTCCATCTATAACTCCTGTTCCAGGCAATCCGATGCCCTCTTTGGGCACCAGGTGTGCAATTGAGCACAAAGACACACATGCAAGCAAAGCAGCACTTACATACATAAGATAAAATACATTTTGAAAAAATAACCCCACATTTATTTGCATGTGAGTAAGTGTGTGCACGTTCGTGCCACAGCATGCCTGTGGCGATCAGAGGGCAGCCATTTTGTCTGTCCACCTCTAAGCAAGGGAGGAAAGAGGTGGACGCAGCATGAGGAGAGTTCAAAAGACGGCTCTGGGCGTGGGGAGATGGCTTAGTAGGTAAGTGTCTCATAAGCATGAGACATGAGTTCAAATCCCCAGCACCCAAGTAAAAAAAACTGGGCATAGCTGTATCTCTGAGCCCACTGTGAGGAGGCTGGGGGAGGGGAGGACAGATAGAAGATGGTGGTGGTGGGTTGGGTGGGCGGTTACTCGCTGGCCATCTGGCTGGCAGAATGGCAAGCTTCAGGCTCTGCTAGAGCAGTGGTTCTCAACCTTCCTCATGCTGCACCCCGTTAATGCAGTTCCTCATGTTGTGACGACCCCACCCCCAACCATAAAAGTCATTTTCATCGCTTCTTCATAATTGTGATTTTGCTACTGTGGTGAACCTTAATGCAAATACTTTTTGGAGCTCGAGGGTTGCTAGAGGGGTGGAGAGCCACAGAACTAGTGCATCTGTCTGGAGAGCCCAAGTGTTGAGTGCCACAGCAGGTGTTGATGCCCTTCTCTGGGCTCTGGGGACACATGCATGGGTGTCCCCACCCCTACATCTGTCTGATTGCTCTTGCTGTGAGGAGCCCGGCATGGTGGCTCATGCCTATCCTAATATTTAGACCTGAGAGGCAGGGGTATTGTTGTCAATTCCAGGCCAACTCAACAGCTACCAAGTGAACCCTGTTTAATTTTTAACCCTTGAGCCAGGGTAGTCCTCACTCTGTAGACCAGGCTGGCTCAAACTCAGAGATCTGCCTGTCTCTGCCTCCTGAGGGCTGGGATCACAGGTGTGCGTCACCACTAACACCCAGTCTTATTTAACTTTTAAAAGAGATTTGTCTATTGCTATTTTATGTCTGTGGATAATTTTCCTGCGTGGGTGTCTGTGTATGCTTAGTTTTTGTGGAGGCTAGAAGAGGTATTTGGAATGAGATAGTTGTGTGGTTGTGAGCCACCATACGGGTGCTGGAAGTAGAATCTAGGTCCTCTGGAAAAGCAGCCAGTGTTTTTAACAGCTGAGCTACCTCTCCACACCTGAGACCCTACTTAAAACCATCTAAACTGAAACCACCATCCTCTCGCTCACACCACCACCAAAAGCAAACAAGAAAATGAGACATTGAAGAACCCCTGAGAAAAAGGGATGGCTTGGGCCAGGGCTTAGGACAATTAGGACAGATTCTGGACCTGCACATAGAACCAACAGGTACTGTGTCCTAGTGGGATGCAGAATTGAGAGGAAAGAACAAGAGTCTATTCTAGTTCTGGCTTTAAGCATTTGGTTTGGCAGGAAAGGCAAGAGTCCCTGCCCACCTGTATCTACTCAGTTTCCATGGAGACCAGCACATGGAGATGCGGAGGGCTGGTGTAATGACACACGTTGGAAACCACCGGCATATAAATATTTGAAGCCCAAGACAGCGATCCTAAAGGGAGTGCTTCCTGCTTGATAAGAGAGAGGTTAGAGGGTAGAACTCAGAGGCACAGCAGTGCTCAAAGCTCTAGAAGAGACAGGATCAGTGGATGCTCTTGAGGCAAGGCATCCAACGGCCATTTTGGAGATTTCACCAGGCTGTGGATGGGAAAAGAATTCTAGAAGAAGAAAATAATGAATGTAAGGATCCAGAGCTAGGAAAGCCTGCTCTGGGAGGAGAGAGAAGGTACCAGACATTGAGGAGGGGAGAGGAGGGATGAGGCAGAAAATACACTCTGCCTGGCCAATGAAAACCAGAGTTCATTTCCCAATGAAGGTAAGGATGATGCTGGGTACGGCTTACTGAGGCCTTTTCTGATGTTTGCAACCTAGCTCCTCTGTACCACATATGTTTCTTGTTCAGTTAAGTCTGTGCTGACTGACAGCTGGCTCAGCAGTAAAGAGCACTGATTGCTCTTCCAGAGGTCCTGAGTTCAATTCCCAGGAACCACATGAAGGCTCACAACCATCTGTAATGGGATCCAATGCCTTCTGGTGTGAGCCACCATGTGGTTGCTGGGAGTTGAACTCAGGACCTCCAGAAGAGCAGCTCTTAACCACTGAACCATCTCTTCAGTCCACCAAATCTTCTCAATTCAGACTCCATTTTAGAGAACCTAACCTAAATTTGAACTCAGGTAAACTAACAGGCTGGTACCTAGCATTAATTTCCAAGTTACCCCCCCCCCCAATAAAACCCGAGCCTAGCTCCAGTCTCTAGGCTAATCCCCAGAAAGACCATCGTTTCCAGGTTACACCCTCAACAAGACCAGTGCCTCCAGGTTATTCCCCCGACAAACCTGCACCCCAGGTTACAAGCCCACCCCCTGCCTAATGACCACCAATGCAGAGGGGAACAGAAATTAAGTTTATGATATGACTGCCAGCACCAGCCAGTTATGTTAAAGGCCACAGTGGCTTTCCAATTAGATGTTTGCACGTGTTCTCCCTGCTGCTGCTTACTATGAAGCCTTGCTCTGATGGACATTCGGGACTTCCCCACCGCCCAAACTGTGCTGTGTGACAGTAGTGTATTGGGGTGGGTGGGGACGAGCTAGCTCAAATAGAATAAAGACCCTGCTGCCAGTTGCATCAGATCGGCCCCTGTCTGTTTCCTAGGATGGGGATAACTAACATTTCCCTGGCACTACAGAATAGGAGCTGGGGAGATGACTCAGTGGGTAGCGCTTGTCCTGAGAGCGTAAAACTCTGAGAATGGACAGAAAGAGAGGCACTTTGGTTTGTAATACTTACGTTCTCTGGATACAGAAGAGTCTCAGGAAATTCCTTGGCTGGCTAGCCTGGTGTACACTGTGCAACCAGAAACAGCAAAGAGACCTAGCTTCAAACAAGGTAGAAAGGAAGGCTGATATCCAAGTTACCCCACTGATCTCTCTCTCTCTTACACACACACACACACACACACACACACACACACACACACTCTGGTGTACCTCTGTGGGAGCACATGCACACATCTCACACACACAAGAACACATAAAAGGCACATTACACATGCACATGTAAATACAACGTACATTCATCTACACAGACAAGAGAGGAATGTAGCAATATTATCCTCAACAAGTGAAGAAAGTGAGTCAGAGGGTCAAGGATTTAACTTAAGATTTCTTTGTGAGGTAGATCTCTGTGAGTTTGAGGCCAGCCTGGTCTACATACTGAGTTCCAGACCTACCATAGTATGACAAGAGTCTTAAAAAAAAAAAAAAAACAAATAAACAAATAAAAGAAGGTCTACCTTTAACAAGGTGGCCTCACTTTGACATCTAGGATTGGCTTGGATAAGGTGTTGATGTGGGAGCAGGCTGGTGAGTAGAGCTAACCTGAGACTTGCTGAAGGTCTTGGTGTGCCTTGGGCTATCTCAAGTACCGGAAGTAATTAAAGCAGCAATTGTGGTGAATGAAGCAATTTTCTGCTCTCCTTCATCCAGATAGATATCCTTTTTCTAAAATGGGACCTTGTCTCCACATCCCCCTACCCTCCACTCCCCACCCCCACCAGGAACAAATTCCTACCTACTTGACAGGAAGTACATTCAGAATATCCCTTTCCAAGTCAGGCGCCCTTCTGCTTTCCGCCCATTGGAAGAGATGGCATTGCAGGGCCATTTAAGAGCTGTGACTTGGGCTGGAGAGATGGCTCAGAGGTTAAGAGCACTGACTGCTCTTCCAGAGGTCCTGAGCCACATGGTGGCTCACAACCATCTGTAAAGGGATCTGATATCCTATTCTGGTGTGTCTGAGGACAGCTACAGTGTGCTCACATACCTAAAATAAATAAAGAATAATTAAAGAATAAAAATCTGTGACTTTCGAAGGGCTAAACGGTTCGAGTGACATTGCTATGTCAGTCATGATGCTTCCATTCCTCCCCATATTGTTTAGGAGAGAGCATCTCAGGGAGGACATTTGTAAATGAATTTTCTGACATACTTAAACCAAATAGTTCCTAATAATCTCTCCAGCCCAGGCACTTGCCAGAAGAAATGTGAAAAACAAAGGGGGGGAAGTGGGAGTGGGAAATGCGCTAAATCTAGTTTAACCCATTACAGAATGCATGGCTCAGGCTGGAGGGATGGCTCAGTCTGCAAAGGCTCTTGCTGTGCAAACCTGAGTTCAGTCCCCAGAAACCACATAGAGAAGGAAGAAGCAGCCCCTTATCTGTCCTCTGACCTCCTCATGCATGGCACGTGGCACACACACTCCCCACCCCCCTCCTTCACACACACCATTCACAAACACAAAATAAAACCTTAACTTAAAAAAAAAAAAAAAGAGTATTTCTCATGTGGGAAGCAGAGGCAGGTGGATCTCTGTAAGTTCAAAGCCAGCCTTGTCTAGAGACCCTGTCTCAAACAAACAGGTGAGTATTTCACAACAAGCTCTTTTTACACACACACACACACACACACACACACACACGTATGAATGCATGTATGTGTAGTGTGTACTTTGATGCCAATGATAAACCCCAGGACCTTGTTCATACTGGGAGATTTGATAGTTCTGAGTCACGTTCCCTGCAGTAATCAGACTTTGTAATGTCTCTGATGCTTTGATTAGTTGTATATTACTAATAGTGGGAGTTGACATGAACATTTTTCTATATAATTAAGATTATCTTTACAAACATTTTTTACCATTTTAGATTTATTTTATGTGTATGAATGTTTTGCCCGTGTTTGCGTGTATGAGCACCACATTTATGTCTGCTAGATTCCCTAGAACTGGGGCTATGAATGGTTGTGAGCCATCATGTGGGTTCTCAGAATTGAATCTAGGCCCTTTGCAAGGGTAGAAAGTGTCCTTAATTGCTGAGCCCTGTCTCTAGCTCCAAAGTCTTATCTTTTAACATTTTTTCTTTAGTTTTACATGTATGTGTGTAAGTCTGTGTACCAAGTGCACGCCTAGTTCACTTGGAGGCCAGAAAGTTCTGCAGGAACTGTAGTTACAGATAGTTGTGTCATTGACATTTTAACTGATTATTAGTGTGTATGTGTGAAGTGTGTGGTGTTTATGGGTGTGTGCCTGTACATGCAATGTCATGTGTGTGGAAGTCAGAGGACAGCCCTCCACAGTTGGTTTTCTCCTCTCACCATATAGAGGCAGGACAAGTTTCTGCCATGCGGCATGCTCAGGCTAGCTGGATGGTTCTGTCTCAGTCAGCCATCTGACCCTAGGAGTGCTGAGAAGGCCGGCATGTGCTACGTCATCCGCTGTTTGTATGAGGTTCCAGGAATCGAATTCTGGCCCTTGGGTTTACACATAAGCACTTTTACTAGCCAAATCATCCATCCATCCATCCATCCATCCATCCAATCTATTATCATCTGTTTGTCTGTCTTTTGAGTCAGTTTCCTGTAGCCCAACCTGGCCTCGAATTCTCTATGTAGCTGTAAGTGACCTTGACCTTCTGAGCCTTCTCCACCTTCATGTACTAGGATTACAAGTGTGTGTGCCACCATAACTGGTTTATGAGGTACTGGGGATCAATCTCAGGGCTTTATGCATACTAGGTATCCACTGCCCACTTCAAATACATATATACATATATACATGTATACATATATGCATATATAAATATATACATATATGCATATATACATATGCACATATACATACATGCACACATATGCATATATACATATATCCACATATACATATACACATATATACACATGCATATACACATATATACACATATGCATATATACACACATCATATACATGTTCATATACATATTCACATACATTTTCATATACATATTCACATACATATTAGTATACATATTCATATACATCATATACATTGTCTTAAGAAGGTAGAACAAAGAGATGAAAGGCAGGTAGTGTGGTAACTCCAGGAAGTGGTATGAAGGGAGCTGTTGCTGTGCTGATGTGAACATGTTTGCAGGTCAAAGGTGAGAAGGCTGGTGCGGGAGGGTGAAGGAGAGAAACTTGCCTATTTCTGCAGTACGAAAAGTATGCTGTCAGGCTTGGAATCCTTGCTGCAGAACTGTGTGGCCCCTCTGTTCCAGCAAGCTGGGAATTTTACTCAGTAGTTCTGCAGGAATTTTACAGGAATGTCTGTCTCATTCAGGCAATGAGCCACTATTTTCTGACACACAGTTTCCAAAACTGCTTATTTCTACATAGCTCTTTTTTTTTTTTTTTTAATGTTGCAGATGTTTAAACCTCAGACAGGATGGGGCTGGGGCTGGGCCAACAACTTGCTCAACATTCTTTTGAGTCTGACTGGCTGGCGGAGTGTGACTGTGGCTCCTAAATTTCTTGGGTAGGACTGAAGAAGCACTTTTAAGGTAAAATCTTTTTCCTGGCGTGCACTCTTGAGGATGATGCTGGTGGTTACCAACCCACTGGTCCTCCTCAAATCTGAAGAGGTGCAGACGGGAAGGGGAGGGGCTACCTCATGTCCAGCTGCTGCAGAACAGAGAAGGGCTTGGGTGTGTGCACAGATGCTGGGCTCAGGTATAGATGGTCCAGTGTGTGCTGGAGGGCTCTGAGGAATGTCTCAGGAAGCAAGGCTTGTTCTCCATAGACACTTCACTGTTACTCCAGTTTGCTCAAGTTTATTTCTTTATTTTTACGATCTTATGAAATGCAGTCGACCAGAACTGGAGCAATAAAAAGAGAAGAAAGGAAGTATTTGGAAATATTAAGAGAGACCCGTGGTTGGGCTGAAATGTCTTGCATTAGTCACTTCTGCCGTGGGAAGCCAAAGACTGTGCAAGGATATCTTTTTACATTTCTTACGTATTTAGAGACGCTGCCCTTTTTGAGATCTCACTGTTCATGGCAAGGGGGTTGTTAGGGAACTGGCTCTCTCCTCCAGATATGCGTGTGTACTTCTGGTTTGGTTTTTATGCTCATGTTCTGAGGCACTGACTAAGTCATCCTGTAACCAGGGAGGGATGTGGTCCCCACGTGCTTGAAGGTCTTCTGTCATCGGTGAGCCATTTTCCAAGATCTACTTTGGTGTGAGATCTCCAAAACACAAAGGCTTTACCTTTGAGTCTGTGTTCACATTTAACGTTGTTACAGTGGGGGCTTCCTTAACCTGTATGTTTCATACACAGATTCAGCCAATGACTGAATATAGTCAAAACTCACATACTTAGCATATGTAGATTTTTCCTCCTTGCTTTTAAGACACGTGGATATCTATGTGGAAAATCTTGCATTGTATGAGGTATCGTGAGTTAACGGGACAGGACATAGTGTACCGGCGGGTGGGTACAAGTTCAAGTTAAATACTGTGTCCTTTTATTAGAGGGATTTGAGCTTCCATTAATCTGACTTCCTTGGGAGCCCTGGAACCAACCCTGTGCAGACACTCAGGAACAGCTGCAATTTATTAAGACCTTCCCTGTGACCATAAAGATAAATGGGCCCAGCCCCTTTCAACAGCTGCCCTTGTCCAGGTTTCTGCGGGCCCTTGAATTTTTGGGACCCTGTGGACTCCGGAGGGAAAAGGTTATGTTTTCCCCCCACCTCTAACTGCAGTGGTGACAAAACTTAGGAATGTTAACTGTACCCACAACTGTCACCAGGAAGAGTGACATATTTTCAAATTATACAGGTGCTTTATCTACTCTGTCCCCTCCCACTCCCCATATTTGTTTTAAATAGCAAATTCATTGGTTATAAAAATCGTATGTTTTGAAAGGTGTTAGTAATATAAAACTTAGAAAAGGGGCACAGGAGTTGTGGGTTGTTGAGAAGCACAGCTCTGCGCGTGGCTGGAGCGATGTCCAGCGAGGCCTGCTCTTATCCTCAGGGCTGATTTTGAGCACATTTGGGAATATTTGGGACCTGGAAGAACGTGAAACGAAACACTGCAGCTAACCAAGCCTTTGAAACCCCAGGCTGATGGGGAGACTCTGCCTGGTCAAGTATTCCGAAGGCACTGGTGTGTCATCTGCCTTCCCGACATCCTCCTCACTTGGTAGACAAGGGGCAAACTTATTTTCCGTGTTACAAAAATAGGAAATGAGGTGTAGGGAGTCTTGGCAGAATTATTACCCAAGATCGCAGTGAGTCAGAGGCTTGTTGAGTGTACCACAGAAGCCCTGGCTCCCTGATCATGACCCCAGATTTGTTCTGTGCAGACCTTGCTTGCGGTTTTAGAGAAAAATGTAGTATTCCACTTTCACTTTTGTTTCTGTTTGGTTACAGTACAATCCTTGGTTCAGACAAAGAAATTAACTTTTCTTTTACCCCCCCCCCCCCTTTTGAGACAAAGTCTCACTAAGTACCCAGGTTGGTTATCCTGGAACTGCTTTATAAAGCAGTCTAGACTTGAACTCAGGAAGATCTCCACGCCTCCTGAGTGCTGGGATTAGAGGAATGTGTCAACAAGCCACGTTTTGGTCATTGTTTGCTTGTTTTTAGACGGGGCCTCCTGTAGGCCAAGCTGACTTCCAGCCGGCAGTGTGATCCGGAGCTGATCCTCTTGCTTGGACCTCCTAGGGATACAATTACAGTAAGCCCCGTTTATGCAAGCTGGAGGCCTAACCCAGCCTAGATCCCTCCCTCCCTCCCTTTCTCCTATCCCCTCTCTCTCTCTCTCTCTCTCTCTCTCTCTCTCTCTCTCTCTCTCTCTCTCTCTCTCTCTCTCTGTGTGTGTGTGTGTGTGTGTAAGAACTCTACCACCTGAGGTACATGAAGTCCCAAGTGAAGCAGTTTTATTTTTCTTTCTTTCTTTTTAGGAGTTTCTTCTTTGGAGAAAATACTGTTGATTCAGTTGAATCTGATTAATCCAATTAATGCCCTCTTTTCTAGGCACTGAGGAGACACTGAATTGATGAACCCCACAGTTTCTGTGGAGGAGGGGCACGTCCTGAAGGTCCTGACCAGTTACTCTCTTTCTGTATAGGGGGAGAAAAAGTGCTTCTGTAAGGATATATGGGCTTTTGCAAAGAGTTCAACCTGTTCAGGAGTCATCTCAGCCGAGTTGCAAGATTGACTTAGAGTATTTTTGGCATGGAAGGAAAACAGTAAAGTCTTTGAAGGAAACTCAAAGCTGTCCGGGCCACAGGGTAGAAAGAGATGGAGATTAGATCCAAGCAGGTCAGAGGATCTGGTGTCTGGCAGGTAGGCCAGTATCCCTGTACATGAGCCTGGGGAGTCAGCTGGGTATTGATCTCTAGTTGGTAGTACTGTGGGCAGAGAAAAAAGTCAGGCAGGGCAGGAGCTTGGCAAACAGGAACAGACCATTGCACCTGAAGCCAGTTTCTCTGGATATGAGTTTAGGAAGAGGAATTATCAGCAACAACTCTTACCCAGAGAGGGACAGGGTCTGGTATTAGTGCTGTTGAAATGAGTGAGTAGTTTTCTAGAACATTCTTCAAGGAAGATATTCTGCAGTTCCATGTATGCATTGGTTTCTTAGATAGAAGCCTCCAGTTTGGTGCCATCTGAGGCTACAAACCCTCTGTTGCTGATCAGGACCTTTTACCTGTCTCCCTGCTCTGACCCTCCCACCCCACTTTTAAATAAGTCACAAGGGCTAGCTAGCTTCTCTTGGAACTCTTTGGAAGTTTGTTTCTGGGGCTAGAGAAACGATGGCTCGATGGCTCTGTGATTAGGAGTACATACTGCTCTTGTAGAGGACCTCAGTTCGATTCCCAGAACTCATATCAAGTGGCCCACAACTGCCTGTAACTTCAGCCTCAGGAGGACCCAAAACCCTTGGTGCCCATGAGTACCCGACCTGTACTTACATCCCAGCCCTCCCCACACAGATATACATAGTTTAAAAAATTAAGATAAAAATTAAAGTTTTGTTCGTTTCCAGGTCAGGGTAGACACATGGAGGTGATGTTCCTGAATCAATGCGAATAACTTTAGAAGGCAGAGTAGGCAGACATCAGTAATTACTTGTGCCACTGAATTGTCTGCCAATAAACTCTGACTGTTATGCTCTAAGCAACGGGCACCATAAAGTCACACCACGAGGCAGATCTCACATGGGGGGGTTATTGGGGACATGGCGTACAGAGGCTGCCTCTGGGCGACGGTGGGAAGGGGGAAGAGAACAGGGAGGGGGATCTGGCTTTTTATAAGAGCGCAGCACATGCACAGGGAGGACACCTGACTCTGTGACAGTGGGAATGTGTCACATCTTGGCAGCTAGTGATGACATCTGCTGTCACTATGTTCCTGGGGGGAGGCAGTGAAGATTCCTGGTTATCAGCAGTGATCTCCTATATAGAAAACCCCCTAGTCAATGCTTTGGAGCCTCTCTCTCTCTCATTCATTATCTATTTTTATTTACATTGGTATTTTGCCAGCATAGATGTCTGTAGAAGGGTGTCAGATAACAGGAGTTACAGTTGTGAGTCCACTATGTGAATGATGGGACTTGAACTCAGGACCTCTGGAAGAGCAGTCAGTGCTCTTAAACGCTGAGCCATCTCTCCAGCCCTTTGAGAGCCTTTTCTTAAAAGTAAAATAGCATGTTTATACACACACACACACACACACACACATATATATATATATCAAAACCCTGTCTCAACCCCTGCCTTACATACAAGGTTCATGTGCCCAGGACCGGGCAGTATTAAATATAATTTTATGTGTGGCCACAGCTTGTCACATAATGATGAACATCTTCATTTTACAGATGTGGAAACTCAGAGAGGACACCACTCTTCTGAAGGCACAGCCAGAGGAGCTTTTGGTGAGTGACTCTGTGTTCACCCTCTGTCACTCTGCTGAGCTGTACAGTATCCCATTACCCAGCACACACTTCTGTCAGATGTTGATTCTTTCCCAAACAGGTTCCTCCGGGACTTACTTAGCTAGACAACCAGCTTTTATTTTTTTCTTTTTCTTTTTCTTTTTTTTTGGTTAGGATTTATTTATTTATTATATATAAGCACACTGTTGATGTTTTCAAACACAGCAGAAGAGGGCATCAGATCTCATTACAGATGGTTGCAAGCTACCATGTGGTTGCTGAGATTCGAACTCAGAACCTCTGGAAGAGCAGTCACTGCTCTTAACCACTGACCCATCTCTCCAGCCCAACAACCAGCCTTTCATTAACTTTCTTACTTTTCTACCCAACTTTATGAAATTAAAGTATTATCTTTTGAGATGGAGTCTTACCTTGTGGCCCTGATTGGCTTGGAATTTACCATCTAGACCAGATTGGCTGGGATTAAAAGCCTATGTCACCCTATGTTAGACTTCCTACCTAGCTTTCTACTTTCAGGAAATGAAGACAGGGGTCGATGTGGAGTTGGCCAGTGGAGTGTTGGTGCAAAGCCTTGAGTCACACCTACAAATTTAAAAATGAATCTTAAAGAGGAGGCATTACTTCTGCGTTCTGGAGCACTGTCATGACTCAGTTTGACGTTCTTGCACGGGATGCTCATCGCTGCCAGAGCAGCAAGCTGGGCCTCCCAAAACTTGTCATATCGCCTTCCAGCCCAAAGCTTCCTGTGGCTCCCTGTTTCTTTTGTGTTAAATGTGAACTTGATGTAGCCTAGAATACCTAAGAAGAGAGTCCTAAGAAGAAAGTGTCTCAGTGTCCCAATCAGAAGAGCCTATGGGGGTGTGTCACCTCTATGTCACACACAGACACACACACAGACACACACACACACACACACACACACACACACACACACACACACACAAAGGTCAGAAGAGGTCATTGGATGCCCGGGAACTGGAATTACAGGTGGTTGTGAGCCTCCCTGAGGGAAGAATAGGGCGTTCCGGATCCTCCGCCAGAGCAGAGAGGAATGTTCTTACCTGCTCAGCCAGCCCTAATTGTCTTCCTTGTTAATTGAGGAAGGAAGACCCACCCTGAGAGAGGACGGAGCCCATCCTTAGTCTGTCCCTGATTGGTATGTAAATGAGGGAAGCGGACTAAGCAGGGACATGCCAGGTTGTGTACACCTTCTTTGGTCTTTATTTTTGAATGTGATGTGAATGGATGCTTCAGTTCCTGATTTGATTTCCTCAAAAGGAAAGGCTGTAATTCACAATGGTAAGCCACCTTTTTTTTGGGGGGGGGGGGAACAGGGTATTTCATCACAGCAACAGAAATGAAACTAAACAACTTCCGCAATAAAATCTGAGTTTCTTGGGACCAAGAAGATGGCTTGGTAAAATAAAGACACTGTGGCCAAGCGTGACCTCGTGAGCTTGACCCTTGGAACTCACTAAAATAGTGGAGAGAATTCATTCCTTCAGGTTGTCCTCTGACCTCCACGTGTGTCCTGTAACATGGGTGTATGTATGCACATCCACACTATACATGTTAAATAAATAAAATGTAATAAAGTTGGTTTCTTGCTTCATTTGTGTTCTCCCTGCAGTTGCTCTTCCCTTTGGCTCTCTGTCTCTGCTCATGCATGACTCTTCCCCACGGGTTCTTAACCGACTGTTAGGCTGTGGCTCCGACCTTCCTTTGTTTTCTCCCCCTCCCACCTATTTCTCTTTTCTTTTCACTTGGGGACCTCATTGTGTGGTCCTGGCTGGCTGGCCTGGAATTCCATTTGTAGGCCAGGCTGGTCTTGAACTCACAGACATCCCCCTCCCTCTGCCTCTTGAGTATGGGATTAAAAGAATGTTCTGCCTTTACTGGTCCACCCACTTCTCTTAACCACCCATTATTATCATTCAGGGCTTAGCTAAGTGGCAGGAGCCTGGGGTGCCTTTCCTTTGCTCCCGCCTACCTCCAGCTTGCCCAGTTATAGGAGACTATGTTAATCGGCTCATTACCCCTGTGTTTTTCCAATTCCCCAACGTAGGAATTTAAAGCCCGAGTTGTAGCTATTTTGTCAGCTCTCTAAGCCTGCATACTAAGATGGCACTGGGTTTATAGCACTTGGCCAGCCGGATGCTGAATGAGCTGCAGTGTTTCCCCCAGGCCTGGGGCACACAGTCGTGGTCTTGTCTGTCACAGCTCGAATGAATCAGAGACTCTTGCAGATGGAATTACTAAGTATGTGCTATATTCTCGGTTTGTGATTGTTTACTTTTATCTTTTATTTTGTGAAATCTAACAGCTGATCTGTCTGGAAAACTATTCACCAATAAAGCCAATAGGACGATTTGTGGTTTAAATTTATTTATTTATTTATTTATTTGTTGTTTCTTTGCAAAAAGATTTATTTATTTTATGTATATGAGCACACTGTAGCTGTCTTCAGACACACCAGAAGAGGGCATCGGATCCCATTACAGATGGTTGTGAGCCACCATGTGGGTGCTGGGAATTGAACTCAGGACCTCTGGAAGAGCAGTCAGTGCTCTTAACCACTGAGCTGTCTCTCCTTTCCTTATTTGTTTGTTTGTTTGTGTTTGAGATAAGGTTTCACTGTGTGTACCCTTAGCTATCCTGGGACTATTTCTGTAGACCAGGCTATCCTTGAATTCAGAGGTCTACCTGCCTCTGCCAATGGAGTGCTTCGATCAAAGACATGCCTGGCTGTAGTTTATATCTTCAGAGTTAGATAAGGGGTTTGGGTCTCATTGAGTCACCAAGCCTGGCTCCAAACTCATGGGCATCCTGCCTCAACCTCCCAAACACTGGGATTCCAGGTGGGCCACTACACTTGGCTTAAGAACTTTAAGCCAGGCTTGGTGGTTTGCCTCTATCAACCCCAGCACTTGAGAAGCAGAGTCAGGAAGAGCTCTGTAAGTTCAAGGCCAGCCTTGTCTACAGAGTGAGTTCCAGGACAGCCAGAGCTATATATAGTGAGTCCTGTTTCAAATTGATGATTTCAAGTAGCATTTGACCTGTAAAGCTAATACCCCATTTTAATCAGTTTTTGCTAGTAATGATCTTTCCTTTCACCCCTAATAGTCAATATTTTGTTTATTGCTTATTAGAGACAGGGTCTCACGTGTTCCAGACTGGCCTTAAATTGGTCATATGGTTGAGGAGGGTCTTGAACTTATGCTCTTCCTGTGTCTTCTTTCTCAGTATTAGGATTCCATGTCTACTTTATACAGCACTGAGGATCAGTCAAGACTCTGTGTCTGCTAGGAAAAAAACTCTACCAATGAAACTACATCCAGGGCTTTGCCTTTGCCCTGAGGGTGTGGGTGTGTGTGTGTGTGTGTGTGTGTGTGTGTGTGTGTGTGTGTGCACTCATATGTGTGGGTATACATATGTGTATATATACATATGAAGGCCAGTCAACTGACTACCTGAGAGTCATTCCTCAAGTTCCTGCAAGTCACTAGCTATGAACGCTAGACTAGCTAGTCACTGAGACCCAGGTTCCCCCCTGCCCCGCCCCCCAATCC
The DNA here is from genome assembly GCF_963924665.1 of Micromys minutus. NCBI lineage: Eukaryota > Metazoa > Chordata > Mammalia > Rodentia > Muridae > Micromys > Micromys minutus. Next base: position 27,701,275 of record NC_137975.1, read on the forward strand.
CCACCCCAGTCCTGTTCTGTGCAGTGCTGATGTTACAGTCACTCACCAAGCACCAGACTGGAAAAATTGTTGTTTGTTGTTGTTGTTTTATTTGTTTTAATTTGGGTTCTAGGGACTGCACTCAGCACCTCCTGTTTGCAAGGCAGCAATTTGCCAACAGAGCCATTTCCCCAGCCCCTTTCCTCCTCTTTTTAATTTTCTTAAGAGTCTTACTGTGTAGCCCTGGCTAGCTTAAAATTCACTATATAGACTAGGTTGGTCTTGAACTTGCAACAATCAATCCTCCTGCCTCATCCTCCAGACTGCTAGTAGAGTCATGAGCACCTCTCCCAGCTGTAAGGACTTTCATATTTCTTGTCTCTGTTAGTCCCCAGACTGGAGGAAGCCATCTGTCTCTCTGCTGGAATCTGGCTGGTGGCCCATTAAGTAAATAGAAAATTCTGACTTCCTGGAGATGCCATGGTGGTTTAAACTTAGTTTTTGCTGGCACGGTCGCTTAACATATAGGTAGATGCTCAGTCACCCTCTAGTAGAAACATTTCCAACTGCTATTAATATTTCATATTTTGGCCAGGCTGTGGTGACACACACCTTTGATCCCAGCATTTGGGAGAGAATCCCAGAGAAGGACCAATCCCAGAGTTCAAGGCCAGCCTGGTCTCTACAGAGCTAGTTCCAGGACAGCCATGATTACATAAAGAAACATGGTTTTGAAAGTCAAAACAAAACAAAACAAAATTTATATTTCCTGTGTTTTTTTCTCAGAAGCTCCTTTCACATTGTTTGTCAAGCGCATACTGTATCTCTAATCTAGCAAACATCCCTCTGTGCTGTACTTCCTACTCAGTAAAGCTCAGTCCTAATCATGTAGAACAGCATTCATTTAAAAGTTCTCCTCAGACCCTGGGCTGGACGTGTAAATGGAAGAATGCTTGTCAAGCTTGCATTTGATCCTGTCACTAGGGACAAAACTGAAAACCCCATTTATGCACATATGATTTGCTTTTTCCCTTAGAATTCTATATAGTTTGTGTGATCGCTTTTGCTGTAATTAATGCTGTGTTCTCTGCAGGCCTATGAAAATCTTCCCTTCCTTGGTTGTTTTTTCTCTGTGTGACTAGAAATTTGCAAATATGATTATTAATTTACAATGGAATACCAGCATTTATTTATTTGTTTGTAGGGATACAGGTAGAAGCCAGGACTTATACATACCAGGCAAATGCTCTACCAACTGACCTATACTCCCAACCCCTCGGTTCTGGCTTTTAAATTTTAAGCTAGAATTATTTGTAGTTTCTTCTTAAAATGTATCTTTATTGTACATGTGTGTAAGTGTGAATGTATGGTATGTGCAGACAGTCAGAAGTGGGTATCCCTGAAGCTGGATTGTAGGTGGTTGGAGCTACCTGATGTGGGTGCTGGGAATTGAAGTCAGGTCTTCTGCAAGAACAGTGCTCTTAACCCTTGAGCCGTCTCTCCAGCCACACCCGCACTGTATCGCACACGAAGCTGTAATCAAGAATATCGTGGCATTGGGATCTAAGATGCTTTGTTCTGTTTCTCCCTTTCAGATGACAATCGTAAGGCTACGGGGTGGAGTTAGCATGGCAGTGCCCAGTGCTGGCTGCTTTGTTTGGGGTGTGAGTTGACATCAGAACCCCTACAGCAGCGTCCACACAATTTGCAAAGCTCACATTACATAATTCAAATTAGCTGTAACAGTAATTGAACTGAATGTGGTAGGTGACCAGTGGGGCGGCAGAATGGGAAACAGTCCCAACCTGTTAACTTTTATGTTCATGTGGCATACTGCAAGTCAGGCTGGCAAGCAAGATTGTTTCCTATCACCCACCAAAGCTGAGGATCACAGCACTGGTCTGTAATCTCAGCACTTGGGAGACTGAGGCAGGAGGATTCCTATGAGTTTGAAGGTGGCTTGAGCATCATAGTGAGACCCTGTCAGATGAGGAGGAGGGGAAGAAAGAAGAGGAGGAGGAGGAAGGAGGAGGAGGAGGAGGAGAAGAAAAAGAGGAGGAGGAGGAGGAGAAGGAGAAGAAGAAGGAGGAGGAGGAGGAGGAGGAGGAGAAGGAGAAGACGGAGGAGGAGAAGGAGAAGAAGAAGGAGGAGGAGGAGGAGGAGGAAGGAGGAGGAGGAGGAGGAGGAGGAGAAGAAGAAAAAGAGGAGGAGGAGGAGGAGGAGGAGAAGGAGAAGAAGAAGGAGGAGGAGGAGGAGGAGGAGGAGGAGGAGGAGGAGGAGGAGAAGGAGGAGGAGGAGAAGAAGAAGAAGAAGATTCTGAAGTGCTGCCTCCCTCACACCTTTAATTGGGAGACAGAGGCAGGAAGTTCTCTGTCAGAGGCCAGCCTGGTCTACAAAGTGTGTTCTAGGCCTGCCAGGGCCACACGGTGATAATCTGACTCAAAAAGAAAAGAGAAAGAGGCAGAAGAAGGAGAGGAGAAAGAAAAGGAAGAGGAACATGTCATCTTGCTGCCCATCAAACTGTGTCAGGCACTTGGATGCGCACCGTAGCTCTTTGTTGCTGGTCTCCTGATTGCTGCCTGTCATTTCCATCTTTGAAACTGGTTCTGAGTTGAGCGCAGAGTGAAGACTTGAACCTGGGACTCCTGACTCTTACCAAGTCTCAGGCTTGGAGACAGGCCCTAATTTTGTGCCCTGGCTTCCGCTGTTCCCAGCTGCGAGTGGAGATGGTCCCCACAGGATGCCTAGTGAATTAGACCTGGCCTGGGGGCCACAGAGGAGAGAGCAGGCCTCTGACCTGGCCTCTCTGAACCTGTAATTTGCCTGTTCCTTTTCTCTTCCTAAGGAGTCAGTGTTCAGCTATCTTGTTTGTGATCAGTTCTCCTGTTTAGAACTCTAGCTTCCTAAGGGCAGGGACTGCAGGGCTTTCTTCCGGGCTATGCCAACCAGTCGTGCCTAGTGGTTCCCAGCACACAGCAGACACTCATTTGACATTTCCTTATGGATGTAACTCCTGCCATTTCCTAGGTAGAATTGGGCTCAGGGGTCAAATCTGATGACCACCTACTCTTATAAAGGTTGTGAGTGATTTTTTACATTTTTTTTCTGTTTGAGACAGGATCTCATATTACAGCCCAGGGTGGTCTGGAATTTACAGATCCAACCTCCTAGGTTCTAGTATTATGTAAGCTCCCAGGCCCAGCTGGTTTTTGTTGTTTGTTCGTTTGTTTTAAGACATGGTATCTGTGTAGCCCTGGCTGTCCTGGACTTACTCTGCAGACTACTAGGTTGGCTTCAGAAATCTGCCTTGTCTCTGCCTCCCAAGTGCTGGGATTAAAGGCAGGGCCACCACTGCCTGGGCAGGTTCTTAAGCGTTTAAGAGATCATTCAATCTTTGAATCTGTGTGATTCTGCATGTATATTCATTTCTGCATATATACATATATAAACACATATACACCCATATATAAATATATAAACATATGTAGTTTAACCAGCTATCACCACACTAGTCATTTACATATCGTATATAGTTGCTTTCATTTTATAGAGCTGGTTATCAGCAGCAGACAAAATGTCCTGCACCACAAACCTACCCTTCTCTCACGGTGAGCAGAAATAGCTTAAATCTGTAGTCCCCAAGGTTTCTTTAATCTCAATTATTCATGGGCATACTTAACTCTCCTTCATTTAAATTTTTATTTATTTGACAAATAGGTGCTTCTAAAAGACGTTTTAACTCCATGTGTTTCTGTGGTTAGGGAAGTGCATTTGGTGCTTGCTATCAGCTTTCATCCTTTGGTTTAGACGGCCTTTGGTGGTTGTGTGGGGAGAAAGGGAAGTGGCCACATCCTTGGGTATTTGATACAGACATGGAGGCTTTGGAGGTGAGACCTGCTTCCTCAGACTGGGACACACCTTACTCTGCACACCCAGAGGCTTTGATCTCTGCGTCCGTGCCTCTGACTTCACTTCTCATTGTAAAATACATCCGCAGGCGCCTCCTTCCCCTTCCACACAAACGTTCCATTTCCTCTGTCTTCTGTCCCAGCCATGAGAAAATCAGCTCTGTACTTAGGGTAAGCCCTGGAGAGCATGCCTCGGTTCTATATACCACTTTAATCTGCTCTAGAGATGCCTTTCTTTCAAAGGCGGGTACCATTTATTTCCTTTCACAGATGGAAACCTTGAAGTTCAGAGAGGTGAAACCATTTGCCTGTTACGCAGGAGACTGGACTCTGAATCTAGACTGCAACTTCTGGGAGTGTGCTCGTAGCCACGTGGGTCCGGTGCCAGGCCAAGGAATTGGCATATCCTGTAATGTCAGGAAAAGAGGTGGGTAGAAAGCCAGATTACCTCACCACCCTCTCTCCCTGGCAAACTGATGGTGACAGACCGGTGTTTTGCCCACCAGGGCTTATATCCCACCAAAGGATATAAACTCTGCAAGGTCAGAGGCTTAGATGAGGAGCAAAACTGGGGCTGGGGGTGTAGCTCTGTGGTAGAGGAAAGCTAAGCATGCCGGAGGCCCAATCCCTTCCTTCCAAACAAATGGACATCCTGACTTTTCACCACCCCTGATGCAATCAAGGGATAATTCCTTCACACTACCTGGGGCTGTGAATTCATCAGAACCAACTGGACAGGCAAGGTCCATGTGGAGTGTTAATGAGGACACTTGAGAAGGAGTGGCAGCTAAGTTTGGGGACTGCGGAGGGAGAGGCAGGTGAGATGCTGGCCTCCTGGATTCCTGAGGGAGGCACTGCGCTGAGCACAGCAGGGGTTTAGCCCTGGGTCTGCAAGCACCTCTAAGGAGGAATGTTCCAGGAACCCAGTTTGGGAATGTGGCTTCAGGCCTTGGGCTTCCTCTGTGTTTAGTTAGTAAATTCCCAAACCCTTGTGTGAGTGGGGTGGGGGTGGGGAGTGGGGGGTGGGACTGCCTTGTGTCTCTGCGGCCTGTGCCCGGGAAGGAAGGGGGATCAGCATCAGTGTCCACAGATGCCCAGCTCTGTTGGGAAAAGATGTAGAGGTTAGTGAAACAAGACCGTATCTGAGTTTTTACAGGGCCTGGTGACTCAGGGATGTCTCAGGAAAAACACATGTACGCTGACATTGCATAAGCCGTCCTTGGTGACTTAGGTTTCACGTCTCTCCGTCTGTCAAATTCTTCCTTGGGTCGTTCATCGAGGAAGACCTTAGGGCCCTAACAGAAATTTTCTTCTCAATGACACAGGAGGCCTCGGTTTCTGAGCCAGTGGCCCTGGGCTCTCGAGAGAGTAAAGTGAGCATGGGAATGCATGGAATTTATTTGTAGTTTGCAGGAAATAAAGTGTTATTGTTAGGGTAGTTTCCTGTCATAAACACACACACACACAGCAACACTTTAATTTGGTTTTAAAAATAGCAACCTTAGATATTTTTTGACCCAGGAATGTATGGGAAACCCAAAATTATATGTGTTTTTCTCTACTTTTTAAAATTTGTGGTGTAAGAATTCTCGGTATTTCTCACAGATAAGATGTTAGACCTTTCAGGCTCTACAGTTTAAAGAGGGAGATTCTAGACAGTTCTGTGACGCACTAGACACGAGAAAACTGTCCTGAGGCTGATGTGTAGCTTTGTGTCCCAGTACAAAAAGAGCAAAAAACCAGTTAGGGAGGAAACAGCAACCAGTACAAAAGGGCAGGTTGTAAATGCAGTATTTACGTATAAAATTTAAATTAAAAAACAGAGAAGAAAAGCAAGGTGGAGGTAAGCCTGCTTGGGGTGTGGGGGTGGGTGGGGTGGGGTGTGGGGGTGGGTTGGGTGGGATCTGGGGTGGCTGGGATGGGTTGGAGGAGGTGCTTCCCAAGGTTCTTGAAACTAGCTTAGGGATTTTTTGTCCTGTGAGATCAACACACACAGGCATTCAACAGTGAGCATTGCTGGCCCCGACCTTCCATGCACTGGCTTAAGTGTTAAGGTTCTGGGGCTTACATTAAGGAGTCGACGTCCGGCTGGAGAGATGGCTCGGTGGTTAAGACTGTTCTTCCAGAGATCCCGAGTTCAAATCCCAGCAACAACATGATGGCTCACATCCATCTGTAATGGGATCTGATTCCCTCTTCTGATGCGTCTGAAGACAACTACAATGTAGTTATAATAGATAAATAAACAAATGAAAATTATTTAAAAAAAAAAGGAGCCAGTGTCTTGGGAGGTGTTAGGGCAGTGACCGTTTGCCAATTGATGTATAGGGATTTTATTTTTATAACAATTTTAGATTATATTTAAGTGCTTTATCTTTACATATCTGTGCACATAACATGTGTGTTCCTGGTACCCATTGAGGTGAGGGTTCCAGGACCCCCTGGAACTGGAGTTACAGGCAGTTGTAAACTATGTAGGTACTGGGTGAAAGGAGAAAGAGATATCTGGTCGTGAGGAAATTTCATCTTCTCACACGGGGACCAATGTTGTTAAAAGATGACATCTGGGTTTCACCATCAATGTTAGGAAAAGGATAGAGTGGCGGTGGGAATATGGCCCTTGGAGGTGCGGCGAGGCCTGGGGGCAAGGGAGATGCCTCTGGGGGGGCCCAAGTTGGGAATTCATTTCCCTTGAGGGACCAGCCACATGACTGTATAGTACAGAATAGAGTTTATTCAGGTCATGGGGAAGTTAAGAGGGTAGTAGAGGCAGAGAGAGAGAGAGAGAGAGAGAGAGAGAGAGAGAGAGAGAGAGAGAGGAGTAGAGGCTGAGACTGCCATGAACACGTGGAGAGGGGGGGGAGGGAAGGGGGGAGAGCAAGAGAGAGAGGAGGGGGTAAGCAGCCCCTTTTATAGTGTCAGGTAACTGGAGCGGAGCATACCTGGCTGTTGCCAGGTAACTGAGGGTTTGCAGCATCCCAACACTGGGAACTGAGTCTGGGTCTTCTGCAAGAGCAGACAGTGTTTTTGACCACTGAGCCATCTCCCCAGCCCTGTGCTTTCTTTGTATTCATTTTTGGTTTTGCTCTGAGATAGGGTCTTACTATGTAGCCCTGCCTGCAACTTGCTGTGTATCCGGGGCTGTCCTTAAACTCCCAGAGATGTCCTTGCCTCTGTCTACTGAGGGCTGGGGTTAAATGTGCTACTGGATTTCTTTCTTCTTTAGACTTATTTTATTCTTTTATATGTATGAATGTTTTCCTTGCAGGTATGTCTGGATACCTTGAAACTGGAGCCAGAATTTTTGTGAACTCCCATGTGAGTGCTAGAAACCCAGATCCCCTACACAACAGCAAGTGTTCTTAGCCGCTGAGCCATCTCTCCAGCTCTGGGTTTATTTTCTTAATTGCAATTAGCTAATTTCTTGGAAACCAGATTTTTCTAAGTTCTAACCCTCTGGCCTCAGCTTTCTGTGTGCTGGAGCTACCAGTTTCTTCTGCGTCCTATCTCTTTGGTCTGTAGCTTTATATTTTATGTGCATACGGATGCAGGAGCTTTGGAGGCCATAAGAGACTGTCAGGTTCTCTTGCGATTGGAGTTACAGGTGGTTCTGAGCCCCTGGCGTGGGAATATAACTCAGGTGCTTTGGAAAAGTAGGAAGTGCTTTTCGCCCTTTTATTGGATATTTTCCTCATCCACATTTCAAATGCTACCCCTCCTCCCACCCCCCCCCAGCTGCCTACAGGAGGGTGCTCCCCCACTCACCCACCCAGCCCCTCCCACCTCCTCACGCTGACATTCTCCTATACTGTGGCATCGAGCCTTGACAGGACCAACGGCCTCTCCTCCCACTGATGCCCAACAAGGCCATTCTCTGCTACATGTGCAGCTGGAGCCATGGGTGTGTGCTCTTTGGATGGTGGTGCTTTTAACCTGGGAGCTGTCTCTCTAGCCCCTCACCTGAGGGCTCAAGGCTGACTTCACTATGTAGCAGAGAATAGTTGTGACTTCCTGATCCTCTGTCCCCACCTGGGGCTGTGGCTTTCTGCCCCTTGCCTTGCTCTATGTTGTTTTAACATATGGCTTAGTTCCCTCACTGGAGCCTGTCCTGTTCTTCTGCTTGCTTCCTGAGTGCTAACATTATACATTTGCACTTCTACCGCACTCAGCTTTTCTCTTATTTTTCCAGGGCTTCGTTCTCTGTTTTTAGAGGAAACATGACTTAGCTGAGAGGCTAGTTTTTCCTTCCTTCCTTCCTTCCTTCCTTCCTTCCTTCCTTCCTTCCCTCCTTCCTCCCTTTCTTTGTTTCTTATTTTTTGGGAGGGGAGTGAGCTTCAAGACAGGGTTTCTCTAAGCAACTCAGGCTATCCTAGCCTCTGTAGAACAGGCTCGCCTCGAACTCACCGAGAACTGATTGCCTCGTGGATTAAAGGCAGGCACCACTACTCCTGGCTTGGAAGGCATTTCTTTAGGGTTTCTGGGAAAAGCTTGAGACAGATGGGCTATCAGCTCTAAGGCTGCCCCAGCTATTTATTCTAGGATTCAGAAAAGCCCATTGGAGAAGTGCAACAGTGAGACGCAGACTAGTGCAGGGAGAAGTCAGGAATGTGTCCTGATAGGCATCCCTTAAGTCCTGGGCACATCCTTGTCTGCTCCAGGGAATAATTAAATTCCCTGGCTGCTCAGCTGAAGTTCGCTTCCATTGCTAGATGAGGTGGCAGTCTCTCCTGCTCCAGCCTCCACTTTTTTTTTTCCTTTTAAAGATTTACTTATTATTAAATTTGTATGAGTTGTCTTCAGACACACCAGAAGAGAGCATCAGATCCCATTGCAGATGGTTGAGAGCCACCACGTGGTTGCTGGGAATCAAACTCAAGACCTCTGGAAGAACAGCCAATGTTCTTAATGACTGAGCCATCTCTCCAGCCCACCTCCACTTTTTGGAAACAATTTCTTGCTTCATAGACCCTGATGGCCTCAAAGTTGCCAAGATCCTCTTGCCTTGGCTTGTGGAATTCTGGGATTACAGGCACATACCACCCTGAGTTCACACACTCTCTCTTGGCCTCTTCTCTCTCTCTTTTTATTTATAACAGACTGTATGCTGTTGATTCTGCAGATTGAGCCTCAGTAGCACTTTTGTGAGATGAGAGGGGGAGAGAGGAGAAACTCTGCGAGGGAAGGGGCAGGTTGCCAAACTGGTTTAACTCTGCTCTGGAAGGCCACCAAGACAAAACAAAAGTCCAGATTTCACTCAGGAACATCCAAGCTTATCAACAAAGGGAATTGGGGAAGAAAAGGAGGAAGATAGAAAAGAAAGGGCCAGGGCAGGACTCCAGGCTCTCAGTAGGAGTAAGCAATGCTCAAAGGCCGGGCTTGGGAAAGATGACTTTATTCTGAGGCATGAGACCAGGACAGGCTCCCTTGAACTATAGTGATATTTAACTTGGACAATGGAAGAAGTATTGTCTTCAAGAAGCTACCTGTTTTCAGTTTCCTGGAAACACTGCTTAAGCATTTGAGTAGGTGAAAGCCTGGCTGTGCCTCAGAATCCACAGAGTAGAAATGAGAGGTATCCTCCGACCTTCGTAGTTGTGCTCCCTAGCAAAGTAAAGACGTGTAATAAGATGAGTTTTGAAAGAAAACACAAGCTTCCTTACAACCACTCTGCACATCTACTGCCTCTAGGTGTGCACCTCCATCAGCGCCTAGAAGAATCCCTGCCTCCCTCTTTCCCCTGCCAGCTGTCTGCTTCCTGCCACTGTGTGTATCTTATCTGGTCGTCTCCTTTCTTATCTCCAGACTGAAAAACGTCCCCGAAAGTCTAGAATGAAATTTCAGTAGCTGGAGTCATAGTGACGGATAAGCCCTGTCTGTCTTTTGCCTAGAACATTTCAACACCTCTCTTCCTCCTCCATCTTCTCTTCCTCCCCCTCCTTCATTTTTTGAAAGCACATCTGCCCTCAGACCCTTTATAGTCCCTGGCTGGTTTTGAACTCACTATCCTCCTGTCTCAGCTTCCAAAGTCCTGGGACTATGTGAGGCACCATACCCGGCTTATGTAGCCTTCATATCTTTTGAATATTTGAGAGGAATTCTCCAGGGAGTACAATTTTTTGATTCTAAGTTTGTATTACTGAGCTTAGACCTTATTTTTACTGCCTTACTCCTCCCACCCCCATTTCTCTGTGTGGCTGTGGCTGTCCTGGAACTCACTCTGTAGAAGATCACAGAGATCCACCTGCCTCTGCCTCCTGAGTGCTGGGATTAAAGGTGTGCATTACCACTGTCTGGCTTGATTCTTTTTTTTTTTTTTTTTTTTTTTTAAAGACTCATTATTTATTTCTCTCTGCATTGATGTTTTACCTGCATGTATGTCTGTTTGAGGGTGCCAGATTCTCTCGAACTGAAGTTATAGACAGTTGTGAGCTACTTTGTGGTTGCCGGGAATTGAACATGGGTCCTCTGGAAGACAAGCCAGTGGTGGTTTTTTTTTTTTTTTTTTTAATTCATTTATTTATTACATATGCGTACACTGTACGCTGCCTTCAGACACACCAGAAGAGGGCATCAGATCTCATTACAGATGGTTGTGAGCCACCATGTGGTTGCTGGGATTTGAACTCAGAAACTCTGGAAGAAAAGCCAGTGTTCTTAACCACTGAGTTATCTCTCTAGCTCCCTTGATTCATTTTTGAAATATCTAATTTATTTATTTAGCGATATAGTCTTACTTTGTGGCCCAGGTTAACCTTAAGCTCTAGTTTCTCCTGTCTCAGTTTTCCCAGTCCTGGGGTTTTAAGTGTGTGCTACTATACATGTGACTAACATAAACTTTTTTTAAAAAAATAGGTTCTTACTATACAGCCTTGGCTGTCCTAGAACTGGCTATGTAGACCGGACTGCCTTGATCTCACAGAGATCCACCTGTCTCTGCTTCCAGACTACTGGGATTAAAAAAAGTTATGTTTCACCACATCAGGTGTTATAGTGCATTTAATTACTTTTGAATTCATTACGAAGATTTCTTTTTAAGATCCAATTTATCTTTTCTTTTTAATTGGACCTTAAATTATTGCTTATAGTCAGTTTTTGGTTATTGGGTGGGCACTGTAATTGTTATGGATTGGTCAAAATCAGAGGTTACATGTTTGATTTTACTTTTAGACATATGGCTATATGCATACAATTTGCTCTATGCCCTTCAAAGAAACCTCAGGATAGAGGTGTGAGACAGGTAATCCCCAAGTAGGGACAATGATACTTACTTTTGCCGTCCAACCCGGATTCTCCATTCTGTGACAACAGCGGCCTGTTCTTGCCTTGACAGGTACATTAGCTACTGGCCTCTGGGTACAGTGCAATCTTGAGGTAACACCTCATGAGTTCTGAGGGCAAGAGTTTAGGTAGGCGCAGCACGCCATGTCTTGTTGCCTGGATCTGAGGCTTGCCTGGGAAAACAACTGCTTCCAAACTAATAGAGTTATTGGCAGAACTCAGTTCTTCTCAAGTTGCCTCCTCTGCTTGGCTGTGATCTGATGGCCAGCCCCACTTCCTGGAGGCCACTCAATTCTTTGCTAGACCATGGCTTCCTATTTTGTCAAGCCAGTCAGAACAGGATGCCATTAGCAAGCGGACTCTCAAATCTTGTGACATGTAACTGCATACCTGGCCGCTTTATTTACTGGTGAGGAGCTAGCCACAGGATGTGTTCCTTCTCAAGGCAAAGACTGCAGAGGTGCAAACTCGGGGAGGCACAGTTGTGTATCTGGCTTGCCTATCTGCCCCTGACACAGCAGTCCCAGGGAAGTAAGACCCTGAGGTAAGCCAGTAACCACATACTCCTCCCTGTCCACAGAAGTTGGGTACGGGTGATATAAGGCCTCAATGACTTAAATGTTGGGCGAACAGACTGAGGTTTTACATAGGACAGGGAGGAGAGTCCTGGGTTGGAGAGACAATCTGCAAAGGCTCAGGTAGAGCCCATTGTGAGAAACACTGTAATTGTGCACTCATGGAGACAGACAGGGGAGTTCAAAGGGTATAGACCAGGCTGACCACATAGTAAGACCCTGTCTCAGGAAACAAAAGCAACAAAGGAAATCCTAAAAGCATTCATTGTTCATAATGATGGGTCTGATTATATTGCTTCATATTTTTATTTCTAGCATTTTGTATTCTTATTTATTTATTTTTTGACAGGTCACTTTGTCATAGCACAGGTTGGCCTCGAACTTACCATCAGCCTCTAGAGGTCTGGGACTACAGGCATAGGTCATTGTGGTAGGCCAGGTTTTATTAAGATGCTTTTATATATACAAGCAATGTCCTTTGATCATATTTATCTTCCCATAGTCCCCTATGCTTTTTTGTTTTATAGATTTCACATATAAGGGAAACATACAAAACATACATACATTATATATATTTAGATAGATAGATGCATACATACATATATATTCTATGCATATATACTTTTTCATGTTTTTCAGGCTATCCTGTAAGTCACCATACAGCTGAAGACCACCTTGAACTTCTAGTCCTCTTGGCTCTGCATCCCCATTCCTGGGACTACAAGCTTATACCCCATGTGTGTGCTAGGGATTGAATCCATTCCTTTATATATACTACTTGGTAAGCATTCTCCCGTCTGAGTCCTGCTCCCATTGGTCTTATTTTGAAACAGGGTCTCAAGTAACCTAGGTTGGTCTTAAATCTACAGATATGAGATACTGATTCCTGATCCACCCCATCTCTACTTCCTGAGGGCTAGTATTCCAAGAGTAGGCCAGCACACCCAGCCATGAGTGTGAGATTTTTAGTTGCTAGCAGATGGTTGGTTAGTTGGTTGGTTGGTTAGTTAGTTGGAATTGGATATGGGAAGCCTGGGACCAAACTCCTCAACCTGTGGGATCTGACTCCGTGATCCGTTGAATGATATCAGGTCCAACGTGAGTTGCAGGACTTTGAGCTGGTCTTTGTTTTAGGGCCCACTGATGACTGGGTGTATAGGTATAGACACACACACACACACACACACACACACACACACACACACACATGTCCCCTCTAGGTGGGAACAGTAGGGCTGTCAAAGTGATTTAGCAGGTAGAAGCCTTTATCACGCAAGCTTGGCAACCTGAGTTAAAGCCCTGCATATAAAAGTGGAAGGAAAAATCGTCATGAAGCTGACCTCTGACCTCTACACGTATATCACGGCACATTTTCGTACCTCTTTGTCTTAGTCAGGGTTTCTATTCTTGCACAAACATCATGACCAAGAAGCAAGTTGGGGAAGAAAGGGTTTATACAGCTTACACTTCCACATTGCTGTTCATCACCAAAGGAAGTCAGGACTGGAACTCAAGCAGGTCAGGAAGCAGGAGCTGATGCAGAGGCCATGGAGGGATGTTACTTACTGGCTTGCTTCACCTGGCTTGCTCAGCCTGCTTTCTTATAGAACCCAGGTCTACCAGCCCAGGGATGGCACCACCCACAATGGGCTGGGCCCTCTCCCTTGATCACTAGTTGAGAAAATGCCTTAGAGCTGGATCTTGTGGAGGCATTTCCTCAGCTGAGGCTCCTTTCTCTGTGATAACTCCAGCTTGGGTCAAGTTGACACAAAACCAGCCAGTACACTCTTCTTTTCATGACTTGAAAAAAAGTCAGGTGTCAAGAAGAGCGGTTGTGGACTGGAGAGATGGCTCAGTGGTTAAGAGCACTGACTGTTCTTCCAGAGGTCCTGAGTTCAATTCCCAGCAACCACATGGTGGCTCACAACCATCTGTAATGGAATCTGATGCCTTTTATGGTGTGTCTGAAGACAGCGACAGTGTGCTCACATACATAAAATGAATAAATTGATTAAAAAAATAAAAAGAAACACTGGGTGCTATTGGCACCCCCTTTCTCTGCCTACCCTGGAGACAGGGTCTCACTGTGCAGCCTAGGCTGGTCTTGATCCTCCCGTCTCAGCATCACTAGGATTACAGCTGGTCCACCACACCCAGCTTCCCCTTCCACTGTGGTCGTGTATCAGATATCTTGCATATCATATTTATTTACATTATGATTCATAACAGCAGCAAGATCACAGTCATAAAGTAGGAACGAAAATAATTTTATGATTGGTGGTCACAACAATATGAAGTGTATTAAAGGGTAGCAGCATTAGAAAGGTTGAGAACCCCTGATCCAAAGTGTTGGAGTTTGGATAGCAAATTATATAGTCAGCCAAGGTTTATGGTGGGCTGCTTGTTGTTGTTTTGTTTGTTTTGTGTTGATGTGGAAAGCAGTAGGGAGGGCCACCATTAGGGTCAACTGTCTTCCTCTAAAATTGAAGCTCAAAGTTAAAGCCCTTATGCTCACTGCCTGGGAAAAATGTGCACAGCGGATCTGTTTGCTAGCTCTTGTGGCAAAAGACCTGCCTGTCATCAAGCTACTAGGGAACTAGAGGCAGAAGGACCCCCAGTTCAAGGCCTGCCTGGGTTACAGAGTGAGTTCAAAGCCAGCCCAGGCAGCTTAATGAGCCCCATCTCAGAACGCAAACTCCAGAAGCTGTTGAGGATACTGCTCAGTGGTAGGAACTTGCTGATAGGCTCAGGACCCAGATACAACCCTCAGTACCACAGCCGGGAGAAAAAGGCCATGTACACAACACACGGGAATTTGGGTTGAATATCTATGTTCCCAGCTTTGTAACCCAAACTTATAGGCACTAATGTGCCATTGAGCTGTTCCTACTGTGCGCCATAATAAACAAAATGAACAAAAAGAATTTGAGTCCAAGGGCTGGAAAGATGGTTCAGCCATTAAGAGCTCTTCTCTGTCTGAGGACCCTGATTTGATCCCTAGCACGCATATGAAGTCTCATAACCATCCATAGCTCCAGTTCCAAGGGAGCCCAACAGGCATGCATATGGTACACGTGCACGCAGGCAGAACATTCATACACACAAAGTAAAAATAATTAAATGCAAACAAGCAAACACAGCAAAAACAAAACTCTAAGCTGGTGTGGTGGTACATGCCTTCAATCCCAGTTCTCCACTGGCCAGGGCGGGTGGATCTCTGTGAGTTCAAGGCCAGCCGGGGTCTGTATAGTGAGACCCTGTCTCAAACAAACACACACAAGCAACCTAGCTAGCTAGAATTTGAGACTCTGCTAGGCGCAGCAGACAGCAGAGAGCAAGGCACTGACTCACAAGGGAGAAATGCAAAAGCTTCCCATTCTTCCTCTATGAGAGTGGCTCTCAGCCTTCCCAGAGAGCACTGGCTGCTCTCCGGAGAACCCAGATTTCAGTCTGGGGCCTATGCGGTGGCTCATCACCATCAGTAACTCTAGCTCTGGGGGGTTCACTGTCCTCTTCTGGTCTCCACAGGCTCCAGGCACCCACATGCTACAGAGACAAACATGCAGGCAAAACACCCAGGCAGAGAAAATAGCAGGAGGAGAATCCTGAAATTGCTGAGGAATGACACCTACTCTGGGCTATGCTTGTGGTGCTTGCAAACCAGGCTCTGTGGCCTATGCTTTGCCTCTGAGCCACTAAGCCTCCAGCTACTCCAAGTTGCTGTGTTCAACACACCACATGGCCTTCCCGGTGGTTCTGCAGCTCCCTTTCAGTTTGGAGCCTGAATCATTGGAGCAAACAAAATTAATCCTCAGGCAAGCTTCCTTCTGAGCATATCATCGGAATTACTCTCGCTCCCTTTCTGTGGGGCTTGGGACCATTTTTGCCCAAATATACTTCCTCAAAAAATAATTTAAAAAATTAGACTTGGGGGCACATTACCTTTAATCTGAGCACTTGGGAGGCAGCATGTTTGAGACCAGCCTGGTCTACAAAACAAGTTCCAGGACAGCCAGGACTGTTTACACAGAGAAGAAACCTTGCCTCAAAACACCACATACCAACAAATTTTATGTGTATCAGTGATATGAGTGTTTTGCCTGCATGCATATCTGAATGCCACCTGCATACCTGGTGCCCTGGGAAGCCAGAAACGGGGGTTGGAACCCCTGGAACTGGAATCACAGAGACTTGTCAGTCACCACTCTGGAAAAGCAGGCGGTGGATGCTCTTAGCTTCTGAGTCATCTCTTCAGCCCCCGTATACACTTCTTAAAATAATTTTCAAAGATTTTATTCAGTCTTGGGCAGATGGCTCGTAAGGTAAAGGTCATATAAAACCTGGCCCCTGAGTTTAATTCCTGGAACTAAAGAGAGAGAACAGGCACCACAACGTTGTCCTCGACAGGGCTGGCGAGTTGGCTCCTGGGTTAAGAGCACTGGCTGCTCTTGCAGAGGGTCTGAGTTCAGTTCCCTGCCCTCACAGGGCAGCTCACAGCCGTCTGTGACTTAACCTTCCTCTCTGGATTTCATAGGCATTGTGTGCAAATCACGTACATTTACACATGTACATAGTTACTATGTACGTTTATACATGCAAAACACTCATACAGATGAAATAAAAATCACGTAATTAAAAAAAAATCTTTGGGGCTGGAGAGATGGCTCAGTGGTTAAGAGCACTGGTTGCTCTTCCAGAGGTCCTGAGTTCAAATCCCAGCAACCACATGGTGGCTCACAACCATCTGTAATGAGATTTGATGCCCTCTTCTGGTGTGTCTGAAGACAGCTACAGTGTGCTGTATATATAATAAATAAATAAGTCTTAAAAGAAGAAAAATAGCACAAAAATAAGATTACATCTTTAAAAAAAAAAGAAAAAAATCTCTTACATCTACACAAAAGACCTCCCCCATCCTGAATATGCCAGCAATAATGATGCTTTTTTTTTTAAAGAAAATTAATTATTCACTGTTCTGAACAATTTTAATTGGAAGTTTGATGTGAATAAATTTAATATCAAAATTTCAAAACATAGTAAATCTATTTGCCTTAGTCAGGGTTTCTGTTTCTGCACAAAACATCTTGACCAAGAAGCAAGTTGGGAAGAAAGGGTTTATTCAGCTCACACTTTCACATTGCTGTTCATCACCAGAGGAAGTCAGGACTGAAACTCAAGCAGGTCAGGAAGCAGGAGCTGATGCAGAGGCCATGGAGGGATGTCACTTACTGGCTTGTTCCCCTGGCTTACTCAGCCTGCTTTCTTATAGAACCCAGGGATGGCACCACCCACAATGGGCTGGGCCAGGGATGGCACCACCCACAATGGGCTGGGCCCTCCCGCCTAGATCACTAGTTGAGAAAATGCCTTACAGCTGCATCTCATGGAGGCATTTCCTCAGCTGAGGCTCCTTTCTCTGTGATAACTCCAGCTTGTGTCAAGTTGACACCAAACCAGCCAGTAGGACCCATGTAAAGATCCTCAAACTCTCCTGTGTTTCCCCTTTGAAATTGCGTTCTCATTGTTTTTCCCCCATGGACGCTTATCCTAAGGCAACTTGTCCGATGCTGGTGGTCCTTATTCAGCCTGTACTGTTCAGCTGTGTGTGAGCATCCTAAGGAGAGGCTCTGAAGGTCAGCAGCTGCCTTCCATGTCGAGGCAGCATCAGAAACTGATGAGAACCTCGCAGATCCATTATATTTGGTAGGTGAGTTTTCAGCACAGAGGGCCTTTGATACACATTTCTTTCTGGGAATGGACTGGAAAGGAAATGTAGAGAGGTAAAGGCTCTCACCCTCTGGGTAGGATAAGAGGCGGGGTGTGTGGGGGGTGTTTCTTTTGAAGTAGGTTGGGGAGCATCTGTTGTGATTTGGGGTAGAGAGTGAATTAGCGTATGTTCTCAGGATGATTAATTTTAGGAAAGAAAACATATGGACACAGTATTTTGAAATTGATTTCCTTAAAAGTTCCGTGCCCACGTACCCTCTGGAAAGTCTTCATGTTCCCACAGAGGGAGTCTTACATCCACTTGATGCAATCTATTTGACTCAATGCACCTTCCTGTAACTAAGCAACACTTTCCTTTTAGTGATTCGGATGGATTTCGCACATAGCGTGCATGTTAATGAAAGCAGAGCTGTATTTATTCTGTGCAATACTTCATACGTCGAGCAGATATGATGGAGACAGTACAGCATCATAGTTGACTTCTCCATTTGTCCCTGTTGTGGCAAATCATTGTCTGCTCGGATGCACAACCTTACCACCTTTAAACTGAGGTTAAAACAGATTCCTCATTAGGATGTGAGTCTCAGCAAGGGTGAACATATAAAACCCTCCAAACAGTATGCAGCAGATACCAAATGTTGAATAGATATCAGTTGTTAATTTAGGTAGTACTGTGTTTACCAGCATGGGTAAGCCCAGATGGTGACGGAATTACTATTTCGGTCCTGTTTCTCATCTCCTGACTCTCTGTGCACAAGTTATTGTATCCTGCTGCTCTGATTTCATGCACAACTTTAGGTCTTGAATCGTCCATTGAGTTCCACAAGCCCAAGGACCGATCCATCTTGTGTTCCCATTTTCTGGTCAGCCTCACAAGGACAACACACCAACTGTGGAAGAGCCCCTTTCTGGAAAGGCAGAGGCTCTGGGTGTTGTTGTTATTTATTATTATTTTAAATATTTTGGAATACTGTGTCATTACATAATGTAGATGAATGATGTCTGGCTTGCCACGGGCTCCCTTGCACAAACCATATGTAAAGATACGGCTTCCGGTAATCACACCAAAGCACCTCAGTCCTTGTATGGGCAGTTGTCTTATTGGGTTCCACAGTTTTAATCCCAGAGGAGTTGTCTCTTGACATTAAACTGTCCAAACAGTATTTATATCTGTGGCTGCCCTACAAGATCACTTACCCTGCAGAGCCGTTTAAAAGTAGTTAATGACAGAGGCGACGTGACTCGGCCCTTATGAATGATCGCATAAGTTCGACCCATGCTGTCATGGTTTATGGAGGAAGGCAGTTTGTCCGTACCCGGCGTCCACCACAGCAGGTAATTTGAAATGAAACGAGACAGTCTCTACAAGCAGATTGATTTGGGAATCTTGCCTGTTCTTCCCTTTGACCCTTGACAAGTTGACACTGCAAAGATTGTGACTTTAAAAAATGATTGGGTGCAAATACATTTAGGTAGATGATTTACAGCGTGCTGAAGCAAGGACAGTGGCCAGAGGGATGCTTTGAGGGAGGCGACTGTAAACTTTAACAACTCCGGTTTTATGTTTCTGTAGCTTATTAATTATCCCACCAGGTAAATCTACTGATAACCCTACATCAAGTAGTTTATAGTCTTGACAAGAGACCAGGGACCTGATTTCCTGGTGAGAAACTGGGCTCCCAGTTCCAAGAATAAAAGATGTGGTATTGATGCTAACATTCACTGATATTGCAGATGCTGGTTCCATCTTTGTAGGATCTCAAAGCATGAACGTGAAGGTGAGATACTTATTTTGGTTTATGGATATTCTCTCTCTCTCTCTCTCTCTCTCTCTCTCTCTCTCTCTCTCTCTCTCACACACACACACACACACACACTATTATTAAGGTCTTTCCAGAGGTAGCTAAACAAAAATTCTGCTCCTGAATTAACACATTTTGAGGGCCAGAGATCTGGCTTTGTGGCTAAGAGCACTTGCTGTCCTCTAGGTAGACTCAAGCTTTGGTGCCAGCACCCAGGTCAGGTGACTCACACTGCTCTGTAACTCCAGCTCCCCAGGAGACCAGATGTCTCCACAGGGACCTGCATTCATGTGTGTACACCTCCACATATCCACACCTACACATAAGAATAAGTCTTAAAGACGATTTAGTTTACCCTTTTAGCATCCTTTGGAATTGCATTGAGATTTGATTGCCCTCGGTAGCGGTGTGGATGGAACCCAGAGCCTTGAGAACTCTGGACAAGCACTTCAGGTCTGATCCACGTCCACAACTTCACATTTAGGTTCTTATCCCAAATCTATTCAATAAGTGAACGCGTATTTTCCAGTCAACCTTTGTTCTTAAAAGTAAAGCTTTGTCCTTTCTTAGAAGTAAAGAGTAAAGCTCTCTCTCTCTCTCTCTCTCTCTCTCTGTGTGTGTGTGTGTGTGTGTGTGTGTGTGTGTGAGTCAGAGGGGGTGGCCGGGGGATGGAGAAAGAGAGAGGACCCCTGTAGCCCTGGTTGTCCTTGTACTTGATATGTAGACCAGGATAGCCTTGATATCCCCCTCCTGCCTTTGCCTCCGAGTGCTGGACTATGATCCATCAACATAATTTAAAAATGAAGTATTCTCCAAGGCAGGCACCAGGAAGAGCCTTTTAAAAATATTATTTCCAGGTGTGGAAGTGCATACCTGTTAATCTTGCAAAGGCAGGTAAGATCTACAAGTTCAAGTTCAGCCTGGCCAACACGGACAGGACTACGCAGTGGACCCCCCTGCCCCCCAAAGTTATCTCATCCACAATCATAAAATGCTTCTGGCTACATACCTATTATATGTACATTGACATTTTGCCTGTCATGCACGACTGTGTGAGGGTGTCGACTCCCCTGGAACTGGAGCCACAGATGGTTGTTAGCTGCCTGCCATGTGGGTGTTGGGATTTGAACTCAGATCCTCTGGAAGAGCAGTCAATGCTCTTAACCACTGAGCCATCTCTCCAGCTCCCCATTATTTACTCTCTAGAGACAGGGTATAATGTAATTCTGGCTGGCCTTGAGCTCTGTCTCCTTAGTGCTGGGATCCGGGGCTGTCCTACCATGCCTCCTGACTGGACTCTTTTAAATGAACTTTGTAACAGAATTGTTGATGAGTTAGTGTTTAGCTCTGGGTGGAGGCACCACAGGCCTCCACGCTTGCTAGAGAAATATCCATCCTGCAAGGGCGGTAAACCTTGGGCTCTTCTCTGTAGCTTCTGTTTCTTTCTGCCATTCTATTTACCCATGTTGTTTGAAATATAAATTGAAGGTGCTGTTAAAAAAATGGAACAATTTCCCCATTGGTCTTTGTTTAAATTATTTACTGCCCTTTCGAGCCGTATCTTCATTGAACTATGTTAAAAGTATTTTGCTGAAATGTTTCTTTATGTTGTCCATCGGGTTTAATAGATGTCCCATTTAATAAGCTCTCTACCGGTAAGGATAGACTATTTGACCTCTATGCCCTGCTCCTGCTAGACATAGTCTAAGATTGCTTTGTGAAATAAAGCTGTCGGTAACATCAACAAAATAAAAAATGATCGTATTCCAATACTCTCCGCTGAGTACTATGACAGTGCTGAAATATGGAATAAAATTGAAAGTAGATTAGTTTTGGGTCTTAAGTCATGTTTTGACAAGAAATAAGAGAGGAGAACATATCTTTGAACTTTTAGTTTTAAAGTTTTTAATGAAAATATTTATCATTTTGTAAGCTTCCTTCTTTCTTTATCGGATCGAGGCTGTGTGATCTTAAAACAATCCATTCTCTGATTGTGAGGGACATAAATACTGCTCTAGCTTTATACTAAATATCATAAAGGAGACACGCTCAGGGCACGATGGCTTGACACTTGTAAGTTAAGGAGTGTCATGCTAATAAAAACGCTTATTGAAGAGGTTGGGGAATCAGTCATTAATAAGCCACATATTTCCAGGGTATGTAAAGCATGTAGATATTGCAGACAAGCAGGCTGCTTTTGCTGTATTTCTAAACGCTCCTTCTGGAGTGGTTTGAATCTGAAGAGGAAGAATAAATATGTCACGGGGGAGAAGGCCTTGCTGGCGAATGCTTCCAACCTGGAGGAATGTCCGAAGTGCCGAGACATGCAGATTGCGAAATGCCTTTCACTTCTTTGGTTACATATTAATCAGATGAGCTCATGAGGGAGAGCAGTGCAATGGGTGGCAGAATGCTGGCAGAGCCGAGCGGCTAACACTCCCCACCCCCCACCCCAGCTGCAAACATCCTGGGCCACCAGATTCGGGTTGTGGCTTTCTTGAAGGTACAGAGCCTCCCTCCTCCTCTTCCTTTCCTACGCCAGGAGGTTCACTGAGGGCTGGTTCAGCCACTGTGCTCCACGCTGGGCACATCTCTGCTGCTGGCTCAGCCACTGTGCTCCACGCTGGGCACATCTCTGCTTTCTTTCCTGCAGGTGGTGGGAGAGCCTTGCCCTGCCTTCCTCATTGTGTCCACTTGAGGCAAGGCTGGGCAGGAGAGCCATCAGCTACAGCTTCTCAGATGGACATCTCTACTGACGTCCCTTCCTCTAAGTGCGAATCACATCCTAGCATGAGACTAAGACTAAGAGCTAGTGCCCTTGAGAGACCCTTACTGTTTTTAGTCATAAAACGGCAATTCTCTGTGTTTTTATTCTTTTTTTTTATGATATTTATGATTGAGTTCAGATCATGAATTCTCCCCCCACCCCCAGCTAAATTCCTTCTTTCCTTTATTTTAAAAGGTTGGTTTTGCCATGTTTATTCTTGTGTCTGTGTGCAAGTGAGTGCAGACACCCTCAGAGGTCAGAAGCAAGCTTTGGATCCTGGGGTACTTGGATGTGAGCTGCCAACAAGACTGCTGGGAACGGGACTCAGGTCCTCTGCAAGAGCAGCATCCTTAACTGCGTCCCTGCCTCTACCTCCCCAGTGCTCGGAGAGAAGTCCTGCAACACGGTGCCTGGCTTTAGCTTACGTGTTTATAAGGTCTGGGACAATCTCTCTTTAGATGTTTTACAGCTCTTCCCCTGAAGAAAAAAAAAAATTAAAAATGTAGATGGACACGTGGGCTGACTATTTCCTAGTCGTGGAAGTCTGTGCTGAAGTGTGGAGTCCTGGAACAGGGCTCCTTCATTAGTTCCGTTACATGGTTTTAACCTTGACTTTGCTAAACAGTGTCTTTAAACAGGACAGTGAATTACTGTGGTCATTAGGTTGGTGTCATTTGTCACCCTTGATGGCGGCTTGGCTTCAGAATATAGAAGGTTGTCAGGCCACAATATAGTTGTCAATGACCCAGACCAAATATACATGCATGCTTTAGTCAAATGTCAGTCTAGAAAGGTCCCGAGCACACACGTGGGAGGGTCCGAGTGGCACAGCATGCCCGATGTCCTTGGCCCAAAGATAAGCTGGGAACAGAGGTGGCTGTGTAAGAGCAAGAAAAGGCAACAAGGCCAAGAAGGGGGTACAGTCTAGCATTCTACAAGATAAAAGGGAAGAGGAATATTGGCGGAGAAATCAAAAGGATTCTGACAGGGACAGAGATTTGGGGAACGGTCTACTGTGAGGAGCTATGGGATGAAGCAGAGAGGGACTCATCTCTGTGCAGGGCCAGCATCCGGCTTGCTGGCTGTAGCCAGAATCTAATCTGTCAAATGGGATGAGGCAGAGGCTGCATTTGTTTCACCAGACAACTGGAGGGGCTTGATGGGGTGGCTGCAGCGCTGAGGCTGCCCATCAGACCTGCTCGCCTCCTCTTTGGTCCTCTCTGTTCTGAGACGATGCTGAATTCTGAAAAAAGGATGTCAACTTCCCTTCAGATCGGATGACTCTGACGAGGTCTGTTCCATCCTTGTGAATGGAATTTCTAGAAGTTTCTTATTGTCAGTAAACAAAACTTATTCTCAGTTGCTTTTGTCATATGTTTGAAGAACTCTGAACTAGAACTTAATGTCAATTTACTTGATTTAATTGTTATTTATTAGGGATCAAACCCAGGGCCTTGCCATACTCAGCACGGATCGGTCTCCAGCATCTGTGGTGGGTGACTTACTGTCACATGAAACCTCAGCTCCGGGGATCGGATGCTCTGGCCTCTAGGGAGACTCGGATCATGTGCACATACAAAGACACACGCACATACACATAATTTAAAAAGTAAGTGAGCCTATGATTTTAAAATATCTTTCAGTAGTCCCTCATTTTTCTTCAAAGACAAGCGGCTTTGATGATGGTGGGTAGTAAGAAAAGCAATTTGGTACTTGGGATACCCTATAAAATGTTATCATAGTGGTACATATGCGTGTCTTATGTTCCAGGCACCGTTTAATGTGCTTTAGTATACATCTACTCACTTAAATGTAATAAGTAGCCACTTATTCTACATATATTATAATTACCCTTACAGTTGAGGAAACTTGGGTATAGATGGTTATGAAATATTTCTTTGGTCTTTCAGGAAGAGCTGGGATTCAAACCCAGGAAGTCTCGGCCTAGAGTGCTGGCAAGTGCCAGTCAGCAGGTGGATCTCAGTGAGTTTGAGGTCAGCTTGGTTTACATAATAAGTTCCAGACAGCCAGGGCTTTGTTCTTATTACCCCACCAGAGAAACAAACAAACAAACAACCCAATCCAGGAAGTCCGGTGTCAGAGTCATGATTCTTTTGAGCTGTTGTTTCAGGACAGGGTTTCTCTGTAGCTGTCCTGGAACTCGATCTATAGATCTCAGACTCGGGAGACGCACCTGCCTCTGCCTCTGGAGTGCTGGAATTAAAGGCCACCAAGTCTGTTCTCCATGAGTCCTTAAGAACATTTTTAACTTAGTATGTATTCATTTATTTAATTTATTCACTTTACATCCTACTCACTGCCCCCTTCCTGGTTCCCCCTCCTGCAATCCTTCCTCTGCCCCCCTTCTCCTCTGAGCCCGTGGGAGGCCCCCTGGGTATGACCCCCCCCACCCTGGTACTTCAAGTCTCAGAGAGGCGAGACACTTCCTCTCTCACTGACACCAGACAAGGCAGCCCAGCTAGAAGAACACATCCCAAAGACAGACAGGCAACAGCTTTTGGGACAGCCCCTGCTCCAGTTGTTCAGGACCCACAAGAAGGTCAAGCTGAACATCTGCTACATATGTGTAGGAGGCCGAGGTCCAGCCTGTGTATGCTCTTTGGTTGGTGGTTCAGACTCTGAGAGCCCCACGGGTCCAGGTTAGTTGACTCTGATGGTGTTCCTGTGGGGTTCTTATTTCCTCCTGGGTCTGCAACCCTTCCTCGTATTCTTCCCTAAGAGTCCCCAAGCTCCATCCACTGTTTGGCTGTGGGTGTCTGCACCTGTCTGAGCCAGCTGCTGGGTGGAGCCTCTCAGAGGACAGCCATGCTAGGCTTCTGTCTGTATGGTTCAGGATCTGGAGGTGGAAGGAGAGGTGACTGGTCCCCCTGGGACATCAGGCTACTCAGGGCTCCATGATTCTTATAAAACCTGGCACAGAACACTGCTTCTTAATTCACTCATTCAGCCAAGCAACTAACCAGACAACCAGCAAACTAACTAACCAACAACTTACCCACCTACCCACCTATTCAACCAACCAACCAATGCATTTATTAGGTCTCTATTGGCAAGGAGGGAACTGGAATAGGGTTAGAGATGGTGTCGTCATGCAATTATAACATTGCAGTGTAAGACAAAGTTGGCAGGTGGAAGGAACTTGACCTAGCCAGACCCTTGAGAAAAATGTTGAGTTGGATCTGAAAGATGAAGTTCACCACCAAACAGGAGCTGAGCCAGTTCTTCCAAGTTCCTGGGACAGGGAGCTCAGTGGTCGGGAGATCCTTGAGGTCATTAGCAGCCCAGTGCTAGAGGAGGCCAGGTCTCCCAGGCTGTGGACTGTGGAAAGGTGTTCAAGGTTAATCTCCAGACCGGAAGTGTTTATAGCAGGGAGAGGGGTCACCGTTCACTTCCTGTCTCTCCTTTTGCTACAGTGAAGAGGATCGACTTCAGATGGGCCTGAGGTGGATGTGAGGAATGGGGCTTTGGACCATCTCGGGGCTCAGGTACCATATATGAAAAAAAAAACTCAAGCCACAGTATAGGAGTGGTTAGTGGTGATGGTGGTGATGACGGGGGTGATGGTATAGAAAGATTCAAGAGATTATTGGGAGGCAAATTGACAAAAAACAAAACAAAACCCATGGATGAAATAAAGAGAAGGGGGCATTGTTCCATAGTCCCTGAGCTTTTGCTTTTGAAGCTTAAGGAAGGAGCTGTCTGTATTAATGGGGACCCTGGATAAGACATGGGTGGGTCTGCCCTGGGCAAGCTGAATTTGGAGCTGACATTGCAGGTTTAATGTTGCAAAAAAAAAATAAAGTAAGGAAATGTAAATCCCTTTAGCTGGACTTTTATAAGAATTGAATTCGAGAAGAGTCAGGAGTGGGCATGCTCCGTACCTACCGTGCTCTCGTGAAACCAGGTTTTATGGGCGTGGGTTCATTTATTCGTCGTCCCTCATCATTTTATGTTTAAGAGAAAATGCACTTAAAGCCACTGTTTGGAACACCGCCTTTGCTAAAGAGGGGACCGCTCTACCTTCAGTGTAATCGCTTTGACACTGTCTCCGTGTACACGGACTTGTGTAAGCCACCATTAATTCTTTGTATAATTAATGCATAAACCGCAGAGTTTCTATTAATGGAAAAGCAAACTCAAGCATCACGCTGGTAATATCAATAACATGCCGTTGTAATTACAAACTGTAGATAACTCTGAAAGCCACCTTTTATTACATTAATAAAACGTAAAACCTCCTGAAGCTACCCAGAGTCGGACAGCGGTGATGCTGTCGGCACTCGCTGCTTTGTCTGTCGGGGGTCTGCAGGGTGCAGAGAGCTGGTAGGGAACGCGCAGTACACAAAAGAATAGTGTTTATATTTCTATTTTCCAAAACAGTATAAGTTTACTGAACAGATTAATGAGCTGCATTGTGACATTCTCACGTGTGTATCGTGTGTTCTTTAACTATATGCCATTTCTGCTACCTCCTCTTTTTTTTTTTTTCCCAAGAAGGAGTTTCTGTGTAGCCCTGGCTGTCCTGGAACTCACTTTGTAGACCAGGCTGGCCTTGAACTCACAGAGATCTACTTGCCTCAGTCTCCTAAGTGCTGCAATTATAGGCACGCACCTCCTGGCTTTCTCTTCCTTCTTTAAGGAATGCCCATACTGTTTCCAGAGTGGGTGTGTCACGTTACGTCTGCCATGATACTGTTGTGTATGTGTCCCTCCTTCCTGGCTAGTATTTGTTATGATCTGCTTTCTGGGTGGTGGCCATTCTTCATAGCATGAGGTAGAGTCACATTTTTTTTTGCTCTCCTTTTTAGACAGGGTCTTGCTCTGTGTTCCTGGCTGGCTGGAACCCATTCTATAGCCCGGGTAGGCCTTGGCCATGAGGCAACTTTATCTCTGTCTAATTAGTAGTTGGTTACACACCTGAACCATGACCATGACATACTATGCTCTTCTGACTGAACATTTTCATGTGTTTCTTTTTCTTTACGGATTCTGGATATCAATCCCTTGCTGAATAGATAGGTGGTAACATCTCTCCCACTCTGAAGCCTGTCTCCTCACTCTGGTAATGGTTTCCATTGCTACCAATGAACATTTTTAATTTCATGTGTTTCATGCTCGGGATGGGACAAATGTTCAGGATGGACTGGACCAGTCACTTATGGGGCCTGTCACTCATGCCATAAAGGAGGAAACCAAGAAGGCTATTTTGGGCAGTTCTAAGATGCTCCAAGCACTGAGCAGGTTTCTCTTCCCAGACGCGGGGGTAGGGGGGGGGATAGCTTCATTTGGGGATGCAGGAGAGAAATTTTCCAAATTTGGAGATCACTAGAGAGCATTCAAAACATCTAAGCAGCTGGGGGTGTGGCTCTGTGGTACAATGCTTGCCTAGCACTTAAGGTAGACCTTGGGTTTCATCCCCAGCATTAGAGAAACAACTCCAGAGGCAGAGGATGGCTCCATGTAACCTTCACTGTGTAGAGCTTCACAGAAGCATACAAAGCATTTCCACAAGCTAAACAAATGACTAGTTCGTACACCCTCACTCCTCTCTCATGGTGATCCCAAATCCACAGAGTGTCAAAAAGCATCCCGTTTCTGATGGAGATGCAACCCAGAATGCCCACGAGCTATTCCCACTCAATTACCCCACAAATGCAACTCTCTGTGGGACAAGGTTCAAGGGTTTTGTTTTTCTTTCTTTTCTTTCAGTAGTTAACCACCAGATTTGAACTGAAAATCATTTAGTGTAAAAAAGAAAAGAAAAAAAAAATGCCCAAGAATAATCTTGCATTTGAATTGTTGTCCCAGAATGTATGATTTATTTGTACTGATTGTATTCCCCACAGCACAAAATAAAGAGGCTGCTTGGCTTGGGCGTACCAATGGACTTTGGGCTATCCATATTTGTCTACAAAAATCTACTGTGGGAGTTGGAGAGACCGCTCAGTAGTTAAGAGAACTTGTTCTTGCAGAAGTCCCCGTCCCAGCAACCACGTAGCACCTGACAACTGGCCGTACATAACTCTAGTTCTAAGGAATCCAATACTCTCTTATGACCTTCAAGTGCACCAGGCATGCATGTGGTGCACAGACATCCACGTGAAGAAAACATTCATAGACATAAAGTAAATACATCTTTTTTAAAAGGTTATATTAAAAATATATATTGTGAGAGATTTTTAGTTGTTTTTTCTGGAGACGGGTCCAGGCCTTTGCAATATACTCTAAATGGTCTGAGAGCTCCCTTCCCCAGCATCTAAGAAGCATTTATGGACCAGAATATAAATAGGCTATGAATACAAATAGAGTGCTTTCCTCCCTTGCTGTGTATTTCCTCTCATTACCAACAGGTGGCAGCACAGACATCAACCTTCAACCCCCGCCCCCTCTGCCCCCTCCTTTCCTGAAATAAATTTGAGGAGAGAAATGTAACGCTCAGACCCCATTAGCAACCTAACTTTGGCTTGCGTAGATTGTGGACAAAGTGTCTCATCAAACTCCCCCCCCCCCCCAATCTCTGTGGAAGAGTAAAGTGAGATTAATTAGCAGTCACAAATACAGACACAGTATTTGATACATTTTTGTTAGTGAGAGAAAAAAATACTCAGGTGGTTGGATCAAAGGTCCACACTGACTGTAAAATCTAACAAAATCTCCAGAGCTCTGGATAGTGCTTTAGTACCGAGCATCATGGTTTTAGACAGTATCTGTAATGAATGGTTTTTAAGTACTTTTTCATTCACAACAGCAAAACCATTTCTTGGAACCAACAGCTGAAAGACCTCTTTCACTCCTTCGGCCCCCAGGGGGCTGTGTAGAACAGAAAAAGAGGAAGCTGTCCTGCACTTGTGCCTCTGAGGATTTTTAGTTTTGACAATTAAGTGTCGGTTTCTGGATTACTCTCTATTTCTGTAAACGCATGAGAAAGCTGGAGGTGGGTGTCTGTTATGAACCTTTTTATTTTTATCTTATGTGCATTAGTGTTTTGTCTGCATGCATGTCTGTGTGAGGGTGTCAGATCTTGGAGTTACAGACAGTCATGAGCTGCCATGTAGGTGCTGGGAACTGAACCGAGGAGCCATCTCTCCAGCCCCTATGAATTCTTAACAATGTGTACATTACTGTTTCTTTTTTCTCTTTAAGTATAACTAGCTAGTTTAATTGTCAATATTTTAGGCAGAAGATTCTGGGTTTCCCCACCAACACACACACACACACACACACACACACACACTGTTTCTTTGTATATCCCTGGCTGTTCTGTTCTGTAGAACAGGCTGGTCTCAACTCTGCCTCTGTCTCCCAGAGTGCTGGGATTAAAGCCTGTGCCCCGCTGCGTAACATTTCTGGTTCTTAATGTGGCTGCTGATGAAGTTGCTCAGGATTAACTTAATAATTACTGGCATATGCCACGTACTTCCCGTGACTCTTAGATATGGAATTAAGCTTTTGTTTAAGTTCGAAACAAGTCCAAGGTCAAGTCTCAAGAGGACAAGGGGTTGGTGCGCTTGGTGAAGCACATTATACCTATTGCTTCTTTTCCTTTGAAAATTTGCTATAAAATTCTGTTATTAGGGAGCGGGGACAGGATAGATGGACTTTCAGTGTCACAGGCCGTCCTGTAGGGAGAAAGTGATGGATAGAGAGGGCCTGGTGACAGTTGACAAATATCAACAGAAGGGATGCAAATGTCGCAGGGAGAATAGAATTTGGAAACTGCTTGGTTCATTTGTCACAGTCCAGTTCACTGTGAGGCCCCCTTGAGATGTAAAAGAGACTCTGGTCACCCCCTCTCCCCCAGCCAGGAATTTGCATCTGAGTTCAGCTCCTTTCAGATAATAATTACTGTTAGAAGGACCTCTATGGGTCAATCTGCCGCCAATCAATTAGTAACTATGGAAATGTGGTTTCTGTCTAGCCTTCCTTTAAAAGTTGTGAGGCAAGCTGAACCCCCATCCCTGGGTTGTACCCCTATTGTCCTGCTGGGTAGGGCCTGGGGAGAGTGAGCCACAGGAGTGGAGCGGAGGCAGAGTCAGGGGCAAAGGTTGGATGGTGATTTATTTACAGCAGTGCTGGGGTTTGAATCCAGGGCCTCAGACATACTAGGTAAAGTGCTCTACCACTGAACTACATCCCCAAATGGCTCTTTTTAAAATTTTTCCTTTTACAAAATTTGAGACTTCAGGAAATCCTCCAGTCTAGCCTTAAACTTGGCTGTCCTCCTGTCTCAGCTTTCACCAGGCTTCCCTGCTGAGAAGGTGTCTCAATGTGAGACTTTGTGACTCAGGTACAAGCCCTCTCTCAGCTTCCCCCTCCTCCCATCAGTCCCTGTGCCTGACACACCTGGCGTTCCCCTTTATAAGATGTTTTTCTTGGATAACAGTTAGACCAGATGAGTTTCTGTTTGAAGGAGCCTATGCTGTTATTTTGTTCTCAGGGGGAGGTGTGTGTGTGTGTGTGTGTGTTAGCTGTGACCCAGAAGGCTGATGGGTCTGGATCAGGGTGGGTGGCCTTTTCTCCTGACCACTTCATAGATCTGCACCTCGGGGACTGTTTTAAAAGCTCCAGGTGTGGGGAAAAGGATCGGCTGACTCAACCAAAATGGAGCACAACACGCTTTGGTTTAATTTCTCCATAAAGGAAAAGGGTTCTTTTTGGAACATTTCTTATTCAGGGTTCTGACATGTTGGCCCCATGTATGGTCACTTAGGGCAGAAAGGTGAAAGGAAACAAAAGCAACTCTTCCCCAACTCAGATGGGATTTATTACCTTAAACCACCCATGGGATTTATTTATTTATTTATTTAATTTTAGTATGTATGTATGTATTGTATTGTATATGGCTACACTGTATCTGTCTTCAGACACACCAGAAGAGGGCATCAGATCTCATTACAGATGGTTGTGAGCCACCATGTGGTTGCTGGGAATTGAACCCAGGACCTCTGGGAGAACAGTCAGTGCTCTTAACCACTGAGCCATCTCTAGCCCCCCTACTCACAGGATTTATAAAATTCACAAATAGCACTTAAGGTTAATGTCATATCAGGTGTGGCTCTGGCCTGTAATCCTACCTCTGAGAAAGCTGAGGCAGATAAATTGTCCCTGAGTTTGAGGTCGGGGCTACACCGTCAAATCTAGGATAGTCTTGTTTAACAACTTCTTTAATTTTTCATTTGTATTACATTTTGTTATTGTCGACTTAAAAAAAGAAAAAGATATGTAGGATCTCATGTAGCCCAGGCTGGCTTTGAATTTACTGTGCAGCTGAGGATGACCTTGAATTTCTGACCTTCCTGTCTTCATCTTCCACGTGTAGGGATTACAGACAGGAATGATTGCTCCGGGTTTACTCGGCATCTGGGATCCCCACCCCCACCCGCTGGCCTCAGTTCCAGGCAGGTATTCCACCAACTGAGCCACAGCCCATCCCTCAGGCTTCTTGATAGGACTCAGATGACGTTTGAAGCCCAGGAGAATGTGTGGTCTCCCAAATGCCCTGTAGGACTTAGGAAATACTTAGGAAATGAATGTGAGTTCATTTATGCTTAAAAATGACCACCACAAAGGAAGACAAATTAAGCAAGACACTGTAAAGGGGCTTGAGGTGAGCTATTGTGTGATATATCATTTTGGAATTAAAAAAAATGAATTCATTTATGTATATGTTTCTTCAGCGGTAGGGTCCTTCTCTTGTAAGGGAGGTTGGTCTTGAACCTTGGACCACCACTTATCAAAAAATAAATATAGGAATCAAGCATGAATGTGTCCTAGTGTCTTACACTTATTTAGTTATTGAGAGAAAGAGAAAGAATGTGTGTATAAGTTCATGTGTGCACATCCATGTGCACACGTGCGCACACACACAGGCACTTGCACCACAAAGCCAGTATTGGCTCCTGGGAAATAAAAGATCACCAGGCTTGGCAGAAAGGGCTGTTAGTGCCCACATTTTATTTTTTTTATGTCACCTAAAAGTAATCCAAGGCTGAAAAAAAGGCAGCAGGCAGGTCTAAGGTAGTGAATGAACACATTGTAGGAAAAGGGTTTTACAGCATTTTAACAGTGCGCTCAGGACAACAGGTGTGAAATTATACA
Organism: Micromys minutus; assembly: GCF_963924665.1. Lineage (NCBI taxonomy): Eukaryota > Metazoa > Chordata > Mammalia > Rodentia > Muridae > Micromys > Micromys minutus. The sequence continues at coordinate 27,733,430 of NC_137975.1, forward strand.
GGAGCGTCTCTGAGAATACATATTTGGGGGCATGACTTGAAATATGCGTCTCATTAAGATTCATGTTCTGCAGTGTCTAAAACAGGCTGGGAACAGCTCGGGCCCTTTATGTATAATTTAAGAATGGAAACCATAACAACGGTATGTGGGTAGGACGAATTTATTTTTTGAATGGACGAATTAGTTCATCACCAGGCAGTTTTATCTGATGGGAATCCTCCCTGTACTTGGACAGTGCGCAATAACGCTGGCTGCCTGGGCAGAGCGGGCAGAGATGCTAAGCAGGATAGCCCTGGGTGCAGAGAAAGTTGGGAGCATTATTTCCAGCGGTGTGGCTTGGTGTACCCTTCCTTCTAGAGACTGCAAGACTGGCTGCAGCCGGCCACAGTCTCTTTAGCTTGCCCCACCGTGCTCCAGCTGCCGCAATGGGAAGCTAATAAGCTTCCCTGAGATCAAAGACAAAACTCTGGAGCCTTGCTTCTTTCTCAGTGACGAGGGGAATTGCGTCAAAAAGACACCGTGTCGGTTTTTTTTTTTTTTTTTTTTTTTTTTTTTTTTTTTTTTTTTTGCCTGTCTGAGCTCCGGGAGTGAGGTCTGACAGTTACCTAGGGCATCAGGTTAGACCCTAAGTGCTGGGAATAACCTTGGCTATTCTTAGCCAGGCCACCTGAAACAGGGAGGGTTCACTTGATGGTTTCCAGAAGACAGGAGACCAGACTTAGACTCGTTTTTGGAGATGGGTAGTCTGAGGAACGTGCTGGGTTACCAGGACTGCCCTCTGGATGGGAAATAAAAGCCCCCCAGTGGAGTGCAAATAGGATTGTAGACCAGGTGTGGGGTTCACTGAGGTTGGTTAGTTGGGGCTGCCCCACAGTGGGAGACCAGAGTCCAACCATCATAGCCTTGCGTGGCAGCCCGGGATCGCTCCCACATCTCTGGACTCTGTGGTCAGGTTCTGTTGAACACTGGGGCTCTGCCTTCCTGTGCTCTAGGTCCTAAAGTTTAGGAGGTTTTATAGGAATAAGGAACAAGCCCACTGAGGCCTCCTTGGATCCCGCTCACCCCGGGAACGATGCTCTGAATTTTGATAAAACAATCCAAGATGTTAAATAGCTTTTAGAGTAAGGGACCTGGAGCCTGGATGTAAAGTCTAGGGGGGACCAGGACTTTGTCATTTGTTTAGTGTGCTTTTGTGTCACTTTGGAGTAAAAAAGAATTCCTTTAAAAAGCTGGAGAAAGAACCAGGTATGGTGGTGCACTCCCTTAACCCCTGCACAGGCAGGGGTAGTGGGATCTCAGAGTTCAAGGCTAGCTTGGTCTACAGAGTGAGTTCCAGGACAGCCAGGTAGGGCTGTGCAGAGAAACCCTGTCTCTGAAAAACAAAAGTGGAGAAAGAATGACCCAGAAAAATAAGGTGCTGCTAGGAAGCCCTTTCTGTGGACATGTCCTTAGTGCTCAGACATTGCGGTCTGGTGTGGGGTGTGGCCGAATTCCCGTAGTCGCCCCACATAGGAGGCTGAGGAAAGAAGAGCCCAAGAGCAATGTCTGTGGGGTGGAGCACCCCCTTCTTTTATTGTTTTAGACAGGGCCTCACCGTGCAGCCCAGGCTTCCTCTATTTCTGGCAATGCTGAGGACCCCCAGGGGTGTGGTCCCAAGGGGGCTTATGGGGGCCAATGGCATTGCTGGTAGAGTGTAGCCGCGGAAAGTTGACACTGGCTGTTAGGGTCGGGAGTGGGGGGTGCACTCTGACCCGGAAGGAAAGGCTCGGCATTCTTTCCTAATGCTGCAGGGCACTGAGGAGATGTGAAGGGATGGGGTGTGGGTGTGTGGACTTTCCGTTGTTCTGGGCTTCTTTATGCCCTGGGGCCTAGGTAGAAATTGTGTCCAGGTTCTAACGTGGACTCACAAAGTCTTTTTAATCCACCGAGCATATCCTTATATGAAAGGTCGGTTAATCGGCAGGGTAGCCCAGCATGTCCTGGGACAATTGGCATGAAATGCGGACAGCTGTGGAAAAATTCATCGTATATTCCCAGTGGTCGTTAAGGAGAAATCCTGTCTCAGGAGGCAGAGGCAGGAGGATCTCTGTGAGTTCAAGGCCAGCCTGGTCTACAGAGTGAGTTCCAGGACAGCCAGGGCTCCATAGAAACCCTGTCTTGAAAATAAAAAGAAATATGTTTTTTTTCTCATGTAATGTATCCAGAGTATGGCTTCCCTCCCTTCTGTTTCTCTCCGCTCCTTTTCACCTCCTCTCTATCTGGATCCGCTCCCTTTTCTATCTCTCATTAGAAAACAGACAGGCGGGGCTGGAGAGATGGCTTGGTGGTTAAGAGCGCTGACTGCTCTTCCAGAGGTCCTGAGTTCAATTCCCAGCAACCACATGGTGGCTCACAGCCATCTGTAATGGGATCTGATGCCCTCTTCTGGAATGTCTAATGACAGCTACAGTGTACTCACATGCATTAAATGAATAAATCTTAAAAGAAAGAAAACAGACAGGCTTCTATGGGCTAATAAAAATAAATAAATAATATAGTTAGATAAACAAGAATGAACTCATTGGAACCGGGACAAGTCAATCAAAAGAGCCCAGGAGAAGGCAGGAGAAACAGCCGCGGATTCACACCCAGGAGTCCCAGATTGCACTGAACGGGAAGCCGGGACACACACTCCGCCTCCTCTCCTTTGGAGTTCCCTGACCCCGAGGGAAGGGATTCTTCCGTGGAGACATCAGTCTCCACCTCCCGCTTCTGTCTCTGTTTCTGTTCCCAGCTGCTTCAGAGACTCTTGCAAAACAGCCCAGATAGGAATCTTCCTGAAGGCAGGACAGGCTGATTGACATCAAAGGTGGAAGAGGTTTTTTCTTTTCCTTTCTTTTTCTTTCTTTCTTTCTTTCTTTCTTTCTTTCTTTCTTTCTTTCTTTCTTTCTTTCTTTCTCTCTCTCTCTCTCTCTTTCTTTTCTTTCTTTTCTTTTCTTTCTTTCTTTTCTACCTAAAGCAGAATTAGTCAGGCTGAAAACAGGACCCAAGGATGAAGTCTAGCAGAGCAGAGGCAGAGGACCTCAGGAGCCCCCCCCCCTCTCTCTGTGTGTGTGTGTGTGTGTGTGTTTTGGGGTGGGTTGTTTTTTTTTTTTTTTTTTTTTTTTTTGAGACAGGGTTTCTCTGTGTAGCCTTGGCTATCCTGGAACTCTCTCTGTAGACCAGGCTGGCCTCAAACTCACAGAGATACTTTTGCCTCCCGAGTTCTGGAATTAAAGCCCTGCAGTACCACCACCTGACTCGGGAGCCTTTCTAATGTTTGAAAGATGAGAGAATCTTTGCCTTTTACATAGGTTTGGCATTTGGTTTCTTTTTCTCAAACAGCAACGTACTATTCATGTGTTTATGTGTGTGGTGAATGCGTCACGTGTGTAGATACATACGTGCTACAGCAGGCACGTAGAGGTCAGAGGATGACTCTTGTGGAGTTGCTTCTCTTTTCCTGCCATGGTTATGGTGACTGAACTCGGACTGTCAGCGTTGAGCAGCAGGCAGTCTTCGAGCTGAGCTATCCTGTTGGCCCTTGTGTTGGCTGTTTTTGTTTGTTTGTTTTGTTTTAAAGAAGGTTTCTCTGTATATCCCTGGCTATCCTGGAATTAGCTCTGTAGACCAGGCTAGCCTCAAACTCCCGTTTCTGCCTCCTGAGTAATGAGATTTAAGGGGTGCACTACAACTGCCTGGCCTTTTTGGTTTTTTGATACTAGTTATTTTAAATTTTTATTTTTGATTTGGGCAGGACAAGGTCTCATGTAGCCTGGGCTGGCTTTGAACTCCCGATCCTCTGGCCTCCACATTCCAAGTGCCAGGACTACAGGTGTGTGCTACCATGATGCACCCAAATAGCTTTCACTATATGTAGTGATTGGTACAGACGCACTTTTTTACCATCTATTCCCACGCTGTATGAAAGACTGGAACGCTACTCACCTCAGGTTAGGCTTGCTTAAAACCAGCACTTCCTTCCTTCTTCTTCTTAGTTCTTTGCTCCTTTGAGAGAGAGTTTCTCTGTGTAGCCCCAGCTGGTCTACAACTCACTCTGTAGACCAGACTGGCCTTGAACTCAGAGGTCCACCTGTTTCTGTCCCCAGAGTGCTGGGGTTAAAGGTGTGTGCTGCTACCATTTATTAGTTAGTTGGTTTTACATCAACTTGACACATGCCCAAGTTATCTTGGAAGAGAGAACCTTAATCGAGAGAATGCCCCAACCAGCTTGCCTTGGGAGCAAACCTGTGGTGATTTTTCTTGATTGAGGAGGGATGCTGCGGGCCCACCTCATTGCAGGCCGTGCCACTCCTAAGTGGGTGGTCCTGGCTCTGTAAGAGAGCAGGCTGAGCAAACCATGGGAAGCAAGCCAGCAAACAGCACCTCTCAATAGTCTCTGTCTCTGCTCCTGCCTCCACGTTCCTGCCCTGTTTCAGTTCCTGCCCTGACTTCTCTGTGACCTGAGAATTTCATGCTGAAATAATCCCTTTCCTCCCTACTTGCTCATGGTTATGGTCTTTATCTCAACAATAGAAACCCTAAGACCTCTTTCCTCTTACCCTCCAACGCGCGCGCGCGCGCGCACACACACACACACACACACCCCCACACACACACACACACACTTACTCACATGCACACACGCACAGGCACACACACACTTTTCCTTCAGGATCTCCTTCATGCTAGGAGAGTGCTCTGTCACTGTATCTCGGTCCTAGATTTTAATTTTTTTCATCACTGTGACCATCATAATCAGTAGCTGTATCACGCCTG